>NW_022601467.1:0-203556 GCF_009176505.1 Sitodiplosis mosellana
CAACTAAGGTGAAGATAACTAAAGTGGAAGACTCTCCTGTAGCCATCAAAATGTCATTCAAAAAACCAAAACCAATCGAGAAGAAAGAAGACACTCTTCCTGAAATGTCTGGATTCAAATTGAAGAGCCGATTGGTGCAAGTCAATTATCCACCTGAACCCACTAAACTTGTAATTAAGGAATTGAATACAGTCAAAGGTAACGGTGAGCTTTCCCGAAATGTAGAAGAAGCGTTGGAAACTCTCAAAAAGAAGAGAGTCAAGAAAACAAAGATTCCAAAAGTCAGAAAAGACAGTCTGGAACGGCCTGAGCTTGAGAAGTACGAAAAATACCAAAGTAGCTCCGATGAAACCGAAAGCAAGGCAAAATACCAACGAGGCGAAAAAGACGATAAGGTGCCTGAAGACGAGCAAAAGACAATCAAGCTTGGAAAAGGTAAGGCTAGACCAACTGACGCCGATGAAGATGACACTGTCAAATTGAAGCCGGTACAAAAGAAATCTCAACTCGCTGAGGAGGACTTTGTCGAAGCGCCGAAGAAACACAAAGCGGAAATCAAAGATCAACCTGAAAGGAAACCAAGTGTTGATATTGATGTGGGTAAGGTGCCACCATTCGACTTTGAGCCAAGAGAATTATCCGAAGACGAGACGCCCGAAGTTGAGAAAGAGCCGAGAGACAGTGATAAAGAATCACCACCAAAGAAGAAACACATCAGAAAGAAGAAGGATAAGCCAGAGCCCGAAGAAGTTCAAGTGAACATAAAGAAGGGAGTGCCAAAAGAGAAAGAACAACCGCCAGAAGATGATATCAATCTACAATACAAACGCAAGCCATTGCCCGAAGAGAGTGAAGAACATGTTACATTGAAACCATCTGAAAAACCAATAGGGGAAGGCGATAAACTAGAAGAAGAAACACAACCAACAGAAGCAACAAAAGAAGTTCCGGTAAAGGATTACACAGATAGTGATACAGAAAAGAAGGAAGAATTGGAACGCAAGACTAAAATCGTAAAGAAGATTAAAAAACCAAAGAAAAAGCCTCCTAGCCCAGAAGAACCAAGCGAAGAACAGCAGTTACCAATTGAACTTGTTGTTGAAGAATTGCCAGAAGAAACAGTCACGGTGCAATTTCCAACTGAAACAGGTGAAATCGTCGAACAGAAAGTGACCACACGAAAGATCAAAAAGAAGCAAGGTGATAAGGAACAAGTTATCGAAGTCAAAACCGTTGAAGAGGAAGGAAAAGAGCCAGAGACAGAAATTACCGTTGAGGAAATTCATCCAGTCGAACCGACTGCTGAAGAACCTGGAGGCGAAGAGCAACCGAAACAGAAGAAAAAGAAAAAGATCATTAAGAAAGTAAAGAAAGATGACTACGATGACTACATTCAGAAGCTTATCGACCAGGATATTCCAAAGACCGAGCTGGAAGAATTCGAGAAACTAGAATTCGAAGAAATCAAAAAGAAACCCAAGAAAGCATCACTCATACCAAAAACAAGTGAGGAAGAGGAAGTTCCGACCGAAATAATCGTTGAAGAACTGCCTGAACAAACAGTTACGGTGCAAGTTCCAACTGAAACGGGTGAAGTCGTTGAACAAAAGGTGACCATACGAAAGATCAAGAAAAAGCAAGGTGACAAAGAGCAAGTCATCGAAGTTAAGACCGTTGAGGAGGAAGGCAAAGAGCCAGAAACTGTTGTGGCAATCGAAGAAATTCAACCTATTGAACCGATTTCCGAAGAACCTGCAGGCGAAGAGCAACCAAAACTAAAGAAGAAGAAAACCATAAAGAAAGTTAAGAAAGACGAGCAAGACGATTATATTCAGAAACTCATCGAACAGGAGATACCAAGAACCAAACTAGAAGAATTTGAAAAACCAGAATTCGAAGAAATTAAGAAAAAACCAAGGAAGAAGTCAGCTGTGCCAAAAACTAAGGAGGAAGAGACAACAAGCGAACTTGTAAAAGAGGAGTTACCTAAAACATCGGAAGTTGTAAAGAAACCCAAAAAGGAGTCACTTGTGCCAAAGACGAGCGTGGAAGAAGAAACTCCCGCTGAGCTTGTTGTTGAAGAGTTGCCAGAAAAAACTGTCACAGTGCAAGTTCCAACTGAAACGGGTGAAGTCGTTGAACAAAAGGTGACCACACGAAAGATCAAGAAGAAGCAAGGCGACAAAGAGCAAGTCATAGAAGTTAAGACCATTGAAGAAGAGGGAAAAGAACCGGAAACCGAAATTACTGTTGAAGAAATGCAACCTGTTGAACCGATTTCCGAAGAACATCCAAGCGAAGAGCAACCAAAGCCAAAGAAGAAGAAAACCATAAGGAAAGTGAAGAAAGACGACGACTACGATGACTACATTCAGAAGCTCATTGACCAAGATATTCCCAAGGCCGAGCTGGAGGAATTCGAGAAAGTAGAATTCGAAGAACCAAAAAAGAAACCAAAGAAAAAGAAGTCACTTGTACCAAAGACAAGCGAGAAGGAAGCTCC
Source organism: Sitodiplosis mosellana (assembly GCF_009176505.1). Classification (NCBI taxonomy): domain Eukaryota; kingdom Metazoa; phylum Arthropoda; class Insecta; order Diptera; family Cecidomyiidae; genus Sitodiplosis; species Sitodiplosis mosellana. Next base: position 2,504 of record NW_022601467.1, read on the forward strand.
TACCGAGCTCGTTGTTGAAGAGCTACCAGAAGAAACGGTCACAGTGCAAGTTCCAACCGAAACGGGTGAAGTTGTCGAACAGAAAGTGATCACACGAAAGATCAAGAAGAAGCAAGGCGATAAAGAACAAGTCATCGAAGTGAAGACCGTTGAGGAGGAAGGCAAAGAGCCAGAAACTGTTGTGGCAATCGAAGAAATTCAACCTACAGATGATGAAAAACCGAAGAAGAAAAAGACCATCAAAAAGATTAAAAAGGATGACCAAGATGATTATATTCAAAAGCTTATCGACCAAGAGATACCCAAGACTGAATTGGAAGAATTCGAAAAACCAGAATTTGATGAAATTCCTAAAAAATCAAAGAAGAAGAAGTCACTTGTACCAAAGACAAGCGAGGAAGAAGAAACTCCAATCGAGCTTGTTATTGAACAGTTGCCAGAAGAAACAGTGACAGTGCAAGTTCCAACTGAAACAGGTGAAATTGTCGAACAGAAGGTGACCACAAGAAAGATCAAGAAGAAGCAAGGCGATAAAGAACAAGTTATCGAAGTTAAGACCGTTGAGGAGGAAGGCAAGGAGCCAGAGACCGAAATTACTGTTGAAGAAATTCAACCAGTTGAACCGACTGCTGAAGAACCTATAGGCAAAGAGCAACCACAACTAAAGAAGAAGAAAACCATTAAGAAAGTAAAGAAAGGCGACGACTACGATGACTATATTCAGAAGCTCATTGATCAAGACATTCCAAAGACCGAGCTGGAAGAATTCGAAAAACCAGAATTCGAAGATATCAAGAAAAAACCAAGAAAGAAGTCAGTTGTGCCAAAAGCCAAAGAAGAAGAGACACCAAGCGCACTCGTCATTGAAGAGCTACCAGAAAAAACGGTCACGGTGCAAGCGCCAACTGAAACGGGTGAAGTCGTCGAACAGAAGGTGACCACACGAAAGATCAAAAAGAAGCAAGGCGATCAAGAACAAGTCATCGAAGTGAAGACAGTCGAGGAGGAAGGTAAAGAGCCAGAAACTGTAGTCACAGTCGAAGAAATTCAACCTACGAACGAGGAGAAACCAAAGAAAAAGACCATCAAAAAGATTAAGAAGGACGATGATGACTATATACAAAAACTTATCGATCAAGACATCCCTAAGACCGAGCTGGAAGTGTTCGAAAAACCTGAGTTCGATGATACTAAGAAAAAGAAGCCAAGAAAAGAACAGGATACACCAAGTGAAATTATTGTTGAAGAATTGCCTGAAGAAACAGTCACAGTGCAAATGCCAACTGAATCGGGTGAAATCGTGGAACAGAAGGTGACCACAAGAAAGATCAAGAAGAAGCAAGGCGATCAAGAGCAAGTCATCGAAGTTAAGACCGTTGAAGAGGAGGGAAAAGAGCCGGAAACCGAAATTACTGTTGAGGAAGTACAGCCAACCGAACCTGCAAGCGAAGAGCAACCAAAGCCAAAGAAGAAAACGGTCATCAAGAAAGTGAAAAAGAATGAAGAAGACGATCTGATTCAGAAACTCATTGAACAGGAGATTCCCAAGACTGAATTGGAAGTGTTCGAAAAACCAGAGTTCGATGACATCAAGAAGAAGAAACCAAAGCCTGGACAACTGGAACCTATTCCGATCGTGAAGAAAGATCAGAAACCAACTAAGGTGAAGATAACTAAAGTGGAAGACTCTCCTGTAGCCATCCAAATGTCATTCAAAAAACCAAAACCAATCGAGAAGAAAGAGGACACTCTTCCCGAAATGTCTGGATTCAAATTGAAGAGCCGATTGGTGCAAGTCAATTATCCACCTGAACCCACTAAACTTGTAATTAAGGAATTGAATACAGTCAAAGGTAACGGTGAGCTTTCCCGAAATGTAGAAGAAGCGTTGGAAACTCTCAAAAAGAAGAGAGTCAAGAAAACAAAGATTCCAAAAGTCAGAAAAGACAGTCTGGAACGGCCTGAGCTTGAGAAGTACGAAAAATACCAAAGTAGCTCCGATGAATCCGAAAGCAAGGCAAAATACCAACGAGGCAAAAAAGACGATAAGGTGCCTGAAGACGAGCAAAAGACAATCAAGCTTGGAAAAGGTAAGGCTAGACCAACTGACGCCGATGAAGATGACACTGTCAAATTGAAGCCGGTACAAAAGAAATCTCAACTCGCTGAGGAGGACTTTGTCGAAGCGCCGAAGAAACACAAAGCCGAAATCAAAGATCAACCTGAAAGGAAACCAAGTGTTGATATTGATGTGGGTAAGGTGCCGCCACTCGACTTTGAGCCAAGAGAATTATCCGAAGACGAGACGCCCGAAGTTGAGAAAGAGCCGAGAGACAGTGATAAAGAATCACCACCAAAGAAGAAACACATCAGAAAGAAGAAGGATAAGCCAGAGCCCGAAGAAGTTCAAGTGAACATAAAGAAGGGAGTGCCAAAAGAGAAAGAACAACCGTCAGAAGATGATATCAATCTACAATACAAACGCAAGCCATTGCCCGAAGAGAGTGAAGAACATGTTACATTGAAACCATCTGAAAAACCAATAGGCGAAGGCGATAAACTAGAAGAAGAAACACAACCAACAGAAGCAACAAAAGAAGTTCCGGTAAAGGATTACACAGATAGTGACACTGAAAAACAAGAAGAAATCACACAAAAGAAAACTAAGAAGATCAAAAAATCACAAAAACCTAGCACCTTTCTATCACGTAAGTTTATCCATTCCAAAATTTTTCCGCTAGATTCCGAAGGTAATTTTTTACCATTTTCCAGTTCAAGAGAACATGAATCTATTTTAATTAATTTTAGAAGTATAAGATAGTATGGAGCCAAAATAATTCAATGATATAATTAGAGACTGATTTATTGTGATATTTTTTATAATGAACCATTTTTCAATTTTCCTAAATCTCGTAATTTTTCTATGGGAGCAAACAAATTGAAGCGTTTGAGATGTTTAAGTTTCACAAATTTATGAGTAAATTAGTTTAAGATTACGATAGCACTTTATTTCTGACACCGTATATTTGTGGCTAGTGTTACCCTTTCCGTAGAATTGGATAACTAGTATCGAATTCATAGTAAAATTTATGAATTTGATTTTGGGCGATTTTAAAGATGTTTCTCGAAGTTTCAAATGTGGATACTTGGGATCCACACGAATTTAAGTTCGTTCCGTTTAATGGAAAATATTTTCGTTTGGACTTCGAAAATTTTTCAGGATAAATTTATAGTGTTTGAATTTTAATGTTATGTACTTGAATTTATTCATGAAATAGCTGAGGAAGAGGTTAAAATTGAAACGGAACCGAAGCCAGAGCCAGAGAAGCCAGCTGAAGAGAAACCAGAGCCAAAGAAGAAGAAGATTGTGAAAAGAAAGGTCAAGAAGGATGACCACGATGACTACATCCAAAGACTTATCGACATGGAAATACCAAAGACAGAATTGGAATTGTTCGAAAAGCCAGAATTCGAAGATATTCAAAAGAAGAAGAAATCACTTATGCCAACAACAGACGAAGAAGAGAGCAAACCTGCTGAGCTTGTGATTGAAGAATTGCCTGAGGAAGTAGTTACATTACAAGTTCCAACCGAAACGGGTGAAGTTGTTGAACAAAAGGTGACAACTCGCAAGATCAAAAAGAAGCAAGGTGATAAGGAACAAGTTATCGAAGTTAAGATGGTCGAAGAGGAAGGAAAAGAACCGGAAACCGAAATCACAATCGAAGAACCGACAGTTGTCGAAGAAAAACCAATCGAACAAGAAGAACAACCAGCTTCAGAATCTGTAGATAAGCTAGAGGAAGGAGTAGTAATCGAAGAAGTTGCACCAATCGAGCCAAAGAGCGTCGAACAACCAAAACCAAAGAAGAAGAAATCGGCGAAAAAACCCAAGAAAGATGACCAAGACGATTACATCCAGAAATTGATCGACCAAGATATCCCCAAAACCGAATTGGAAGTGTTTGAAAAACCCGAATTCGAAGAAGTTCCAAAGATGCCAAAAAAGAAATCACTCGTTCCAAAGCTAAGCGAAGAGGAAGAAGCACCTAGCGTTGAAGAGTTACCCGAAGAAAGCGTACAAATTCAATTGCCGAAGAAAGAAATTATTGACGTGAAACCCACGGAGGAAGTGACAGAAGAAGTGACTGTTGTTGCTCCTATCAAGAAAGATGATCAAGTGGAGGAACCAACAACAGAGAAAGTCATCAAAAAGAAAAGTCGACCAAAGGATAAGGATAGTGAGGCTGAAATCGAGCTGGTAAAACAACCAGAAATCAGCAGTGTCATCGAGGAAGTTGAAACAAAAGAAGATGAACAGCCTATTGTCGAGCTACCAGCTGAAGAAATTCCAGAAGTCAAAACTGTTCCATCTGAAGAAACAACAGAGGAAATTGAAAAACCATCCGAGGGCGAGAAACCAGCGCAACCAGAAGAGGTGAAAATGGATGAGCAGCCATCGGAGAAGACTGACGATCGTAGAACATCTGTATCGAAAACGAAGAAGAAAATCAAAAAGAAGAAGACTAGCGACTTGGACGAGGAGTACATTCAAAAGCTTTTGGATCAAGAAATAGAAAAAACCGAACTGGAAAAATTCGAAAAGCCAGAATTTGAGAAACCACAGAAGAAATTGCCGGACAAGGGCGAACTCGTGCCATTGAAGATTGAGCGAAAAGAACAAAAGCCAACCAAAGTGAAGATTGTTCCAGTCGAAGAGGTCAAACCAGTAAAACTTAAAGCTAAGAAACCGAAACAGATCGAACCGGAAATTGAAGAAAAGTCTGAAAAACCACGTCTCAAGAGTCGCATCACATATGTTGACATTGAACAACCATTGACAATGAAGATCACAGACATTGGTGCAGTCAGAGATCATGGTGAGCTATCGCGAAATATCGAAGAGGCTGAAAAGATTCTGAAAACCAAAGCAAAGAAATTCAAGCATAAGTCAACGCGAAAGGATAGCTTGGAAAGACCAGAACTTGAGGTGTACGAAAAATACGAAAGCAGTTCTGACGAGTCCACAAAGAAAGAACCGTATCAAAGAACAAAGAAAGAAACACCGGACGAAACAACTGACACAAAGACCCTAAAATTAGGTAAGCAAACAATCATTTATGTATTCTATTTCACGCAGGTAAAAATGGTAGTGAGCTATACGCAATGAAAAATAATTCCATTTTCTTGAATGTAGGTAAAGGAAAGCAACCGGAAGATACTCCCGAAGAGGACGTAAAATTCCAAGTCAAACAAAAGCCTTTGCCAGAAGAACCAACGGAAGAAGTTGTTTTGAAACCATTGAAGAAAGGCAAAAAGGAAGATGAACAGCCCGACGATGAAACGGTGCATGAATTGAAATTGCCCAAGAAACCGGTAGATGAAGCTCCTGAAGGGGATGAAGAATCGGCGAAGATCAAGCTGAAGAAAAAGAAGCGCAAAACGCCGAAGGGTGAAGATGAAGCATCCATGGATGTTGTACTATCACTGAAGAAGAAACCAAGTGAAGTTCAAGAGGAAAGTGAAGAAGAGGCACAATTCACATTAGCCAAAATACCGTTGAAACAAGAACAAACTGAAGATGTAGAAGCACAAGTCAGTTTGAAGCCCAAAAAGACATCACAGGGTGCTGATGAAGTAGCTGAAGATTTGACATTAACTTTGACGCCACAACAACCTGAAGAAGAAGAACAAGAAGAGGTTGTTCTCACATTCAAACAGCCAATTGAAGAAACGAAGCAAGAAGATACCGAAGAAAGTGCCGTATTTACGATCGAAAAACCAGCAGAAGGTCCAGCACCAGAAGATGTTTCAGAGAAGTTGAAGGTCAAAAAGAAGAAAACAAAGAAGGCAGTCACAGCTGATGAATTGAGTGTGACTAAAGAGGTTGTGATCGAACCGGAGCCAATAACAATTGAAGAAGTAGTTGAAGACGTGCAAATCGTTGAGAAACCAGACGAATCAATTGATCAACCTGATTTAGTTGAGTACCCAGACGAAACCATCGAACAACCTGAACCACTTGAACAACCAGTGGAAATAACTGAACAAGTCGAAGAGCCTGAACTCCTAAAGGAACAAATCGACGAAGGTGAAGATGTTACAATCAAAAAGAAAAAGAAATCAAAATCAAAGCAACCGTCAACCGAGGAAACGGCTGAAGATGTTACATTGAAAAAAGCAAGCGATCAACAACCACAAGCTGAAACAGAGCAAGAGGATGTTGTGCTGAAATTGAAAAAACCTGTCGAGAAAACGGTGGCAGATGAAGCTGAAGATCATACAGTGTTTACCATCGAAAAGAAGGCAGAGGGTCCAGCTCCAGAAGATGTTTCAGAGAAGTTAAAGGTTAAAAAGAAGAAATCAAAGAAAGAAACTGCAGCTGATGAATTGAGTGTGACTAAAGAAGTTGTGATTGAACCGGAACCAATTACTGTCGAAAAAATCGTTGAAGACATTCAGGTAGTTGAAAAGCCAATTGAAGAGATTGAAGAGGTCGATGATGCTACGTTGAAACCAAAAGAAGACAAGAAGGAGGAAGGAGAAGAAGAGGTGGATCAAGTTAAGATCAAAAAGCCTAAAATGAAGACAACTAAAACCGACGAGGTAGAGGCAATGGTATCTTTGAAACCAGAAACTGAACAACTAACTGAGGATGTTAATGAAGATATTACCGTCAAGAAACGTAAGGAAGTTAAATTCGCCGAAGTTGATACGGCAGAAACGATTAAAGTTGAAGAAAAGCCCGAGTCAGATAATGAGGCAGAGTTCACTGTTGGTAAGCGCACTGACAAAACGAAAGGCGAAGACATTGAAAGCGAGATAACTATTCGCAAAGAAGAATCAGATAACGAGCCTGAAGATGTCGTAGCCGAGTTTACCGTGAAGAAGAAGAAAGAACCAAAGCCTGCAGTGGAAGAACACAACGACGAATACACAATTAAAAAGTTGAAGAAACGCAGACGGTCACAAGTTGAAATTCCCGAATACACCGATGTCGAACATGTGACATTCCGTCCACGATCAACGAAAACAAAAGAGGACGTTGAACAAGAGTTTAACATCCAACTTGATTCGTATGCAGAGGAAGAGATATCGATGTCGGGCAAAGTGAAACTTAAAAAGACCAAGCCACCCACATTCTCTGAAGAGGATAATGAGGCTCATATTAAAATCACCGAGAAGTATGACGACAAAGAGGGGCCAATTATCGAAGAAATCGACGATGATGTCAGTGCTGCTGAGGACACAATGTATGATATTGATGAACCAGAAGAATTTTCTGATATCGAAGAGTTGCCCGAGCACGTTGAATTCAAATTAAAACCAAAGAAAACGAAACCCACCTATGTTGTTGAAGATCTTGATGAAGAGTATGCTGTTGGCTTCACACATCGCAAGAAACAGCCCGAAGCTGTTTCTTATGGTGAAGACTCATTCACTTTACGAACACCAAGCCGTAGACTTCCATCCAGCTACTTAGAAGGTATACAACTATCAGTTCCATTTAATACTTACTATTTTGCCAATTAATTTCAGCTTATTTTGCATTTTTTACGAATCAATAAATCTCAAAGCTTTGCAATATCACATTAGAATAAAACAAATGAAGCGAAGGTAAAACGTGCTGTGCAAAAAGTTAAATAATCGTACTAACATCTTTTGTAAATGTAATCTTCGATGTCATTTTATTTTTTTAAATAATCAACCTCTTCTGAAACTAATTAATTAAATGAATCGATCAAATTTTCTCGAACTCTCTCTAATGAAATTTATCCATAAACAGAAGCGTCGCTGTTCCTCACCAGAGAGTTTGCTCATGATGACACCATTAAAGACGAAGACATCATGTACTCGTACTGCACATACATCGCCGAAAATGCAGAATCTCTCAATTTGGTCGAGGGTGAAAAAGTATTCGTTCTCGGTAAGTTGATCACTTTTTTCAAATCTCTAATTTCAAGAAAGAAAAAACATACATTTTGATACATTTTATGGTTTTTATTTTTATTTATGATTAGAAAAACACAATGCTGATTGGTGGTTTGTTAAAAAGCCGTTGACTTCTGAAAAAGGATGGGTACCATCACAATGTCTAATGGATGCCGATTCATACAAACAATATGTTGAGACGAAACTCAATGAGAAGATTGACAAATTGCCAGTATTTGAAAGTGAGTTGCAAACTTTTGGATTTCTGAACTGTGCCATGTGTGTACGTGTTCATGCATAATCTCATACGTTCTCTCTACTTACAGAACCAGGACCTGAAGAAAAAACATTCGCTCCCAAATTTATCGAAAAACTTCAGCCAATCACAACACCAGACGGATACACAATTCAGTTCGAATGCAAAGTGGAAGGCAATCCACGACCTCAGATTACTTGGTTCCGGCAAACGGCCATTATCAAGCAATCGCAAGATTTCCAAATGTACTACGATGACGACAATGTGGCTACGTTAGTGATTCGAGAGGTATTCCCTGAAGATTCGGGAACATTCACTTGTGTTGCCAAGAATTCAGTTGGTTATGCATCAAGCACTACTGAATTGACGGTTGAAGGACCACTTTCGGATCACGGTTCAGAAGCTGGTGTACTATCACGAAAGAGTTTATCTCGTGAGTCTTCAATGGCTGATATTCTGGAGGGTATTCCACCAACGTTTTCAAAGAAACCACGTGCACAGTATGTGGATGAAAATACCAACGTGATACTTAAGTGTAGCTTAGTTGCAGTCCCAGAGCCAGAAATTTGTTGGCTGTTCAACGGCGAGGAAGTTCACACAGAGAAAAACGTAAAGGTTGTCACTGAATCCGATGTGCATATGTATTTGTCTGTGGTGCACATAACAAAGGTGCAAAAGGCTCAAGAGGGTGTCTATGAGGTAGTAGCACGAAACAGAGAAGGCGAATCGCGGCTGCCGATCCAACTGAAGGTGCGTACAAAAGACAAAGAGTCTCCACAAATTTTGGAACCTTTGCACAGTCAAACAATACGCGAAGGTGAAAGTGTTGTTTTGAATGCACAAATCGTTGGGAATCCAACGCCAAAAATCACATGGCTTAAAGACGGCAAACCAATTACTGCCAATGTAAAATCAGACAAAGACACCCACTCTCTCACACTCATTTCACCAACCAAAGAAGATGCCGGCGTTTACACCATTAAGGCCATCAATCCAGTTGGATCCGTTGAAACAGTTGCCAATCTTACGATTGAAGAGCATGTACCAGATCTAGAACCACCATTCTTTATCGAACGTTTCGAAGAACAAACCGTTCCACAGGGCAGTCGAATCATTTTGCCCGCCAAGGTTAGTGGAAATCCAACACCAGAGATAACATGGCTTCGCAATAATGTTCCATTGCATCCATCGGATCGTATCGAGCAAGCGTTCGATGGCAAAAATGTTGAACTTCGTATCAATAATGCCGATGCAGAGAAGGATTCTGGAGATTACAAATGTATTGCGACCAGTCCGTTGGGCAAAGTATCGCACGGTGCTCGTGTCATTGTAGAAGTTGACGATGTTACGTTCACTAAACAACTGAAGAAAACAATAAGCATTCAAGAAAGCCAAACCCTAACTCTGGAGTGTGAGACATCTCACTACACGGTAACGAAGTGGTATCACAATGGGAAGGAGCTGACCGGTATGGATCATCGCATTGTTGTACAAGAGAACAAAGTGCACAAGTTGATTGTCAAGGATACAACACCAAAAGATGCTGGAACATACACGTGCACAATCAAAAACCATGAAACAACATCGACGGTCGAGGTCATCGAAAAGGTTCCGCAATTTGTGAAAACGATCGAAGATTTCGAAGTTAAAGAGCTCGAAACAGCAATTCTGGAGGTTGAAATCACATCTGACACAGCCGATGTGGTATGGCTTAAGAATGGCGAACCACTTAAAGAAGAACCTGAAAAAATTGTTTTCGTTAAGGATGGAAAGGTACGCAAGGTAATAATTAAATCAGCGAATGTAACTAATGAGGGTGAATACACTTGTCAATTGGCTGAGGAAGCTTGTACCGCAGAAGTGAGCGTTATTGAACTACCACCGGAAATTATCAAGAAATTAGAAAACGTAACCGTGGCCAAGGGTGAAACCGCTGTCTTCGAGATTGAACTCACCAAAGGTGACGCTTTGGTGAAATGGTTCAAGGGCAAGAGAGAAATCCATTTCGATGATCACATACAATTGACAATCGATGGCAAAATCCAGAGGTTGAAGGTGTGTGACACAGAGCCCGAAGACGAAGCGAAATACTCATGCAAAGTTGGAAATCAAGTATCAACGGCCAAACTATTTGTCGAAGAACCGGACGTAAAATTCACCGTGCCCTTGCCAGATGTTACGCTTGCTCCAAAGAATACAGACATTGAACTTACGGTCACATTGTCACATCCAGATGTTGAGGTGACATGGTGCAAGAACGGCACACCAATCAAAGAAGGACCAAAACACAGCATTGACGTTGAAGGCACCGTAAGACGATTGGTCATCAAGGATGCCGATGATGATGATATTGGTGATTATACCTGCATTGCTGGAAACACCAAGTCCAGTACTCAAGTTAAACTTGAGGGTAAGCTTCACTTTGTTTATATTTATTTACTCGAAAGATTTGCTTTAATTAAATTGCAAATGTATTTAATTTTATTGTGTTTTGATTGCAGAAAATCAATTGCCACCAACAATTCAATTGAAGGAGAACGTCTATAAAGTGCGCGAAAACGAAGATGTCACATTTACAATTCCATTCACTGGTGCACCAAAGCCAGAAGCTGAGTGGTACACATCGGGAACTGTGGTCAAATCAACTCCACGTAAGAAGAAGACCCTCGGAGAAGATTCGGCAACATTAACAATTAAAAAGGTTGTTGATGAAGATGCTGGCGAATATACGATAAAACTTACGAACCCAGTCGGAGATGTACAAGCATCGCTCACTTTGATCATTTTGAGTAAGTATTTTGTTTATATTTTTGTGACGATTAAGTGAAAAAGGTGTGATAAAATTTCCAAAATGTAATGTGAATATTTCAGAACCACCTTCTGCGCCTGGGAAACCCGAACCATTGGAAGTGGCCAGCGACTCTCTGACCCTATTCTGGAAGGCACCAGAAGATGATGGCAACGATGAAATTATCGAATACATTTTGGAGTACAAAGAAAATGTTTCAGTCAACTGGATACAAATCACACAGATCACAGACACATCGTACAAGGTTGATAAACTTAAAACCGATTCAGAATACGCGTTCCGTGTTGTGGCTGTCAATAAAATTGGATCAAGTCCACCGTCTCCAATATCGGAATACATACGAACAACGGCTCCATTCGAAAAAGAGAAACCAACAATTATCGAGCCATTGGTTGACAAATTCATTGGTTTGAATGAAAAACTTACACTTTCTTCTGTTATTGGTGGTGTGCCAGTGCCAAAAGTGACTTGGTATAAAAACAAGAAGATCATTGAAACGGAAGAAACTACATACGAAAACCGGGTCACCAAGCATATCATCGAAAAGACTACCATTGAAACGGAGGCCGAGTACACATGTGTAGCAGAAAACGAATTGGGCACAGCTGAAACGACTTGCCGTGTCACCATTCAAGAGAAACCAACCATTACCGTTGAAGATAAATACATCAATCAAAAGATTCGCAAAGACAAGACTTATACCATTAAATCAACAATTTCCGGTTATCCAGAACCAGAAATAACTTGGTGCAAGGAAACAGTGTCGATTTCAACTGATACACGTGTGAAAATCACGCGCCAAGATAACGAAATCACTCTAGTATTATCTGATGTTGTGCGTGAAGACAGCGGCAAATATATCATTACCGTAAAGAACAATGCTGGTGAGGCCACGGTCGATTTAACACTCAAAGTGATCGACAAACCAGAACGTCCAACTGCACTCGATATTACAGATATCAAGAAAGATTCGGTTGTAATCGCATGGACGCCACCAATCGATGATGGCGGTCTGGACATCACTAAATATGCCATCGAAAAATGCGATCCAGAGAAAATGGTGTGGATTAAGGTTGCCGAAGTTGAAAAAGCTATTGTGACATATTGTGTTCAAAAACTTTTACCAAATGCTCAATACATCTTCCGTGTCGTTGCTGAAAATCCAATCGGTACATCTGAACCAATTGAGAGCACACCGGTAACAATTAAATTGAAGATCGGTAAGCTATTTTGACATTAGCATATTTATTTCATTCATTTGCCTTTAGTGCAGAGTAAAAGGTAGTAACGGATGGAATTTAAACACGATTTTTCAGATGTTCCCAGTGCACCTCGTCCACCGATCGATGTATCTGGTATGACCAAAGACTCATTGATACTGTCATGGCAAGAGCCAGAGAAGGATGGTGGCAGCAAGATCATTGACTACGTCGTTGAATACAGAGAATCAACCGAAAAAGAATGGAAATCCGTAGGCACAACTGAAGGAAATCAAACGTACATTCATGTGAAGAAGCTCAAACGTAAAACGAAGTATATTTTCAAGATTTGTGCTCGAAACGAAGCAGGCGTTGGATTACCATTAGTTACAGACGAAGCAATTACCATTGACGATAAAATAAGTGAGTTTTTTTTGTTTTTTTTTCCCCGAAATCTTTTGCTAATTTATACATCAATTTCCAATTATTAAGCACCACCATCACCGCCACAAAATCTCATGGCAACGAGCGTAACTAGCAAAAGTGTGACAATTCAATGGGAAGCGCCATTGAGCAATGGCGGAGCCGAACTCACTGGCTATATTGTGGAGAAACGTTTGGCAACGCTCTCGTCATCAATCAAATGGACCCGTGTGGTTACACTCGACACATATTGTACACAATATTGTATCGACAATTTGAAAGAAAAGTCTGAATATGTATTTAGAGTACTTGCTGAGAACTCAGCTGGCCTCAGCGCTCCAGCAACAACGGAGAACATTGTACTCAAAACACATGCAAGTAAGTTCCTTTTTACATATAAGCTTTGCTATCTGATATGTATTGATTGATCGGATGTAACAAATTCTAATTATAATGTAAATGCTTTCATTCAGCTGTCCCATCACCACCAACTGCACCGCTTGAAGTGCGCGGCATCGGTGTCAATACCAGCATATTTGAATGGGGCATTCCAGAATCTGATGGTGGTGCACCATTGGAAGGCTATAACATCGCAATTCGTGATCTAAAACGAACAATGTGGATCGAAGTTGGACGTGTTTCAGCTGATATGCAACGATTCCAGATTCGCGATTTGCATGAAGACCACGAATATATGATTCGAATTTTCGCTCGCAATGAGGTCGGCCTAAGTGATCCACTCGAATCAGAAGAACCATATAAAGTTTTGCCTATGGCCGGTAATTGTCATTATTCATTCATTGAATATGAGAATGTCTTTTAAAATCTGCTCGTTTTTGATTTCAGGGCCAGATCTTGGCGTAGAAGGCAAAACCGATATGACTGAGCCAACGGGATACAGTACGGAGAATACGTCATCTTGGCTAAGAGACCACAATATGGATGCCGATATTTCATCATACGCTCGATCGAAACTGTTGCGGAAAGATGAATACTTCTTCCGAATTTGGCATCATGCTGGCTCGTTGTTCAAATGAACACCGAATTTCGAAACTCAAAATTAATTCAAATAGTTCATTTCACCAACAAAAACGAACAACATATCAACACCTAATTAGAAAAATACTAACATAAATAACAAATATCATTTAAGTTTGACACACAACTGTAAATTAATCATCCGCACATTGTCGCGTGCAATATCCAGAGGAAAAAAAGCCATTTGAATTCTTTTTCGTAGGTGCGTATGGAAAAGAATTTTCATCGCTTTTTGGATGATTTTTTTTCCCTTCATCTCCTGACATAACAAACAGGGAAGCATTGGTTAAAACTTGTTCAAAAACTGTGATATTTCTACTCATTTATAAAAATCGAATTATGACGAATGATACCGAAATTGAAAAAAAAAAATGAAAAGAAAAACATTTAATTGTTTCAAAGAGAAATTTACTCGACAGTGTAAATAACCCGAACGATTTGTTTCTATTGAATTATTTATTGAAATTAAAAATAAATGTGTGGATGATCGAGAGTTCGAAATGCAAATTTATATTGATTAAAACTCAAGCTCATTGTTTTTGCGAAGAAAAAAAAACGAACCAACGAGAGAGACATTTTCGTACATAAACAATTAGCTTTGGATTTAATCAATAGTAGTAAAATGATTTGCTTGAATATATACAATGATTGTTATTTTTCAATAAAAGTGAAATAAATAAAAATGAAAATTAAATTGTCCTGTTGTTATTGTTTTATTCTTTGTCTTCAGTAATTCAAAAAAAAATTTCTCAATCATCCGATTTTCAGAAAATATCATCCAGTCCAAGTGCTGAAAATATTCGAATCAATGTCGTTATGCCTTTAATATGCTAATTTTTCACATGAGTTTTTTAACTAACGTAATTTGCAATAAAATGTGTTGTACTTTATTCCAATTTCATAACCATAATCAGAAATACTCTTATTTCTTCATTACCAGTTTATTTTAAATTACGATTGAGCAATAAGCTCCTTGCGAATGAAATGTTTTATCTCTGAATTAATTAATGCACACGAACGTAGTAGTTATATAAATATATGAAGTCTTATAGGAAAATTGAAGTAACTATTTAAAAAAAAAAAAGCTGTAATGATCTTTTGGTTTCCATGACGCTATTTATGAACCAGACGATTGACTTTGCTGTTCACGATTCTGTAATTGAAGGAATTAAACACGTTAATTTAAAGTTTGATAATGAAAATCATTGTGTTCCTTACCTTTGACTGAGTGCAATTGGCCATCAAATGTTCGGAACTCTTGCAATAATGACATTTTTTCGGCTGCGCTTCCAAAGTACAATCAGCTGCTAAATGATTTGCAAACTGTCCACAGTTGTAACATCTAACGATCATGTGTTTTTCGAATGAAAGATAAAAATATTCGACTCTGTACTATTTTTTATTCACGTTCATCGTAAATTTAATTATGTTAAATTACCTGGTTTTCCTGTACCGTTTTTTGCTGCTTCCACGTATTTTACTACCCTCCAAATTTGTTCTATCGGGTCCAGTAACTAATGTTGCTTCCACTCCTTTTGCAGTATTTTTTGATTTAAAATCGACAACTTCATCTTCACCTAATGATCTGAACCCTGTCATACCCAACACGCTCTAATGATTTAACATATAAAAAAAAAATGACAGAAATTCATTTAGTCGAAGAAAACTGGGCAGAAAAAACGCATAAATTTTATGAAGAATATACGCGTGGATGAATATGAACATTAACAATAGCATTCATGAAAACATCAATTGATTATCTGTGAATAGATTTTCTTCAGAAGAACGCTAAACACATGTTCATAGGCATAACATTTTTTTTTAAACTTAAGTCCAATTAAATTTCTTTTATTTGTGTTCTGTATTCATTCCATTCGATAAGGGTGAGGGTCGAGAAGGAAAAAAAATACAGTAACATTTCACCTGGTGTACGAAAACATCTTGTGAGCCATCGTCCGGCGTAATAAATCCCCACCCCTTTGACACGTTGAACCATTTGCATTTTCCACGGCGAAAATCTGAACCTGTTTTTGTTTCGCTTTCAGTGCCTACATAGAAATCAGAGAAACAATTGCAGCCAGGAAAAATACTGAATTATCATATGAGATTTCAAGTTGAATAACTTTTTGAAAATGTTTTCTATATTTACTAATAGTAAATGATATATTTGAGATAGGGCAGATAAAGAAAGCGCTCTCATTCCACACATTTCAAAATTTCAAGCCATAACGTTCATGCTTGGTGAATTTACAATTGTTTATTTTGCTTATTGTCAACGATGCGGTTGGTTTCATCATTTTCTGTAGTTTTTCGTGAAAGACAAATTACAATTTCCAAAAGACGAAGGTTTTCAAAGGATCATATGGAAAAAGGTGATCGCTTACTATGCAATGATTTAAATTATCGCAATTAACGCGTGAATGTTTACCATTCACAATGTTAAAATACACTCATTTTTTTCTTCTTGGCATCATGCATTTTGTATGGAAAACCATTTTATGTGAAAATTGCTTCATAAAAAACACTCATTACAAGAAAACTATTCATCCATTTTTTTTCTTCACATAAACAAAAATTAATATTTCTATATTTGTGGGAAAGTTCATCACAATTGAACCGTTGCGACAAACAAATTCCCTCAGAATATTTCAGTTTAAAAGTGAAACATGAAATTTTTTTATATTTAGTTTACAACAACAACTCCTATATGAAAAAAATTTATGTTGCACTTTGAAACTGAAATATTCTGAGGGAATTTATTTGTGGCAACGGTTCAATTAAGCATCAAAAAACTTTATTCTCGAACCGTAAACAAGATATTTTTTAATGATGGTATGTATCAGATACTGATGGACCCATACACAAATCCCGGGCTAGTAAATGTGAAAAAAAAAATGTAGTCCAATGTTTTTCTTTGGGTTTTACCGCCATAGACTTTATTATTTCTGTACTAGCGGAAACTATTTTTTAGAACTGAAATGTAAACAGGATGAAAGAAAGTTCTTGAAAATGGAAATGGAACAGAAAATGTGTTTGTATGAACGAAGCACAATCTTCGAATAAAAAAATCCCGCTTCCACAAAAATCAACAAATAATACTCTAGTTATCGTGATGTGATAACAAAAATGTCTAACATTCTTTCTGAGCTGCAACAAACCGAATAACATATATACCATATGCAAGGTCAGAAGAATTCAAATACAGAAATGTATTTTTCCTCAAACACACTTGTTGAGCACTGATTTACACACGAATGGAATATTTCTATTTTATTTCCTGTCTATTTAAATTTTATCAAAATTTCTCACGATCTTGGGTGTCCTTGTTCGGTGGTTTTGGTTTACCGTTATTTTCAATGAAAACGATTTTTTTTGGATTTACCTTCGGCGAAGGAAAACACACCAAACAAAAAAGCCAATTCATGCAAATGGTAGAATAAATAGCATTATGAAACATTTATACCTGCTTTTCATATTATCGCGACCTTTTGAACGTGTGTCATTGTTCGAATTTGTGATTAGATTGAAGAAGGTTAAGTCAACAAAATGAGCAATCAAAAGTTGATCGGTAACACCAAATCATTTGATACACATGTGAAGTAATTAGCTTCAATTGTTGGATGAGTTGAAGCATTTGCTGGATTTCATTTTATTCCCAGTTAGCCGCGTTTTTTTTCCAATTTTGAATTAGGAAAAAGATTAATAGCTTACCACATTCACCACCACCTTCTGAAGCTAGAAGCTGTCTAGTATTTTCGACGAACGGTTTCCCGGAATCCATCATTTTTGTTTCGAATAATTTTCTATTGCAACTAATTGTGATCACACTCGAATAAACTAATGAAAATCAGTTATTGACCGTCAACTAATTGGCGAAATGTTTTATCTAATGAATCTCACTCTAAATATTTTGTTAAAATTTGAACAGTATTCATCGGAATGGAGAAAACAAACATGATCAGTATAAGGAAAGTTTCAAATACAACTGACCTGTAATGCCGAAAAATGAAATAGGAAACACGAATTTGGTACCAAAAAGAAGTGCTAACGCATGGCTCCGTTGCATATGCGTCTAAACGAAAACACATGCACACATGCGTATTTCTCTAGTAACACAATTCGAATGAATAGTGAACTGTATTGTCAGTACATACATAGATCGACATCACCAAATCCATTTGAATGCAAAGAAAAACGAACGATAATAACAAAACAATGCGTAGCATACGCAACGGGTCTCGTACCCATAGCATTCTTCTGTTGAATAGAGAATTCCAATCGTATCGATTTCAAACATCCAAGCCGTACGGTAGAACGATTTTCATTTCATAGTATGCTCAAAAAGGTTCACATAAACATTTTACGTACATTTAAAGCACCTTTTATCAATAGATATTCCAGTTGCACAGAAACGTAGAGGTAGAAACCGTTTGCACGTTTAATCTTCTAAACATACGATTTTGAGCTACATTCTTACTCTCCATGCCAATACATAGTACAGTTTGTTATTGATTCAAATCATTCAATTAATAATTTTTGTTATTATTATTTTTTGTATATGATCGATATATTTGTTTTAATCGTTTGGTACGTTTTGTGTGTACGTGCTAGCTGTTGTGAATGAACGCAGCATTTTACAGTGAATCGTAGCTAATCCTCAATCCATCCGTTTGAACAATGCAAATGAAACTGATGTAGAACAAAAGAGGCTTTTAGCATTTTTAAACCCCTGCAAATTTAACACACTACAAACCATTTCTTACGGTAAAAGCATACACATAAAAAATACGGTTTTTTTTTTCTCACAGAAGAATTTGTGAGGTGAAAGTTAAATTTAAAAGAAAACTGCAGAAATCAAATTCACTCGTCCATTCTATATTATCGATATTACCTATTAACGACATCTAGCGTTTGAATAATCTATTGCCCGATACAATATATCACATGTGACAACGAAATGTCAATGTGGTAGATGAAAGTTTTTTCGATTCAATTTTATTTTTCGCTGATTTGTTTACCATGAATGCAGCAACGTCTCGGGAAGTTTTGCAATTGTATCGAAAATTGCTGCGTTACGGCCAAGAATTGAAGTTTACTGATCAGACTTACTTTAGAAAACGTATACGCAAAGAGTTCAGACTGAACAAAGACTTGCAATCAAGCGCTGACATCGAGTTTAACATTAAGGTATTTTTTCAACTCATGATACAATCTTTGTGAATGAAAAATTTGCTCATATTGAACCATCTCCGTTTTCAGAAAGGTGAAGCGCTACTGGAGAGAAAAAGAGTCGTATAAATGATTCGCACTTTGATTCATACGTTTCATCATCAATTACCGAAGCAACTCAAGAGCATTTCATCTCTACCCGTCGTTCAACGTGCTTATCGAACCTCCGTTGTCCTTAACAGTAAGAAGACCATCGACTATTCTCGCGTTCCGGTTCTGGATGAAAATGATTTGGAAGAGCAAATGGTTCGTGGCAGTGGTCCCGGTGGCCAAGCAGTAAATAAAACTAACAATTGCGTTGTTTTAAAACACAAACCAACGGGATTTATTGTGAAATGCCATTTACATCGGATGGCAACCTCGAATCGAAAAGAAGCCCGTAGATTGTTGGTCACGCGATTAGATGAACATATTAATGGCGAATTATCAGTAGAAAATCAAATGAAAAAATTAGAGATGAAAAAGACTTCTGAAAGCACACGGAAACGGAAAATACTCGATGAAATGAAGAAAAAATGGAAGGAACATGAGAATGCGGAATGATTTTTTCAGAAACTGAAACTTCGCTGTGTTTTTTTTGAAATATTCAATAAAGGCTTTAGCTTATTTTATTAATTTTGTTAAATTCCATTAAAATCATTCATTCACCATGAACCAAAATTGCCGAATCCATAATTTTTAGTTTTCTTTTTCTTTGACAATGGTTCTTCGGTGCTTATTGTTGATTGATTTGATGATTTAGACGCTGTCGCTGCTGTATTCAAATATTTTCCAACACCAGAACGGAAAACTGTCAATGGTTTATTTCGTTCTTTTCGCTTCTTTTCGTCAGCGACGGCTTTTTGTTGCTTTTCCAATTCATCAGCACGTTCTTTGGCAAGCATTTCATCCGCCTCTTGAAATGGATCGACAAAAAGGATGCACTGTAAATGTAAAGAATGGAAATTAGCAGAGAAACTACATTGGAACAGTTATTGATCGATTTTCTTACTTTTTCAATGACGATGTCTTCTATTGGCCGATCTTTGTTGTCCACTTCAATTTTTTCCATTTCGTTGAGCGTATCCAATCCACCAACTAATTTCCCAAAGATCGTATGTTTTCCATCTAAATGCCGGCATGATCGATATGTTATGAAACTGCATTGAAATGAAATAAACGTTAGGAAAAATTCAATAAATTTTCACATCATATTCACTCACAACTGTGATCCATTTGTGTTTGGTCCTGAATTCGCCATCGACAATATACCACGGCCTGTATGAGATAGATTTGGCAGAATTTCATCTTCGAATTTTTCTCCCCATATCGACTTCCCTCCACGGCCCGTTTTAGTTGGATCGCCTCCTTGGATCTTCAAATGAAATACCACAAAATGATCAAATGACATTGAGCTGAAGTAAAAAGGTGAAATATTTACCATAAAATTCTTAATAGACCGATGGAAGATTGTACCGTCGTAATAACCATTTTGACAATGTCGCATGAAATTTTCACATGTTCTAGGCACCGTATCACAATACAATTCAATGTTAAGTGGTCCAAGATTTGTATTAAGTCGAACATATCCCTTCTTTTTGACTCGTTCATATCGAATGATATGGTCGTCTAGAATGGCCGCTTCATGATTGTAAATTGGTTGCATGGCTGTTGATGTAAAACTGGCTGCAACCGCTCCTGTTGAATAATGTGCGGAGTTAAATTTATCTGCAATCTGTTTGCTACTTCCAGCAGCCGCATCGTCTTGTTTATCAATGCTTTTGAAATCCCGTTCCAACTCATTGAGAATATCTTTTGTTTCAGCTGATACAGTCTTCAGGCGACCTTGTGGATCCTTCTTCTCCAATTTCTCTTGCTCGGTCTCAACGCGCAATCCCTTTCGAATATGGTAAAATGTGGAAATATTGAACTTTTCCACATTGTTTGGATCCTGAATTGTGATAATGTCCTTGCGTGTAAACGGCGTGTCGTCTACCAAATCTTTCCAATTTTTTGTTTTGATATTAAGCTGTTCAACCGCTTCAAAGGAGAAAACATTACCGGTTTGTGCGATGGCCACAATGTGCGAATTTTTTGTGAATGGTTTAAATAACGATGGACAGTGATACTCTCCATCGCCATTACGATGAAAATTCAATTTAATCAACGATTTAGAGTCAAAGCTCTTGCCGGTGATGGGATTGACTTTGAACGTTTGCAAGAAGTCGATTATTGCGTCCAATTCAAAAACATTGCCATCCAAGTCACTGTACGGGGTTTCAAATGGAATCATCGTTATTGAACAGCAATCGAATGGCAGTCGCTTGAATTTAATGTACTCGTCTTCACTTGATTCCAATTTTTTGCCGCCATAAAATTGGGACCACTCTGTGTACGTGAGGTACCTTTAATGCAAAAATAATATAGAAAAATGCGTTAAATTGTATTTCCGAACGATAAATACTATTTACTTACATTTTATCCTTTTGATGCTGTCGTTTACCCATTTTGATCAGAGAATATTCACTCTTTGGTCGAAACGAAACAGTTGTTTGTTTTGGATGTAATGCGTTGCTTGTGCTTTTTTCCACAAAATAACTAAGTCGTATACACAATCTAATTCAATCTGTCAAGTTGATGAGTTCGCTCTCTTGTCATTCGTATCAGGCAATACTGTTCACATCATTCAAGTGAGTTCACATGCGATTTGAAACGTAAATGAAGTAGCTACTTAAAACATATGAGCAATATGTGTCTTATGTTAAAAGTCTTTATAATTGTTTATGAAATTATCAGCCACAAATTGATAATAATAAATTAAAACATCTGAACCAGGCTTCCAATATCCAATATCAAAATATGATTTTTTATTGTTGGTTCGATTTCATTCCGTTTCATGCATACGTCCATTCCTTACATAATTCTCAATACGTTTGTTTACATGAACAAAAGGGTTAGCGTAGCATGTGATTTAATAAAGTGCCGTAAATTCCGAATGCCAGCTTCAGCGAGTAGAAAGAAGGAAAAATAATATAAAAGAGGAATGAGAAAACTGTGAATGTTTTTCCCTCGTATGAGTGATGCTCTGTGCTTACAGCGCACAATACAAAGTCGCATTCGTATTCAGATAATTAAAATACACACCCACTTCGAAGAAGTCGACTGGCACCAGCATTAGTAGCAGCTAATGTATTTTTTTCTTCTCTCGTGCGACGCACCGACAGATAACGAAATATCGGCCCCGTATTGCTTTCTCTCTCTTTCTCTCTACTATATGAAAGAATGTAGCGATCATCATGCGCGCTGTGGTATGAAAAATCAAAAAGCCAATGTTTTGTTGGTTGGTGTGCGCGTTAGACTGACTCTCTATATTATATCCAACAAATCAATGTGAAAACAAAATGAACAGAGAAGAAGAAAGACACAGAGGCGAGCCGCACAGCCACAGAGAGCACGTACTATACATCAATTCCAATACATTCATGCATCGTTGAATACCAATGCACAACACACAGAGAGAGAGAGTGAGAAACGAAAATGAATGAGCAAGCAAACACTAATACTCGTGCGCACCATCATCTATATATGGTTAATGTGCGCGGGCGGCCATCTTGCAATATATTTTCAATCGTAGTGCGATGTGAATTCCAAACTTTGCACTAAATTTAAAATTAGTTCTTGGTTGACTTTTTGATTGTATGGTTGCTCTGCTGCTCTGTACAGTTTTTGACTCGAATTCATATAGTAAATAATAAAAATAACAACAACTACAACAACATTACGACGGAGAGAAATAATATCACACAACATATTTTCGTAATTAATTCATTTGTATTCATTTCAAAGCATTAATTCGGCTGAAAAGTGAGACAATCGAGCAATTTTTATCGTTTATTTATCCATCAATCGATCGCTAGCAAAATATTCGCAAATTAAATGGCCAAAATCTTGAAATATACGAACAGATTTTCGTGTGCATTGAATACATTTTCGTTTGACACAAATATATCGATACAATTAAATTTTTTCGTCTCAAGAAGATTTGAAATGAATTTATTTGGAACGAATAAAAAGTAGATGCGAAATGTTTATGTATACTGTGATCAATATAGTGAGAATCTAACGTAGAAAAAACAGAACGCGAAAAAAAAAATCAAAAGTTATTAAATTCATTACGGATATTTTCTTCTGAAAATAAAGAGAAAGAGAAAGAAAATGCCGATTAAAAGACAAAGAAGACATGAAATGTAAAGAGAAGACCTAAAGCGAACAAGTTGAATTGTGTGAATTAGTATCGAGATATCTGTTGAAAGAAAAAGAAAAGAATCATTTCATTTATTTTAACTTTAGGAGTGCGCGTAGTGTTGTGATGCTCATAACGTCTTTAAAGTTCTTTTTTTTTTCGTTTTGTTCGCTTATTTCTTGTACCGAAAGATACACTTTATTAGTTAAAAAATAGTACACACGAGCAAATCTTGCTTCATTCCATCGCAAATGCATTTCATACTGGACTTTGTTGTTGTTTTTTTATTCGTTTCTCCGTATTATGAATAATAAGCGTTATACGTAGACGTGAGATTTGATACTATTTCATACTAAATATTATGGTTTCGTATAGGATGCTTTGCGATCGCTATGAATATAAGATTGCTATGAGTGTGATCGATGGTTCGGTTTTTGATTTTCATTCAAAGCTAAATCGAATCAAATGAACCAAATAAAAGTCTGAGCCTGACAGCTCTACTTCGTATTATCGTACACTACGCCCCAAATTACACTCCTTTTTGGATTTAACGCGATATTAAACAAATTGATAAATAGGGACGTTCTGTCGAATCCAATCAGCCGCTTTGCATTGATGAAAATCAAAAATCGAATCCGATCATTGGCTTGTGACTATATCTAATCGTCAACATCGATTTATAGATAACAACTCAATTGAAGCAGACGGAACAATTGTAAATCAAATAATAAAAGAGAAAAGTACCTTTTTGGGGGAACAGCAAAGTAAAAATATAGACACAAATCCAACAACTGAAGTAAACAAACAAAATCGAAGTCATCGGTGATTGGTGATTAAAAATTGGTATAAATATCGAGATAAAAACGTGAACTCCAATCGAAAAGCGTTGCGTGCAATCAGTGGATAAGCAGAAAACAAAACTTCGAAACTGGATAGACAATTTCATTATCCCTATATTTATATTTATATAAATAATTTATCATCAAAAATGAATTGTGATAACAATAATCTACAAACCACACAAAGTATAGCTGATTATTTGGCTCAACTACTTAAGGACAGAAAGCAGCTTGCTGCTTTTCCAACAGTATTCAATCATGTGGAACGTTTACTAGACGAAGGTTAGTTGTTCTATTTTAATTCATTGATTTTCTTTTCCCATTTTGAAGATTTTTCTCCGTTACATCCACATTGAGAAAGATCCAAGTTGAACAAAAACATCTTGTAAGCTTGTTGAACTAGCAAATGCGGCGATGGCATCATTTTTCCGGTTTCGCTTCGCTACTTCCATCTCTTAACTTTTTCTTTTTTTTTGCTCCTGATACACTCGCATCAGTTATTCACTTTCGATGCGTTGCTCTCTTCCATTGCTTCCTGTTATTCGGCAATGTGTCAATTTTAGAGCAACTCGAATATTTTGATACAATTTCTTTCACTCCATTTCATCATGTCTTCATTAGCCATAGATGAAGAGAGAGACTTTCTTTTTTTTCCGCTTCGACTTCAAACCACTCTTTTGTTTGGCTTGAACTAGGTGCTGGTCATTACTAAAGTCGACGTTTTGCATTAACGTAAGACGCTTTTTTTCGAGTCTTTGTTTTCGGCTCTCTTCACTCGCAATAAATATGGATCTGCTAACACAAATGTGTCTCGCACATACAGTTGTGCGCCGTTGCTGGTTGTTTTTTTTTTTCTCAAACAAAAGTACTAATTGTTTAATATTCCGTTTGTCAACCGAAATACAGTACTAGTCATCTTAGTACCTGTGCCGCGTTGTTGTGCATTGTTTGTTGCGGTGATGTTGATAAATGATCATGAAACGTCCGAAAATGTTTCGTTTACTCTTCCATAAACAGCAACAATCAAATCAATGTGTGTTAAAACTGTCTTCGTTCATTCCTCTCCGCTTTTTATTCTTCTTCTGCCTCTGTGGGTACTTCCACGGCATTTTCTTTGCCGTTGTCTTTTGATGCCATCATTTCGTACTGTTGACTTTCGGACATTTTGTTCGAAATTCAAATTACTCTCGCGCATCGTTTGCTTCTTTTGTTTGACACTTTTTTCTCAAATATTCTTCATTTATTTTGTTATTAGTGTTGTCGCCATCGCTGTCGTTGAATTTTCTTCGTTTTATGCTCTGCAGCCTTGTCCCTTTTTTTACAAAGCTATAATTCTATGTTATTCATACATCTAAATTTAGTTGTGTTGGCTGTGTTTACATATGCTTTTACGTGCTCACCGCGTATTAATCCAGTCCATACACATGAATGTTCGGTTGCATCGCGTAACATTCACATTTACATGCAACATCAATTCATCCAGCTTTAACCGAATATACATCGGCTATGAACCATGCGATATAGAAACCAACAGAAGAAAAAACAACAAACGAACGAGACATGAGAATGAAAATTCGTAAAAAAATAACATTCAAAACAATAAAAGGCGAATCGAATGGAACAGGAGACGATTTTTAATTTGGTTTAAAATCCATTCAAAATTGATAAAATATCCAAATGAATATGCTTCGAGATGACGGCAATGGATGTGTGCGTACGTGTGAATATGCTCGAGCTAAGATAGAAAGTACGTTGGTGTGTGAGGGTGTGTAGTGGTGTGTAGCGTACAGACGATGACGGCCTTTGAATGAGATGACTGCGACTAGAAGAATAATTGGGTGTGAGAAATACATTACAATTGCACACATGTTAACACAACGGCAACGCAAGCCGATAGACTGGATTTTCGTTTAATGTAGTGTAAAATGCTCGGGGCCACAAACACATGTGTTTGTTGTTATGCGACTGAAAAGTCACCTAATAATGCGCGCCTATGCGAATATGTACGTTATTTTCTATATAATCTATACACACAAGCGCCATATATATGAGAATTGATCTGAACATTGCATTTGGATGTGTTTCTGTTTTTCAACTTGGGCTCTGTACTGCTGCTTACTTAGTATAGAGTTTTCTCCTTACAGGCACATGTGTTCCTGAAACAACAAACCTCCCGATGAGATGAGACATTCCGTGTCATATGGATGTATTTTATGAAGATACACGGGAAAAATAGTCAAATGGAGGACAAATACAGTGGCAATAATAACAACAACATAAACGGCATCAGCATCGGCACGAATGCCGCTTCACACTACACACTACACACTCGTTCACACACTCATACACACGCACACACCAAATGCAAAGTAAATGAAAAAGAGAAGAGGGAAAAAAAAATCTTCGATCGTTACTTTATTTTTAGTTTATTTTTCCTCGCATAGCGGCTTTCAGTAAGACTAAACACGAATTTTCCTGATTCATTTTTCTCTCAAAATCCATCTACATCTCATTCGGTTGCTGAATGGCCAGGTTCAGTATATACTGATTATTAGCTATTCGCTTCTGATATATACTTTACCGTAATTTCTCAGCGTAAAATTCACAATGTAATATGTGGTCATGTCGAGACACTGAGACAGCAATTTGAGACTGTTTGCTCGTACAAAAGCCGATTAATTTATGTTTCGGTACATTTATCTTTATGGTTTTTATACATCAAAATTCATATCACATGAATACGTAAATCTCGGCAATTCACACTAGAGAATTGAGCACTGAGAAGAGAGGTGAAGAAAAACAAATTCGTTCGTACACATAACGCAATAGTCGCTCTAGCCGTTTGCTATATTTGTGTAGTATAACAATTCACAGGCAAAAAAAAAATGACACAAAAATGTTCACAGCATTTTTCTACACTTTTATCATCGTAATTTCAATTTTGAAAAAGATGAGAGGGATGGAAACAAAAATCATTTTCACACAAAAATGTTTCATATGTATCTTTTTTCTCTTTCTCTATCTTTCTCTCCACTTTATGAGCCATATGTTTGCGTATGAATCACAAAAGAGTTTCAAAAGTCCGTCAAAATGACGAAAACAAGACAGCACACGATCAATAAACAGCCATACACGCAAAATCTTCACTTCGCATGCTCGAATCGAGCACTGAATAGAAATTTGAATGAAGCAAGACAGTAGAGAAAAAGAAATACAAAGGTAGCGGTAAGAAGATTGCTGTTGCTTTGAAATCAATAGAATGAGAAAAGCGCAAAAACACCTTCTGATGTCATTCCATTATTCGCATTAATAATGTATTCCATTTTTGCCATAAGCCATTCAGTCATTCATAAATAGATGGAGAATTCAAATGTAGCGAATGAAAAAAGCACACTCTGACGTTGTAGGTATAAATGCGAGTACGTCGCTTTTATGAAAGAAAAAAAAACCTCGGCAACGACTCTGGCTGGTTTATGTGGGCGTTGTTAATTCAAATCCAATCGAGATGCTCGATTTTATTCCGTCTCATTCACTGAAACGCAGTGCGAGATTCAATCGATGTTTTGATGTCATCAATTTTTCTTTTTTCTCTCTCTCTCTCTCTCTCCCTGTGTCGTTCTCTCTCCCTCGCTCTTTCATCGTTTAGTTTTATTGTTGTTTCAAAACCTCAAAACGATCACAAAATAAAAACTGAAAGGGCGATCATTCTCGTGAAAATAACACGGAATATAAAAGACCGTTAGCTGCCCAGTTATGGCCTACACACTAAGCGCATATTTAGCTTTTTGCGTATTCATGAAAAGTATCATTTTCGAAATGTGCGTATTATATGGCCAAAAACAAAAGCCACGAAAACCAAATAAATATATTAAAATTCACACTAACACACAGGCACACGCTCAATCTATTCCACGATCATTCCACACATTTTGAACATGATTCAGAGTCGCCCAAAAGAAAATGACGAAGAAGTAGAATAACGAAATAGCTGTAGAAGAAGAGAACGGAACGATGCGTTGGTGTGTTTGGCCATCTAAACATGGGTCAAAATGTTTCAAAACTAATTTTTCCGCGGCATAATTCCATAACGTGTCGAAATCAATCGAAAAATAAACATCGAGTTCAATTGGTTTTTGTTCGGAGGTCAATTGAAATGCACCTAAAACGTGTCTTCAACATGCAGCATGCATTTAATATGTTAGTTCTCCTACGAAAATGGCCTGAGTTGCATAAGATAATGGTACGTCAGAAGCCATGTATCATCAAAATTTGAAGTTTGATTAAAGGATAAACTCAGGTTTAATTTTTATCTTAATTTGTTGCAGTGCCTATCGAGAGTACGAAATCATTTTCGTATTTGTTTCGTGATCGCTTTGTTGGCTCCTTTGCGTTATGTGAACAAATTCAAATTGAATCAAAATCTAAGCTCAATGACCATGTGTGCAGCACAAATTTTGTTTGCACACAACGTTAACGCTGTTCAGTGTAAACGAAACTTTTTTGTATCGAATGCTACTATTCAATGCCCACTGTTCGTATGTAGCGCAAGTCCGAGAGTAGTTTTAAATCTGTGTAGGAAAAGCCAACGATATTTGAATTGAGTGATTTCGTGTGTAAATGCTAAGATCTCTTGCACGCGTGCGATCATCGATGATCGAACTACTTGCCAAGCTTTGGCATGAGTATGGGTAACAGTGTGTTTGCGTTTACATGCCACAGCACATTGGAGATCACTGTTTTAAAAATACCGTCACTCGCGTCGCCGCCGTGCATGCTATATGGAAAAACGTACACACTCAAGATATTATACATACTTTTTCTTCTTCTTCTTCTTCCTCTTCTTTTTCATTTCTTCGTTTCATTTTGATTCGTTTCGTATCGTTTCGTATCGTTTCGTCTCTTCTATAAAATGGAATCAATGCCAGATGATATTTTCGCGCAGAATTTTCATTGCAACTGATTTGGATTCTATTGCGTAAATAAAATTTTCCATTTTATTTTCCGTAAAATTACCATTTCGTTTTTATTTGATTCAAATATCTTGAGTCAATTCGATTTAATTGCAAGAAAATATGTTCGGATGGTGTGGATTTTAGTCAGTGCCCGGTCTGGGTCTGCTCTCAAATTGTTTGGCATGTTTATTAATTTGTCTTGTAATTTAAGAAATTTCGTTTTCGTGAACGTCATCATCTGGAGATCTTTCTCACCGCTTTTGGTGAGACGTATCGTCCATATGCCCTGTACTCGTTACTGCCGTATTCAGTGAATGATGCTGTACAATATAAATAAATAAAGAAAAATTCGATTGCTCTAATTAACCCGCATGTTTCATAGGAACAACTCTTTATTTTCGTGGATATGTTGATTTCATCATCAAAATCGTCCTCTTTGAGAGAATTTCGAGAAAGTCTGAAGTTGAAAAAGTAAAATGAAAATTGAGAAATGACGCACAATACATGCGTATCCGTATGTATAGTGAAAACAAAAGAAAAGACCCCATTGTACACGGTCACAAGTGAGAAATTCAGATTTGGTTCATGAACCTGTGCACTGAGCCCAATTTGGGCGGAAGCCAATACAGTCAACCAGTCAGCAAGTCAGAATCACACAGTGTTACAAACAAACAAATATGAAATTTTTCGCACCATTGACAAGAACCGGTGTAGCATTTCACTGTATGGAATGAATAATTGTCTACCAAAGTAATGGATTCGGTCGACTCTACATCTTATGTGTACAGAAGGTGTATGCATATTCACAGATTTTTGTTTTTTAATTATTTTATCATTATTATTCATCGAAATTGGGTTACATCTTCCATGTAAGCAGTGTTTGGTTGAGATAATATCTTAAGATGAGATAACCAGATAAGATAGATAAGATATTATCTTTTATCTTATCTAGATGAAAAATTCATTTTGCGGATTTATCTTATCTTTATCTTTTCTTCATATTTTTCCAATTATCTTTTGTCATATTTTAGATAAATTTTAAGATAAATGAAGGCTTAATAAGTAGAACGGGTGGGTTTTGAATGAAAAACATTTGAATTTTACGGAATATTTTTACATTTTTTTTTTTACATTTTCGTTCAATTTTTGATTGATATTTTATTCTCAATCGTTTGTTCGACTCATCATTCATCAAAACAAACAAATTATTTCCTTTTCTTTTAATTTTTATGTCTCCAATTATTCAAATTATTGAAAATTTTCAATTTCGGCTTTATGCTTCGAGTTTCATAGACCGTCTTCAATGAATCTGATGTGAGATTTGGTATGAATATTCGGCTTGAACAATTTATTCGAAACCACCATGACAATTGAATTTTTGGTTAAAAAAAAAACTGATTTTTGTATACAAAGCCGAGAAGTTATGAAATTATTAATTTGTTGTTTTGAAACTTATGACCTTAAAATCTATTTGATTCACTTTATTCTGCCTAGAATCGTTTCAAACTCTCCGTAGCGAAACGTGAATTGACAGCCAATTGTCGATTTATTCAAATTCATACAAATGTTCAGTGCAAAATTCTGTTATCGAAAAAAAAACTAATGTCATAGCCTTCAATAGGCTTTTATCTGACTGCAAACTCAGATAAAGATAAGATTATCTTATCTTTTTCAACAAAAGATAGATAATTATCTCGACATTATCTAGATAAAATTGAATAAAAAAGATATTATCTCGAAATTATCTAGATAAATTTCATTTATCGATGATGAATGAGCGGAAAAGGGATAGCTATATAGTAAGCTGTATAGTAAACTATAGTGAACTATATAGCTATCCCTTTTCATTTGACTTTTTTCTGCTCAACTTTTCTGTATTACATTTTCGCTCCGAACCATTCATATGAGCACTAAGATTGACTCATGCGCACACATATATTCAATCGTTTTCGATCAATTTATGATACATCTCTTTATGGTCTGCAATTTTGATGTTTGACACATTTAACGCTTTAATCGTATTCATGTTGATTCCAACAGCAGTTCCAAGAAATTGAGATCACTGCTACACAATTCGGGCCATTATTTTTTTTTATTTCGAATTGACTTTAATTTTCTCGCTGAAAAAACAATCAACTTCAAATATGTTTGCACAGTTCGAAGTGCCTTCCGTACATGAAGTTACAATGTTCTTGGCTCTGCCTAATTATCATAATCAAAGCTGCAAATTCAGTCGATGTAGTCCGAAAAAGAAAACCAACACAAAAAATCTACCTACGACATTCAATTTTATGCACCTCTTCAATCGAATGAAACCACAATCGGGTAAAAACTCTCAATGACATTTCATGGATTAGCAAATGGCAATGTTTTGTCTTGATTTTATTATTTTTGCCATTCTTATGATCACCATCGAACACTAGACTAGCTTTTTTTTGGTGAGTTCCAGTTTCACTTCCGAAAACAACTTCTGTTTTCGATGCTTAATAACATGATGATTCTATTTCACAATCCATAATGAAATAATTAAGTCAAAGAAATCCATGTTCTTGAATGAATTAATTCATTCACATGGGGTGGGAATGAAGAAATACAGAAAAAAAACACCATACACATTAAACAAATGAAACATGTAGTAGCAAAATGATAGAAAACGAATAGAAATAAAACAAAAACCAGCTATAAGAAAAGGCGAAAATCATATTGCTTACTGTTTTGATTTGCATGGAACCTATATAAACATGGTAATTAAAAATAATGCTGCTCTGCGTGCTATGACGTTTACGCTATGCCAAAGCAAAGTTAAACAGAAAAAGAGAAGAAAAAAAAAACTACAACATTCTAACAAATTTTTGTTTCTGGCCATCCGATACGCGTAGCACATTTGTGAGTGTTCAACAAAAAGCGGCAGTCAGCCAGTAAAATACAATGATTTAATTCATTATACAATTGTAATCCAACAATCAAGTGAGTTACGTAGTTAACAATACTTGAAGTGCAATGCATCGCCATCACGCAGCATCGGCAGCGAGCAACCAACGTAACAACGTCTAACATGGAGAATAACGAAATGCTTGTTTAATGATTTAATTTATTACACAAAGATTTTAATAAATTCTTATCTTTTACTGTGAATTTCTCATAATTAATGTCTGAATTTAGCGATATAAATGGGAGAAAATGCGCGCGAGAGCGAGAGCGAGATCCCTTTCCATATCTCGCTCTAACATTCTCTGTGAGAACTCTCACAAACTTTATGTGTGTACATGTTTATTATTTTTCCCCACCTCACGCAGCTAAATTAAAGTGAAGAATGCAAATCGCATACTTTGGCTATTATTTTAGCTGGTTAAGAATACGAAAGGAAATGAATAGCGTTTTAAAAGCTAGTAGCGATTTTCAAAATAGGCGCTAGATTTTTCAACGTAATTTTTTCTTTCTTTTTCTCGCTGCTACACTTTCAACTCATACTTTTTTCTTCGTTCGCTCTCTCTCAAATCCTGCATGAGGTTATGATTTGCAGGCAGTACAAAGTGTGTGTGCTATTTTAACGTATGGCCACGATCATAGATTTGATTGATCACTGTTCGCTGGAAACCGTTTACTTCTCTTGAAATAAGCTTAAGAGATTTGCTTTTGGTGGATTGACGCAAAAAAAATGTAATGCCATTTGAATGTGGACTGGAAGTGGATAGCAGATTGCTGATTTGTGAGATGTGCGAACAATTAGAGTGTACCGACTACATAATTCATGCCAAACAAACTTGTTTGTAACCAAAACGCTTACTTCTCTCTCTCTCTCTCTCCCTCTCTCTCTCTCTCTCTCTCTCTGACTCTATATTTTTCCTATCATCATAATCTATCCGTATATGATAATTACATATTTGCTCTATCCTACAATCCATGTGATCTGGGCTCCGGTTCAAAATCTACTTTTCTATATCTCACTCCATAGGTATTTCACCCAAAAATAGGTGCATACACTTTACAAAGAACTCGATAACTGTCAATTGTTTTTATTTATTAATTTTTTTCGTTAAAGTTTTCACTTTCCAATGAGTCAACTTAAAAAAAATATCACCGGAATGAAAGTGTATCATTACATGCAATTCCCAATCGATAAGTGCACATGTGTTTGAACAAATGTTGTGAGCAGTGCTTTTTTTGGTAACTTGATTTAATATCGTTTTCACATCGCAGCCAGGTCCAATGTGTTGCGAAATTCAGCGAATTCTTTATTGGTGACACGACATGTTTCGCTCACAGTAGCACACTTCCTTTCGGTTCAAACGCATAACAAACCAGACACTTGCCAACAATAACGACTTCATTTCAAGTTTTTCCAATTGCACTTTAAACCGTTTCGCATCTTTGCACGGGAGGAAAACCTCAACATAGCCGTACAAATTATGTGACATTTGTGGGTTGCTTGCAATACACATAATTGTCTTGAAGTTTTTTTCTTCACTTCCATTCGTTACCATTTCATTTTCGCTGAACTGCTTCAAATAGCTTTTTGTATATTATTGCGCGTTAGCTGTTTGGTTTTTCTCGTCTTTTCTCTTCTTTCAGATGATACATTGTTGGCTCTTGTACCAACTCATTTTTTCTTCTTCTTTTTGTCGTGTTTTTGCAAAGATGTATAGAGGTAAAAACAGTGCGGCCGTCTCATTCACCATTTGCCGATGCTTATTAGCCAATGCTTAATATGAGTTTTATGTTCCGGATGTTTAGTATTCCTTTTATAGAATGAAATGAACAGATGGAATAACACACAATGTGACAGAAACAGAAATGACATATTCAAATGGAATAAATAAAGACTAAACACATAAATTAGTTACGCGCCTTCGTGAAAACTGCCCACAAACCAAATACTTGAATGCTCTTGCAAAGGTATTCAGTCGACTTTTCAATGAAATCGGTATATGTGTAAAAAGTGTTCATTGATCGGCGCTTTGTTTAATTGTCCAATTTGTCAAGAGAGCGAGACAAAGCGAACGAGCACATACATTACAACAGGTACACGCAATCCATAGAGTCATCCCTCGCGCGTACGCAAATTACCAAACTACATCATTTATTTTTTTTTCTTCTCTTTCGTATTATATTATGGGCGCACTCTGTTGACATGATTTGCATTGCCTCACAATAATAAATTATCAAATTGAGATCATCGAATGCAACCGCAGAATTATTGAATATCGAATCGATGTCGTGCCAAGCCATTGTCTTTATTTGGCATTGAAAAGGCCATTCCGATCAATCGACTTATTTTTTTTTCTCGATCTTGTTTCCTGTATTACGAAGTTTCTCCGTTTGTCTGTAGGCATCAAATTTGCTTACATCACAAAACTAAATTATTGTCTTGCTTACAAACTTTCCTCTTATCTCAGTGGTGGAATATGTGTCAAATGAAAAGATAACGATTTCGCTGGTTTTAAATTGAATAATAATTATTTTTCTTTCTTCCTTTTTTGTTTTATTAGAAATCGCCAAAGTTAGAGCGTCGCTATTCCAAATAAATGGCGTAAAAAAGGAACCATTAAAGCTACCTGAACCAGATGGAACTCCAGTTACTTTAAATGAAAAAGTCTATGTGCCAGTTAGAGAACACCCAGATGTAAGTATAAAATTTAATGCAATTCACTTGATTTATGCTATAGACAATACATTCATTCAATCATTACAATCGCAAGATTGTTAAATGTGTCAACTGTGTCTGCAAGAACCATCAGCACAGAAAAAAACTCCGAATCAATTCGATACGCTGTATTTGCACCGAATTCAAATCGATGAAAAACATTGGAGTGTTGTAAACGTCCAATTGCCACATTGTTTTTCAGCAGGTACCTACAATCAAATTATTTCGTGCTTGCTCTCACTATTGAGTCAAGACAAAGGGAAAAAAAGACACATACATTTATGTTATTGAAATCGTTTGCGAAAACCTCCTCAAAAATATTAAGTTGTTTTCTATGTTTTTTTTTCTTTCATTTTGAACGTTGTCGTTGCTTTTTTTTTCTTTTCATTTAATCCATTTTTGTCTCGAGCCAAACTTCAATGCTTACAATTTGAAACTCGTGGCGACACAAACGAATGTAAACAATATTTCAAAGGAATTTTTTGTCTGTCGCTGTGTTTTTTTTTTTTTAATTTGATTTTTTTTCTCCGTTCGGTCCATGGTGAACTAATACTTGGCATCACCATAAACGGAAAATGTGTGGATGGTTGATTCAGAAAAAAGAAGAAATTTATTTGTGCCCACGCTGTAGCTTTTAATATATCCAAAACGAGTTATTCTCTTCGTCCAAGCCAAAGGAAGCAAATGATTTAAATGTAAAAACGAGCGATTAACATCGAGTAGAATAAGCGAGAGAGACAGATAAGGACACAAACACTACAAGCAACAACGAATAAAAAATTAATAATAATCATAGCCATGCCTAATATGCGTTCGATGTTCGATTTTTATTGCGTTTCTTTGGGATGGCATTCCCAATTTGGTGATATGAAACCGTTCACTGTAGAGACATAAAGCAACAGCCGCACCAAGTGATCAGTCGCGACAAAAACAAAAACACATATACACACACAGAGATGGAATCAAATTAAAAGCGAACTCAATGGGCAAAACATATGATGCGGCAAATCATGATGATTTTTCTCATGATTACACATGGATTGCATCATCAGCAGAAATTAGTTCTTGATTCGCGGTGTCGCTCAATTACACCATTCAATGCATTGATCCGCAAATCAATCAGTCATGCATGAGTATGAATGGGCATGTTCCTACAAAGAGACTAAGAAAATGTGTAGTTTTTACTTTTGACACACACACACACACACACCGGTTAAAATGTTACTGTATTCATCGTTTTATTGGCTTTACAATGGCTAAATATATTGTAAACAAATGAGAATTATTTTTAGCACAATTGTTGATTATTTTTTCTACTAAGCCGTTGTGTTGATGTCCATTTCGGATTTGTGATAAACGGCTGTTTCGATGTACTTCATGTTTGGTGAGTTCCAAATAGTTTCGTCAATTTCCCGATCCAATGGAAAACCGAGTGGTCTGGCATCGATGTCACGACGACAATTGCTGGAACTAAACCAATCCTTTTGGATGACCCATGTGCTTGGTGAACGGTATTCGGTTATGATAACAAAGAGTTGAACAGCGAATCCAGTCTTTTTACCCTTCGGTAGCATCAAACGTTGTGGGAAACCGCAAGTTGATTGACTGAAATCGGCCGGCAATGTCGCTTCACCACTTAAGGCCGTCATTACTGTTTTGTACAGGACAAAATATGTGGTACGATCATTGGAGTAGAATGTGAATTGATTACTGTTGCGCGTGATAATTGAACGACCAGCTTTCAAGTCTACAATGTATTTATCGATTTCATAAAAGTTTTCACGATTTTCGTTGATTTCGATTCCATTTCCAGCTTCGTCAAATTTTGGCCCAATGAATACCTTGACAGAAGCTCTTTGTACCTTTGACGATGTTACAGTCAATTTCAATGTGAATGGTAGATGATTTAGACGCCATTGTCTTGCCTTGATCATCAAGTCCTCGCCCATCTTGTTAGCTTTCTTACCGTATTTGGTAAGTGGTCCTTTTGCTGGTACTGCCATCGGTTCAATATCGACTGCATTCGTGATGTCTGCATCAAATATGTCAAAATAAGTGGTCAGACGGTCCAGCTCAACACCTTCAATTGCGACACCTTCAAAACCAATTTCTTCTTCTGTGTACGGTTCAAGTTTTGTTTTCCATTGCAAATAGTAACGAATCAGGCGGCCATATAGCTGGTAGAAGGCTGGGTCACGCAAGCTAGTTTCGAAATGTTCCAAAACGCTTGGCAAATAATCGTCGGTACTGTAGTTTTCAATGGCTGTGCCCAAAAGCGTGCGACCCAATACTTCCAACAGACCAAAGAATTTGCTATCATTTTTGTATGGTGTATATTTGTACAAATCGGCAAAGTATTCGATATTTTCGGGTTTGCTGATATCAACAACCGTTCCGTTTGGCAGTGTGTAGAAGCGATGATCGATGGAGAATTTCACGCGATTCTCTAAACCTTCGAGCTTTTCAATCGAATAGTATGTTTCCTCGTTGTATGTGCTGTAGTAATTGTTGCGCACAGGGAACGATGAGCCTTTGTAGTAGGCGAGTGCTGGATTATAGCCGGTGCGGAATGGGACACGCCATGAAAATTGTGGAATTTTCCCCAAACCATTTGACAAACGTTCCATATAGTAACGAGCCAAAAGTTGTGCATGGGTATGCAAATAAACTTCGCCACGTCTATTTTTGAAAATTGAGTCTTTACTGTCAATCCAAAAAGGGTAATCGGCATGTAGGTAGAAGTACCACGTATTCAAACCAATATCTTCTGTGAAATAGGACAACACTTGTTCTGGGTTCGATCGTTTATTCCACCCGGTGTAATTCGATTCAATAATAAGCTCGTTTGTCTCGGCGGCTTTTTTACTCGTTGGGAAACCTTGCATTTTATTTGTTTGAGCTTCTTGAATGGTCTCGGCACTGAAGAAATAGTATGGATAGATTTCGTATGGTGCTGGTAGAACGATGCCTTCCATATCTGGTCGATGTAAAATGGCAACAGTGGATGCATAAATGAAAACACCTTCATTTACATGGAAACGGGCCCACACCAACACACGATAAAATGTATCCCAATTTTCGGCTTGATGTAACAAACGGAAAAGAGCAATCGCCTCTTCGATGTGAGATTTTTTTAGCACGGAAAATTCTTCGCCTCGCGCCAACAATCCGATTTCTTGTCGTTTCACATAATTACTCACAACTGTTGGATCCTCATACCACTCGCCCAAAGTTGTCCAGTCCACGTTCTCGGAATCGGCATACAACTTATTTTGTGTATCATTTTGATGGACATGTTGGAACACATCCAGAATCACTTGTTGTTTTCGTAAAAATGCATTTAACTCAATTGATTTTGGATCTAATTTTGCTGGCTTCAGCGGCAGCTTTGCATTTACGAAAGCAAATGATCCAGCCAATATCACAAATAGCACCAACGATCTCATTTTCTTAACACTGACTAAAGTTAGATGAAAGTTAAAATGAGCTTTTATAGTGCTTATCGCCGTTTCAAAACCAAATTTACGATTCGTTCATTTGATCTAACGGAATATTGATGATAACCTCAGTCAAAGAAACATTATTTGTCATTCAGTGTTGATTCAATGTCCATTATCAATGCCATTGCCATGGCGATTTAGCTAATACCCATCTATGAGTACAATGTTGTTGTCAATCAAAAACAATATTTTTTTGGCTGTCGTCCGAAGATCGTATGGAAAATAAGCGTATTCACTTAGTCACATCTTGGGGTTATCTTCTATATTTGTGTACCGAATGAAACCGAATTGGCTTGTTTCTAACATATAAACCGTGGAAGTTATTTTACAGTGAGCATCAATCTTAAAATTCAATCGCGTGATAATTGAATTGTTTATTTTCGTTTAGTTCAAATTAAACTCGTCATGTATTTACTCTTTAAATAAAATGTTTTTGTTTCCTCAATTGCGTCGACATCATTCCAACAGCTTCAATAATACCATCAGCATTTGGATTGCATTATCAATCAATGGAAAAATTCGATTTTCTAGAATAAAATAATCACACTGCATGCAATCGCATTGAATCATTGGAATCTGCCTTGTTCAACCCCCTCGAACTTTCAACGATGTGTGCAGAAAATAAGTCATGAAAAAAAATCGCAATTAAAAAAGGGTGACAATGACGGCCACAATTTGCTGTAATCAGCGCAGTACAGTTACGACAAAAATCAATGTTGGCTTCAGTTCAACACTTCAATCTTTGTGACATCGACTGAATTCTATATAGTTTGCTTTTTGAAATTCGACCGTCTCACATTTGAAATTCAATTTAACCACGTGAAATTAGTTAGTTTCAGTCATTTTCCCGTGGACTCTATACTTGAAAGAGAAGATTTATTTCAAATGAAAAGCACGTCCGTTGACGGTAAAGTCATAAAAATTACTTTGATCCCGATGTGGTTATTTTTGGACAAAAACTACCTTAGCCACTCATTCACAGAAAACAGAGTTTGCGCTCCGTTCTCCGTTGTTGCCGAAAAAATAAAACGTGAAATGTGACAAAAATTGAAATTTCGACTTATAGATAGAAATGAGAACGAAACCTATATTCACCTCGAACATATTTACGATTCCGAAATGTTCATTCCGACGCACCAGTTAAAAAAAAAGAAGAAAAAAACAATAAGCAACGAAAAATAGGCGAACACAGCTTAATTAGCGTATTAAGTCAGCCAGTGCAATTTTGCCGTTTATTCAAACATTTTCTGCTTATATTTTTTTTTTCTCGTTTCATTTGTGTTGTTCTTGCATTTTGTGTGCTTTTATGCGTCACAAATTCTCTCTCTCTTTCTCTCTGATTCGCATTATTTCTATAATGTTTCCATAATTTGGTTGAAAAGCATTGTGATTGCGTTGCGTTACACATAAATTACATCACATGGCAAACTCATACAGTTTGTCCGTGTGTATGGCGGAGAGTGAGGTCTGGCTTCCAATTATATGGTGTGCACATAGAGCACAAGGTGTGGCAGCTTCATTTCAAGCCATCTAAATACTGAACCAATTTTGGATGAATTGTCTTTGATTTTCAATTCAATCAATAATTTTCTTTTGTTGTACATTTTCGCCCAGTTCATACATGTTCGTACGTGTACGTGTACGTATATGTCCATGTACGTGCGTGAATGTATCGGTAAGCCCATTTTTGATGACTGACTGGTGATGTTGACAATCATTAGATCCGTTAATGCCCTTTTTTCAATACAAATTATCTCTCCTCTTTACATAAAACACACCTTCTTCTTACGACGGGAAGTATCTCGGATGAGAAAAAAACAAAACAGAACGAAATCAAATGGAATTAAGTCGATTGATTTGAAAAAAAAATTATTTGTTCTATTGATGGTAACCTCTGGTAAAGTTGTTCAATCAATTCTTTGATGGTATTATTGGTCCAAAATTGCGCACGTATATGGAGAATACGATCACATAGCTTTGAATGGCTTTTGCTCATATAAGTTTGCCTTGGGAATATTCATTGCACGTAAACATCCATTTCCTACGCAATTTTCACGCGTTTCATTTCGTTCCGTTCGGCAATTGAAAACACCTCGCGTGGATCGAATAAACTTCAAAATAAATCATTCAAAACAACATCGAGATAAGAATTGAATTCAAAGAATTCAAAATCAAAAATATATACTCAAACTCCACATCTAGTGTCACATATATATTTAATCCCATCCTAAAATTTAATTTTGATCTACTCATCATCAAATTATTGAATGTATTTTCAACATTTCTTCCTCTTTAAATTCGTTGCAGTTCAATTTCGTCGGACGAATTCTCGGCCCAAGAGGTATGACAGCTAAACAGCTAGAACAAGAAACTGGCTGTAAAATTATGGTCAGAGGAAAAGGATCAATGCGAGACAAGAAAAAGGTAAGTTTGAGAAAACAATTTACGGTTTGTATGGAAATCAGAACAATATTGTGAAATAGAGAGTAAATCAAAATGAGCTCTATAATAAAGACGCTTGCTTTGATCTATTTTCTGCGCCCAATATGAACACCGCATGGAAATGTGCTGTGTAGCGAGCTTCTCATTACTCAATCTTACTCGTTTTCACGATCATCAAAAACTGTGTCACTTCTGATTAATCAATTTCACATTTATCTTGTGCCATCTCAACGTTCTAAACGGAAGCGCCGAGTGTTGAGTTGAAATCGTGTCGTTCGATATGTTTGCGGCATCGTACAACCAGCAAAGGAATAAAAAGAAATGCAACAACAAAAAAACAAGGATGACGAAAAACATGATGTGATCCACTCGTATGAATCAGTCAATTCCATGGTAGATAGCTGCCACGGCCGTACGTCGTAGCACAACTGATTATGTCAACATGTTTGCGTTGTGTGCAAGCATTTTTTTCTTTCAAAATCAGGAGCAAACGCTATATTTAGTCACATTTTTATGGAACCATTATAACATACGACAATCATTCGACGTTTTTCTGCTGTCCATTGACGAAAAAATCGATACATATTCAATTCCTTGGGAATAATAAAAATGAAGGAAAAAACATTTCATATCTAATGATATCACACTGGAACACTATTACTCTGTATCGTCGCACACATCTTCGAATGATGAGTAATCAAAGCCATTGTACATATAAGCAAAGAAAGTGTGTGTGTGAGAGAGATATGTATTGAATCTGAAGGAGTCTCATCAGTGTCGACATTCGACATTCGACATTTTATTTTTGTCAGTTTTCTTGTATGTTTATTTTCCACGACATTTCTGTTTGCACGTCGGCTGTCGCCGATTTTCTCTCCTCATTTCACTTCGTTTCAGTTTATACTTTTCTTTTGCTTGTCTGTGATAAGATAATCGGTGTATACATGTGTTTTTCGAATAAGATTACAACGCGACACCTTGGAGATGAATGTGACAGCGTGCAAACACATCGAATCGAAGCGTGACGAGTAGCAAGATACTCGGCGCAATAGATGCTAACGTTGTTAGCTTTGGTGTTATCCAAAGTTATTTATTTGATACGCTTCCACCGCGACGTTTTTGTAGAATTTATTTTTATAATGCCCACATTTTAACAAATACTATGGCGAAAATAATTTGAAACGGATGCCAAAAACTAAGAAAAAATGTCAAACTCAGTTAAATGCCGAAAATATATGTTATTTTTGATGCGCGTTGATTGATATCGTGCTTTACAGATTGAGTTCGGTTAATCAAGCACAGTTAAATGAGTATTTTCATATTCTGGCGTATGGCCGTCCATCGTTGAGTTAACACCCAGATAATGTTGAAATTCTTGCAATGAATATGAATTGTTATTGTTGTATTTAGGAGGACGCAAATCGGGGAAAGCCAAATTGGGAGCATCTTTCTGACGAATTACATGTTCTAATTACCGTTGAAGATACAGAGAATCGTGCACACATGAAGCTTGAGCGTGCCGTTGAAGAAGTGAAGAAACTGTTGGTACCCGTAAGTACTCGTTGTTCAAATTTATTCTCTTGTTCTACATTTTATAGGTACTAGGTGTGTTGGCATATTAACTGATTCATCGAGGAAAAATTATCCATTTTTCCATAATGCGTTTACTTATAATCGGAACACACAAATTAATCGATTGTTGTATGCCATTGTAGCAAGCTGAAGGTGAAGACGAGCTCAAGAAAAGACAGTTAATGGAGTTGGCTATAATTAATGGTACTTACAGAGATTCAAGTACGAAAATAGCAGCTACAGGTAAATAAGCCGAAATGGTCTCCAAAAGTCAGATTTGGAAAAGAAAAGAGCATTGAGTTGAGCCCAAAAATAGGATCGTGTGTGCGCACATGCCATCTGAATAGGTTTTCAGCGTCAGAGAAGCATCGAGAAAAAGTCAGAGAGTGCATTGGTGCACACGCGCATTATATCATCAAGCGCACTCAATGCGATATCCACATATACGGAATGTGGCGTGCATTGAACCTTTCATCACACTCAATCTATTTTCGTTCTATTTTACGAATGGAAATCGTCCAGGATTGTTTTCTATGTGTGACTGGTTTTTAATTTCGTTTTCCTTGCGCTCATTTTCCGCTTGATTTATTTGTATGTGAGATCCACAGAATTGGTCGCGATAAATTCTCAAATCTAATCTGAGAAAAGCTAAAAATGGAACAGAGCGCTTAGGCTTGATTACAAATAAATGATGCAATCGGAGCGTAATACTCCTGCATACCAGCCCTGAGATGGGCCACAAAAGCGTTTTTGGATAGGGGATTACAAAAATCAATTCAGTGATCCCATATTTGAGAGAAGAAGGGTTAATAATCCATGAATTAGCAAGCACATCAAACTAATCCATGTGTCTGAAACAAAAAGAAATCACAGGTTTATTGTGATACATCTAACAGCGGTCGTTTGTGCGTACGCAGGGCTCAGCTGAATGGTCTTTCAAACAGTGCATTTGTGCTAACTGACTTTATATTTTCTTGATTCCTCCGAATGATCAAATGGTCTTAGATTCCCACATTTTGGCATGTGAAGAAGAATGGCGACGATTGGCACAATCAGCCGCCGAATCGCGCTTGTTATCCCCAGGAATGCAGGGTTTAACAGCTCAACAATTACGTTCACAAACAACACCTTTGGGAGCACCATTAATCTTATCGCCACGCATGTCGGTGCCCACAACTGCAGCCAGTCTCTTATCCGCTTCAGCGCCACCAACAATAGAACACCCAGGATTGATTTATGCCACACCATACGGCGACTACACAAACTACGCAGCTTTGACTGGAAATCCTCTCTTAACGGAATATGCGGATCATAGCGGTGGGTTATTTGCAAGATAAACAATTTTCTCATACACACAAAAAAACACACTCTCTTACGCTCTCAAGAGTCCAATCTACATAGTGAATTCTCTTAATAATTAATTACTCTTAATAATCGTAACGATTTTTGAACAGAAACAAAGTAGAAAATTAATAGTCCATAGCCAGTTTTCTTCTATCTTCATACGATGCATTTGAACAAACAAAAACTCGCAACCAACACACAACATCACACCATTGATGCATAAATGACACAGCAAATTCGATTGCTAACCATTTCGTTTTCCAACAAAGTCAAACTCGATCGCAAGCAATAATTTATTGAACAATGTTTCTTCAAATTAGATGTTAGCTAGGTATACATAGTGCAGTAGGCATTAAGCAGATTATCATTCGATTTTCTCCCCTTGTTTTCCTTTTCATTATGTGTTTCGGTATATTTTCTCTGTACAAATGATGCCACCATACCATTTTGTTTGTTTCGCTAAACAAAATTGTTTCTAATTTGGGTTTGAACAAAAATAATATGAAGTTTGCATGTATCATGGTTTTCACACTGGTGCAGAATTCATTGAAAGTAAAAAGAAACCTAAAAGAACACTACGAGCCAATCATTTCGATTTTGAAAACGTTTTGAAAAGAAGAGAAAAACTTTACATGATATGCATTATGTTGCGGTCACCATTTAAATACCATAGCTAAAAACATGTTATGCATGACCTTTTTTGGAGTTTGAAATTCGAGTGAGAAGGAACAATGAAAATAAAAATAGAAAAAAAACACTCGCTTCAATTGGTTTGGCCATTGTTCGATCTAAAATACTCAAATTGGCCTGATTCGCATCGTTTTCAATCGCTTTTATGTATTAAATTCCCCTTTTTCCGTTAAAACTTCCAAATGTAGTTTATTTGATTTGGCTGAAGAGTATTATTTTAAACGCGTTTAATTAATTTATAATCAATTGTTGTTTGGTGTGTCTCCAGCTAAATATATCCAATACTGAGCCCGCAACGACCCATTTTTAATAATGAACTACGTATTTCTGACTTGCAGCGCTTGAACAGCCATTCAAACGAATCGTACGGGTTTTTTATTTTTCAATGATTTTTTTTCGGAATTTTCTCAAACAAAAGCAATATCATTCG
Organism: Sitodiplosis mosellana; assembly: GCF_009176505.1. Taxonomy (NCBI): domain Eukaryota; kingdom Metazoa; phylum Arthropoda; class Insecta; order Diptera; family Cecidomyiidae; genus Sitodiplosis; species Sitodiplosis mosellana. The sequence continues at coordinate 47,025 of NW_022601467.1, forward strand.
TTCCCGAAACTCATAACAATTTTCTAATACCGAATCACACACACATTCAACTAGCACACTAGCCAATGGCTGTGTTTACTGCTGTGTTTTATTCGTTTCATGGAATGGAATCACATTACGGGAGGCTCAGAATGATTTTCCGCTTTTGCAGTTTTGCTCACAGCGAATTTCTGAATGTTTGATTTATTTTTAAATTGATTTCCGAAGCCAATTTTCAGGCTCACACATGTTTCGTGTTTAAGACAGCAATGGGATTGGCAACCCGCACATACATCACTGTACTGTATTCAAATTCGAAATTATGACTCGATCTGCAACTAATAATTTCCATTTCAAATGAAATACACTCACTAATTGAAAATAGAATATGAAGAAAACAGAGTAGACGCCCAAAATTTATGATACACAATATTCTCTCTCCCTCTCTTTTCTCACCCTCCACCCTCTGAAAAATCCTACGGTTAATTTGCTGTCGCTCATCGTGTTCACTGTACTTCCTCTCTAATACGTGCAATGCAATAGAATAAATAAAAGCAAATACACTTTATTCCTCTGTTCCTCAGAACTTTGATGTAAACGTTCGCAATAGAACCGAAAAAGATTTTGCATTTATAATAAGATAGTTTGCTTTATTTATTCTAAAGCATCACAATTACTTTTGATATATAATTTTCCGTTTTTTTTCCCTGTTGGTTTGAAAAAAGCAGAAACACTTAACAAAACATGTGTATTTGGTTCGATTCATCTTTGGAATAGAGGACTTTGCCCAACTAGCCATCAGCCAAATTGATGGAAATGTTTAACTTAATTTATCATTCATTCATTCATTTTAACCATTTCTGTTCAATCCGTACCAAATCCACTTTTTCATCATATTATTTGCATTTTATTTATTTGTTATTTGTTTTTATGTTTATTTTTGTTTGTGTTTTTTTTTTAAAACGTGATTTTTCTAAATACAATTTTTCCAGTTGGTCGTTACTTGCATGCTGGTTCAGTGTTTTAGAAAAATTAAGTCCCTGGCCTTCTTCTAATTTTATTTCATAAAGTTGTAGTATTAATGAAAGTTTCCGTTTTTTTTAAATGAAACTTTAAAACTATATGAAATCGTATATTGTTAAATATATTGTTGTTGTAGTAAAATGGAAAGGTTATCATTTTGTAGCCAAAAGTAATTGGAAAGTGAAAAGAATGCAGTGAAAATTCGGCATGGCGATTGGAATTCCGACTCCTTTGACACAATGGAACTGGACTAAATGAAAAACGAAAAAAAAAAAAAAACAAACAAAATCCAATAAGATACAGTTCGAACGTGTGAAAATTTCGCACACATACATACACTCGAACACTCATTACAACAATTGACACAAAGTTACATTAAATAGTTACCAACAGCATTCAATGCATAGCGAATTCAGCCAATTTCCGTTACGAGTATTTCACTGGCATTATTTTAAATGCAACAACATTTATATATATATATAAATATACACAAATATGTAGTTTTTATATTGAAAAAGATGTTTGTTCGTAAGATTGTATCGAAACCATGGCCATGAGCTTTCCATCTTACGTATACTCAGAACTTTTTAGTTGATATTTATTGACACAAATCAATTTATGATATTTGACACATTCAGTGCAAATCCAATTTTCAAACAAAAAAAAATGATAAGATCGAATGCCATGTGGTGAAAAGACATCGGCTCACGGCCCGAATCGAAACTAAATACAGTGGATACCGATCGGTAAAGTGCTTACGAATGAAATCTTTTTTTTTGTGTGTGCTTGTAATGAATTTATGTAGATAAATGACAATGATTTGAGAAAGAAAAATATGAATTGTTGTTATGAGTAGTATGGAAAACCATTTTCAACTTTGTTCTCCTTGAATTTCACATCCAACGCGGTTTCGCAATCGCATACAATGGATTGACTAAATAACTCATTAGATAATGAAAACCGAATGTGAAATTCAAGCTGCAAATCGATCAATCTACAATCAATATATATTTTTATATCGCAACATTATCACGTTTAAGTATTTATTAGAAGATCAATAGTTTTCGATATCGTTATGAATGTTTGTTTTTTTCGTGCATTTTCCTATCGCAGCGGCGTGTCATTTGAATCATTTCTGTTTTCATCGGAAATGAAAAGGAAACAAGTGACGACGAGCTCAGCCACAACAACAGCAACACAAATAAAAGCAGTCCGTCCACTAAACTAGTCACTTTCAGTTTGCGTTAAAAAATATTTAGAAAGAAAAAAAAAACACACAATTTATGATTCTGTTTTCGACGTCACTCTCATCCGAAAATTAAAATTTCGTCGGCCTATCGTCGCTGTTCTGGAATGAGAAATGTGGTCGCGCCATCGAAACCATGTGCTCAATAAAAAAAAACAACATTTATGAATCACATATTCCGTTCACATTGGGCAAACGTCAACCGTGAGCTATTCAATATTTGGTTGTTCTCAACGCCTATTCATACGTTTTTTTTTTCTCATTCCTCGACATTCGTTGAATGAAACGAACGTGCAAATGTTCATAGCATTTGGCACGGGCGAAAGTGTACTGATATTTTTAAAATTCGGAATTGAATTTTGTATTATGATTAATGATTTCATGTTGAGACTCAGTTTCATTTACAAAAATTTTCTTTATGCACACCATTCCTGTCACCCATTGAATACACACACCGTTTCGATGAGAAATATTATTTGAATATTGAGAGATACGATGGCGACGTCTAAATGAATTATGTGTAACTACACCACGCAAACTGGTCACATTATCAGTGCCATAAATGTACGCCTGACAGTTCCTTATTTATGCCACAGCATATGAACGACTTATGTTTTTGAACTTATACTCACCAATCGAATGAAAAATTAATTTTAAGTATTGGAACATAACTGATGCACGTAAAACTGCTGCCAGCCACACGTCTGTTCGGTTTTGGAGTCCGTTTAATGATTTCCGAATTGAAACACACACAATCACATTAGAATGTAAATAGCTTTTATCGTAATTGTTGTTGTCGTTGTGGCTATACGTATTTTACATTTTCCGAACCGAATATTTGCTGGACGCAATTGCGTATTGCGTAAATGTTCATTGAAAATATGGAAATCAATCATGCTCGTCATGAGACCGTCAAAAGGTTTATTTACTTAATAGTTCGGAGATTTTTTTAGATCGTACTCTCTCGTTTTATTCGTAATGTTATGCAAACAAAACAAAAGTATCAGAGAGTAAATTCGATATAATTTTTTTTAGTTATTCTATGAATATTGGCCGGTTGTTCAGGTACTCTGCACAGTGAATCAATTGATGCAGAGTGTTCGGATAGATCGTCGCTTAATTTACATTGATATAATACTTTTTTTTTACATATACACAAAACAATTTTTTTATTAAAATTATATATTATTTTTCATAATTAGTAGGAGCAATTAAGCAACAAAGGCGCTTGCCAACCAGAGAACATCCCTATCAGAGAGCTGGGACTCTCTCTTAAACAAAAGCCAAGCAATGCATTGCTAAAGCAAAAAAAAAACCATAAAATGCATAATGCGAAATGTTTCAAATTCATCCAAGAGTCACTTTTGTTGTTCTGTGTGTACTTTTGTTGTTGTTCAGAGAGCCAAAACAAAGAAAACGTTAACTTGAAATAATCACAAGGTTAGTTTCAATTCCTCTATTCGTTCATTTTATTCCTTTTTTTCATTTCTTTATTTTTTTTTAAATTTAAATTTGAATATCGCTGATGTCGACAACTGACTGAGTATTTGATGGATGGTCAAATTTTACGAAGCTACAAGACCAAATGAATCTCAAATTGAATTTTTTTAATTTGATTATCTCTTAAACTATTGACTGGCACAATTTTCATCCATCTATTGCAGCCATTTTTCGACATCAAACATATTTATTTTCCGTTTTTATTTTTGTTTTTTTTTTTTTAATTTTTTTACTGTGAAGTTGTCTTTAAAGCCCACGAAGCATTCACAGTGCATATCGATACAAAGAAAAATAGTCCCAATTTCAAATGTTTTTCACAAAACCGTTTATTTGCTCTCCGCCGTTATTTGAAGTGAAGCGAGTTTTTCTTTAATTTCTCTTTAATTTTGATCCCTATCCCCTATCGATCTATCGATGATGAGTGATAGGCTAGCTTTAAAATTTCAAGTTACCTTTCAATGAGTTTTCGTCTAATATTGATTCAGAGATGATTGTCGATTTACATATTCATTGATCAAATGTTACACCAAAGATCCACTGCACATGTGAATTTGAATTTTGAAAAGAATTCTATTCGAAATATTTCCCCTCTCCAGACGCCCCCTTCCGTCAGCTAGTGACCTAGTTTTCTTCTCTCTCTCTCTCTCTTTTTTTTCACACAAGTTTATGTTGAACATTCTCAAATGGCAGTGAATATTTTTCACACCCTACACAGAACACACAGAATGTAGTGTGATAGAAAATTATACAAAATAGAATTTCCAGAAAATTGCATTTTCTTCTCGTGAGCATGTGAGAGAGAAAACTGACATTTATTTGACTCAGAACAAAGTTTAAAACAAAACAAAACAAAACAAAAGATTCAGCAATTTATTGCCAGCCTCTCTGATCGTCTGTACAAATAGATAGGAAACGTCAAACAAGAACAATAAAGCGTCACCTGGCGACTGGTTGGAGAAATAGAGAATCATGCACATAGTTTGCTGTAACAAGTATGCGTCTGTGTAAGTGCGTCTGTGTAATTCAAACGTTGAAAGTATGACACGTTGCACTTAGTCCCCAGGTGCCGCTGTATTGTTTACTATTTTCATGATCAGAAAGGCTGTTTATTGCAAGAATGAAGAAGACGATGACAAAAAAAAAACAACTTAAAGAATTTCAAATGCAAATACAAAAACACAACCATATATTTCCAGTAAAAAAAGTAATAAATAGTACAGTAAGTAGGCTTAAATGAAACGAATGAGAACAAATTGAGAATTTAGAAAATATTTTTGGTAGAAAATTAATTGTTGACTTGTGCCTTTGTGAACTAAGTGAAACATAAAAAAAACGAAAAAAAAAAACACGAAAGAGAAAATTTTATGAAAAATTTGTAATTATGACAAACCGAATTCGTCCAATATTACTTGATTATTCGAAATTGCTATTCGATTTGCATTTGATTCGAATATAAAAGTTAAGAAGAACCGAAAAAAAAAAACAAAAAAAGCGATGCATTAAATTAGTGTTAATTGTGAATGAATGTTTTCCTAGACGTACTTTTCGACGTACCATAAATTTCATTTTGTTTATTGAGTTTTATGTCACTCTTTTATTTATAGATATTTTAGTTACAATTAAAGAAGATCAACAAATATCTTTTGTTTGTTTATTTATTTTTTTTTTATTGTAAAGAAAACAATTTTTTTTCTTTCATTTATTTTCGTTAAAATTGATTTTCTTTTAATGCGTTTTAATTTATAAATAAAAAATAAAGTCGATTATCTTTTGAATTATCAACACCAAAAAAAAAACAGTCCATTGATTTCGTTTGATTTCAATTCAACGATTCCTGATTTGCATCAGGTGTTCATCAATAGGAGCACGCATTTCAAGCAACATTCATTTTTAAACTCGTGTGTTTTCACGTGGTAAATTGTTTTTCTTCAAAGCGATGCTTCCATAAGATAACTTGTGACAGTATCATATACATATATATTTCTAACTAAAAAATCTCCTTGAATATCGATCCTGTCAAATACTAGTATTTCAAGCTTTAGACTAATTCACTCGTTAAACAAATAAGCAACCCAAATGTGATAATGCTAAAGAAAGGATCAATTATTTCGATGATTTATTTAAATAACAAATGGAAAAGTAATATTTTTTTTTATTCTTCTTGTTCTCGAAATTAACCGAATCGAAACATTTTCTACATGTTATTGCCTATCCCTCACGCATATATAATTTTATTGATAGTTTTTGTACTGCATTTTAACGCACATTTATTCTTTACCACCAATATTTATGCTATATTCTATTTTTCTGACAATACTTTTCTACAGACATTTTTTTTTAAATAAAAAACAGAAGAAATGGTACCAGAAAATAACTTGATAACATCTATTGTACTCAGCTTTATAAGTAAACTGTTTAAATTAATTGAAAAAAAAAATTATTAAAATCGAACACTGAAATCTTATCAATTGAACTAACCAAAGGCCAAGTTAACATACTTTTTTTCAAATTTAAACTTAATGTACTTAATTTTTCATTGAATTCAATATAATATGATGATTAATTAATTTATTTATTGAGCTAATTGAATCAGAATTTGTACTTAAATTCTATTTTCTCTTTCACTTTCCACACCAATACACACACACACACACACACACACACGCTGAGCTACAATCAATCAATCAACCAATTAGTTAAAGCAAACGACCAAAACGCATTTTGTTTGTGGATATTTACAGTTCGTAAATAGCAAGCATGTGAATTATAATAATGATACAAGGACACATTTAGAATCATTTTTTTTTTCTTTCAAAATTAAGATTATTCATACATTCTGATACGATTGCATTGACACACAAACATACACCCAGTCAAGCTCCCAATTCTGTTCTGAAATAAGAATGATTTCTCTTTTTCTCTATCTTTTTTTCTCTCTCACTTGGCCAATTGAGACGGGTTTTTAATTTAATTTGATTTTTCATTGGGGAATGAAAATGCAAAATCGATCAAGCCCATTTATTCTCCTGGTAACAACTCTTAATTTGATCGCATTCTAGCACTGTTCCCACACACACATATATCTCTATATATATATTGAATCAGAATGTGACTATTCAATACCTCGCATCAATGTTTACTATATGCTGAGCAAATGACAATTAGATCTGATTAGGGATTGCCTCGTTTATATGAATTAATCAATAACGTGCGAAAAAATAGAGCTTTTCATTCGATTTCGAACCAAAAAAAAAAAATTACGAACCCAAATTTTTTTTTTTATCGAATTTGGCGCTGTTATCAAATCAAATCGTCATACTTAAGCTATGTCGTCGCTAGAATAATTTACTTTGTTGTATTTTGTGAATGTGAACAATTAATCATATTTTATTATTACCTTTTTTTCAATCACTGCTTTGAGTTGTACATTTTTTTTTAGCGATATACACATATGTACATATTTATATCTCTTCCGGTCTGTCTATCTATCGTAAATAAAATGGGATCTATTTAAAATGTTCATGTGCACTCTTTGAAAGCCAAAACAAGAAACCCGATTGAATAAAATCTATTTTACAGCGAACTATCGCTCAACTCTTCTTCGACTCGCAGAAGCTCTATTCATTTTGCAATTTTATTTTTTTTCTGTATTTATTTTTTTTAATTCAATTTTTTTTTTTTATTGAATGTTAGCATAAGTCAACAGAAAAAAATTTAAATTTATTAATAATTTATACAAATCAAATTACTAACCAATCGTATCTTTTTCTCTTTTTTTATTTATTGCTAACAACGTGGTGCCATTGGTAGAACAATGCTATGTGACGTGCTAACCCCTCAACAAAAACAAATAAAACATATGAAATTATCACCATCTTCACCTGTGCAACTATTACTACTACTATTTTTTTTTATTATGATTATGATTATTATAGGATTATTATATGATTACTATTAATCTAGCTGCTATTTTCCGGTATACTTGTGCGTGTATCTTTGCATAAAAGAGTTCAATTTGCTGAACAACATAAACATGGGCAGTATTAAGTGTTCTTTTGGCAATGATATCTGCATGACCAGCCCCGAAAATAGTTGACTTATTATATACATATTTACATATACATATATTAATTATTTTTTTTTAACAACTACTACTTCTCTATCGAAATAATAGATTTAAAAAAAAAAACATTGATGTGAATTCAATTAAATATGAAAAATGTTTAATATGTCAAACGGATGCATATGAAGAAGATACAAGCCAAGAAAAAGAGAAATAGCAAAAAACAAAATCGAAAAAGTTTAAAAAAAAAAATTAATTAATAACGAACGTCATTGTAATATTCGGTGAGTGCCACTAAAAAAATATCCACACTCATCTAGTGCGTGAGACGCATGCGGATGGGATGAAGCAAAGCGAAAGGGAAGCGCGCAACTAGAACATAGAGTCAATACATAGGGTACTACGTGTTTGTGTTTGTGTCCGTATTCTAACGACGGAGTGACGAAATGTATACGCGCTATATCGTTCGTTCGTATGGAGTTGCCTGCTTCTTTCGCTTTGCTTCATCTCATCCGCGTACGTCTCACGCACTAGATGAGTGTGGATATTTTTTTAGTGGCACTCACCGAATATTACAATGTATGATTAATAATGATTTACATGAAAAATGTCATTTCACAGAAGTAAGAACGTTTCATATCAATCCTTTTTATGCTCGAAATAATCAGATCAATTTTTTTTAATTTTCAAATTTTATGCACAACTTATATTGTTAAACAAAGAGATAAAAGCAAACAAAAATCATTAGAAGTGAGATTGCATGTGTCATTTGCCATGCGGGATGATGATTAAGATCATTGTTTTAATTAGTTTAATTTTACACAAATTCGTGGGCCAATTTAGTTTATTGGGACAAGTGCAAATTCATCTGTATTTCTTTTTCTCTCCCTCGAATGTTTGAATTATTTGAACGTTGGCAAATTCATTCATATATATTACTATGTATAAGGGCCAAACGAAGAAACATATCATATTGGGTTAACAATTGATTAATGCGAAAATGAAGGTCCAAAATGTATTTTAGCGTGAATATTTAGAGAGTTTTACCAAGGAATCTCGATTGTAGTCTCTTTTATTTAACGATATAAAAAAAAAAACGAAAATATACGCACAAAACGAAAGTAACGATTCAAAAGATCTTGTCCGAGAGTTTCTTCGAATTTTCTCGCTAAACATGTGTACTTGGGCCATATCATCATAGACACCACACATAGCTTACGTATCACATTTATGGACTGCATTAGCGTACGGTATTCACATACATCAGCAGCATCAGCGACAGTAAAAACAATTATCACTCATTAAACGCTCACTTACAACATTCACTAAGCAAATTTATCCCGAATATTGTCAATACCATTTACGATAAATTGAATTTCCCTTTGTTTACATTGGATGCACAACATCTTGAGCAATCGCTCAACAATGCAAAAGGAAATTAAATTGACTTGGCACTAAAATAAAACAAAAAATTCGAATAATTCTGCCAAATGATTAATTATTGTTACTCAAAAATCAAACGCCCAATCGGAAATGTTAGTGAAGTAAAATTAGTTTTATTGCCTTCTTCACATTTATTCGTAGTTGTATTCATTCGCTTTTGAGATTTATCTCTGTTGGAATGTTCGATCAATTGTGACAATAATCACAAGTAAAACAAACGATATATTTTACACAGGTACCATTTGCCATTTCACAAGTGGATTATTACGTCCAAACAAAAAACCGAGAGAAACATACATTTTACCCAATATACGATTTCAGTTTTATTTTGGTTGACAAAATGGCAATAAAATGCTCCAAGTGCATAACACAGAGTTAAATGTTGAACAGTTGAGTTCAATCGAGCAATATTAAAGCAACACTAGGATCTAGGAAAATTCGTTTATAACCATTTATAGAAAATTGACCTTGCGAAAAAAAAATCGAATATATTGTATACAAATGAGAAAAAAAAAATCAAATTTTATTTACCTAATTTAGAATGAATTGACAATATTTTCTTCACAAATCAAAACTATATTAGCGCTAGTTCCCACTTCCTAATTGTTTATTTTTCAAAGAATTTATTTTTTATCAAATTATAACTATATCATTATTGTACACTAGAGTGTTTCATAACGTGAAAAAGAGAAATGGCAAATTTTAAATTAAGGAGGAAAAAATTCCGTATCAATTAGCGGTGTTCATACAACATAACGAATGATATTCACACTTCGCGAAGCAAAAAGAACTGTCGTAAAATCGATTGTTGAATGCCAATAGTTATGCAGTGATATGAATGCATAAATGAATACTTACAATGAAAAATCACTCCAATGTACTCTACCTATATCTATATAGACTATAGAATATAGATAACCATCGATATCTAGTATCGATGATGCCTGGGAGACTAAGACCTCAACTAACTGCAAATAACATACTGTTGGATAATTTTTTTGAAAAATAAAACATAAATTGTGGCTCTATTGATATTGATGATTGTTGAAGTTGACTGGAAACCAAGGAGTTGTTACACGAGTGATGGCATCATGCAGCTGATGTCCAAAGAATTCGCGATGTCCAGCAAAGAGAAAAAACACACACACACACATACACATTACTATTGCTTCAGTTTTAATTCAATGAATAGCATACCTCTGTACAAGATCAATTTTGCAGCCGAAGTGTCACGTTGCCAAACAGTACTGGAGATTCGTCAACAGGGTCTTTGGGCACAAATTCATCTGTGTAATCGATGGATACCTCCGCCGTGATTGATAACGCCTCTGCGCTTTTCAACATTGTCATCCATACCGTTTGTAGCGTATTGTTGCCAGGTTTTACGGTAGCAAATCATCTTAGACACAAAACCACGGGATTGATTTGGATTTTGCCCAGCTGGTCGCATTTCTCTTCGATCCAATCATAACTTCCCATTGCTCTTTGCCACCACAATTTTCTCTGGTAGCTTCATTCCATCAGTCCAATCATCTTGATCGGTCATACACCATTCACACACCTTGACACGATCGTTCAACGTACTCAATGGAAACGGTGTGAATCGAATCTAGCACACAATCTTGATGATCTGGCTTCGTTCACAAATCGTATTGCATTGCTTTCCATTTTCTTGGAACTCTTCACCAATTTCCGCGCCGCTCGGAATCTTAATCGATGAATTTGCAGCTGATTGGGCAGCTCCAATGTTAATGATGCATCGTTTGCGATTTGTCGATTGAGCAACAACAAAAACATTTAATTTTTTCCAAAGAAACAAAAATTCAATTGCAAATTCCTACCACCGACCGATTGGACTCGATGTAATGATCGAAACTTAAACGTGTGTACTTTTCAGTTGTGTACACTGCAATAATTGCTTCCTTTTAGTGATGGCATTCGATCATATCCCGTTCGGTCATTCCATCGCTCTGCCCTATCCCTACGCATTCCTTCTTTGGTCCCATAATGATACTTAGAAGTAGTAAAATGTTTATTTATACAGTTCGTTCGGCACAGAGTAGTTGGAATTGTTGTCATTTCAAACGTTTGAATTTTACAGATGCTGAGTAGCGTTCCGAAAACATCTATTCAAATTAGACAGTCTTTTTTGTTTCGGGAAGTGTGAATATCGATTGCTCCGTTGTATGAACACAATTGATGCAGAATTCTTTTCTCTTTAATTTAAAATCTACCATTTCTCTTGTCCAGGTGATGAAAAATATCATTATTGTACACACACACACATCATATATGCAGTGCCTTCGGAAAAGATGAATAACAATTGAGAACAGAAAATCAAATAGCGAAAATATTTATTTTCATCTTCCGTTCATTTTTTATACACATAAGAAATGTATTAATTTTAAATAGATATTCCTTTTTTTTGTTTTATCTGTGCATTTTGTTTTCGTGTGTAAGCGTATGCGTGTGCTAAATTATCAACTAGATTTTTTTTTAGAAAATTAGTTATCAACAATTAGTTATTAGGTTTTAAAGTTATATATATATATGTTCACTCAAAGCAGAATCGTTTGGAGAGCAAACTTATTTTGCCACTTAAATTATACTCGATTTTTTTTCTCCATTTTGCAAACAGAATAGAAATTATCAGCTTTTGTTCGCTTGTCAAATGATGATGATGATCTTATACTTATCATGATAGTAAAATGATGCATTAAAATTAATTTGAAAATGTCCAGTTTTGCTTAACGTTTCAATACATCTACGATCATTATTGGATTACATTACAGAATTCATATTAAGTGAATTGAGGATTTTATGTGGAGGATAATTTGTGCACAGTGCACACACACACAAAAATGGCGAATGATTTAAAATTTTGTTGACATACGTTTGTATATGCAGTAAAATTCAAAGTCACTTTCTATTGGAGCGCGCCCGCAAATCAGTCTTTTCATCAACTCCTCAATTGTTGCGTTATTCGTTGAACATTGCTTAAATTGAATGAAAACGACTATTACCACGTTTTCATTTCGTTTTTTGCAAGTGTGTATCCGATATTTTGGCATAAAATACTTGAACTCTTAAGATTTTTTTAAACTTAAGATTTCTTGGTCTGCAAGTGCAATCAATAAGCATGAAATGGACAAAAAAAAGGTCATTCAATTCGAATGTCAACTAAACGCCGCCGCAGTAAATATGGATGTAATTGATTTTTTATACGCACAGAATTAACCACCACCAGATAGAATTAGGGGTGGGAAGAAGAGAACAAAAATTATAGAAAAATTGAAAAAAAAAAGTTTATGTTATTTAATTTTAAATATGAATAAAATTAATAGAACTGCCATCTGAACAAATGTTTCGTATTGGCACCGAGAGCAAATTGATTTTAATGGAATACGTAATACGGCACCAACATAATAACCACTCAAGAGAATCACCGTGCCAAAAACCATTCACGAAACACCCAGTTCAAATTGTATACGCCCAAATCAATCACCTAGTGAACCAATCTCGAAATGAATCGATGAATTTAGGCATTAGAAACAATGTTTACCTTCTTCGTTAGTACTTAAACGTACTCATTGAAATCCATTAATTTCATGACCAAATTCAAAATGGATTGATTCATTAAATATTCACTACACTTGCATCTGCAATAGCGCGAAAAACGGTTTTAAGTATTTTCACATCACCCCATCATCCGTATATATTCATATATATATATATATATATATATACACTAGTAATTCAATGGAATCGTTCACAAACAAATAAATATTTTTAATATTGTGCCATCGATGAGAATTTCTTTTCAATACGCATGAAATTGGTCGAAGCCAACAATACAATGCTTCTGCCACATTATGAACTTGAAGTGATAGAACCAAATTTAAAGGACTGACAACAAATGATGATTAAATATTTTGTTTGCAATGTTTCCATTCAATTTCGGCGTGTGGCTTTTGTTAGTTTTTTTTTTTTCTTGTTTGCCCAATAGCACATTCAATGTGCCCCACCATCTCTTGGTAGGTGATTTTGGTACGTACCGACACACCGAAATGATGCACAACAATTGACAATATTTTCAAAAGAACGCCACAAAAACAACAAATAAAATCCAATTTATTTTTTAAATAATTAAAACAAAAACAAAATTAATTGCATTAATACATCCATAGTTACTGTCCATCCATTTAATTCAAGATCTTATACCTTTAAAATCTATTTATCTCAATTAAATTGTAACAAATAATCATAGGATTAAAAAGCGATTGAAAAGCAATGCACAAATTTAACACACACATATACTTTACAACAACTAAGAAATCGAAATTTATTTTAAAACAAATTATTTTCCGGCAAAAAATCAAATTATTTTAGCGAATGTACTATATACAAAAATGATTGACCGTTTATTCAAATATTTCAATGGCAATAGATGTGTAATATTCGATATATCTGCACAGCGCAAACAAATCATTATTATAATACTTTGTATACAAAGAGAGTATATTGTTTTTCAATAGCGTGTACTTATTAAAAATTATTGAAATAAGCAATACACTGCGACGTATATGACCAATACACTAATCCATTGACAATTTGTGACCCACCCAACCAGTCGAAACCACATACATCAGTTCGGCGATTCGTTAGACTACAATGAAGCTTATAATTTAACTTGTTTAAATACTATGAGAAATTTGTGTATTATGACACGAATTGATGTACCATTTTATCTAAATCATTCAAAGGCCAACATTAAATTCCTATATCTCATTGTGGCGAACTGAAAAATCGCTTTGCCCCAAAAATAAGTAAAATCAGTAAACAACACAAAATCTCAAATAGTTCCATAACTAGAACACGATTTGTCCATGGATTATTCGTTTTATTTGTTCGTTTGTTTGCAAGAGAAAAAAAATGAAACAAAAACTGAAAGAGAAGATTAAAACCTTTTTAATTGTGTGCCTTATTAACAGATTCTAAAACGACAACTAATTTAAATATTAATGTTTTTATGTGTGAATTTTTACATTGAAAATAAATTTTTAATAAAAAAAAAAACATATATATACTTTGCGTTTACTATCGACTTCTCTTGTAAAAGTCTTCCATCGTTTTAAAACGGATTCGGGCAGTAAAATTGGGCAATGAATAATTTTGTTCGTTTTTATCGTTTGATCGTTGGATTTTTTTCATTCCTTTAGACATTAAATATCATACTTCGTGATGACCTCGAAGGATTTGTAGCTTTGGTGCCTTTACTTCGTGATGGTTTACCTCGTTGATTTTTGTTTCGGTTCAGTTGTTGCAGCACTTTATTGGTATCTCTAGGTGATTCATATGTGATGAGGGGAGTGTATTTATCAAGTATGCTTTTCTCGGTGCAAACGCTCCGTATGCAAGGCGCAATTTCGATCATTTTACCCTTATATCTATACTTTTGTCCTTCTCCACAAGTTCGAGAACACTCAGACCATTTTGACCATTTGCATGGTTCACGGATGCATTGTGCCATTTCCTTGTCGTCGCCAACGCAACTGATTTCGTTCCGATGCGATGGCATTTGATGACAAATTCGATGACGTTCTGTTAATCCTTTGCCACATATTTCAGAGCATGCACCCCATTTCGACCATTCGCCCCAGTATGGACGAAATATTACATCAAACGATTGTTTAATTTTACCCAAATAATTTTCAGCCACACATACGTATTCTCCAAAGTCATCAGCTGTAGTATTTAATATCTGTAGATATTTTCGGTCGGCTGATAAAAATGCATGACTGGCACTTCTGTGAAAAGCTTGTCCGTCCGTTGTGACATGATCTCCATTTTTATACCAGCTGATACTTGGTTCTGGTAGCGCGCTAATGTCACATTTTAGAGTGAAACTGTCGCCAACATTGAAATTCTGTTCATTTGATACAGGTGACAGAATTTCGGGAGCTTTCTCAACCAATACTTTGAAGGTATAATTAAAGTTTCCCATTGAATTGTTTGCGTAACAAATGAATACTGTATTCTCATGCAAATTATCCACTTTCTGTGTAATGAAAAAAGACCTATGTTAAGTTCAAAATCATTTCTAACAGTTAAAATGAAAGTTGAGCCCTTTACCAGTGTCGAAATTTCGCTCGATTTTACTAGTTTTTCTGTGTCGTCTTTTTTTTCGGTCCAGACTATTTTTGGTTTTGGATTCGCATTGACCGGACATTCAAATACTGCTGCTCCCTTTCGAGTGACCAACGTTGTTTCGAATTTATTGGTGCTGTCATTGGATTTGGACAACCTGGGCGGCGTCAATACGTTGAGTTTAAAAACGTATTTACCAGTACCGATCGAGTTTGTAGCAACACAGGAATAATAAGATTCGCCATCATCATCGGGTGTTATAGATGATATGTGTAAAGTTTTATTGTCATTTTCTAGGTGGTATTTTTGCGCTTGTTGTACAGCAAAATCGATGCCAATGTCATTCTTTTTGATGAGAATAAAATGTTGACCATTATGTATATAAAGTTATTTTTAGTTAAATTTTCAGACTTACATACTTTTTGCCAAGTGATTTCTGGTACTGGATAACCGTTTACGTCACAATCCAAGGCGACTGGAACATCATCTGAAACATCAATCAATGTGTCGTTTTTAAGTGGAAATGTTGGTTTCAATACATGTTCCATAAAAGTGCTGCGGTCATCTCTGCCATATGCATTGAAAGCAGAACAATCGAAACGATGTACGCCAGTTGGCCATAGATTTAGATGCAATTCGATTTCAATGCTATACGGATGTTTGTAACGAATCACTCCGTTGATATTGTCTTGGTCGCCATCGAATCGTTCTTCAATCAAATCTGTGTTATTATCTAATCTGAATGTTTTGGATGGCAGAGACTTGTCCGACGAATTCGATTTGGATGACGATATCAAAACTCGATTGTCATACGACCATTTTAAAACCGGAAGCGGATTGCCAATTGCATCACATGATAAAACAACTTCATCTTTTTCATCAAATGTTGAATTTTCCGACACAGATTGTATCGATGCTGAGGCTGAATAGATAGAAATGATTCGAGTTGAAAACAATAAGGTATGTGTAAAAATTGGCTGGTTATCGCTCACCAAATACATTAAGTGTAAACGGAATTACACTGCTTGATACAGCATTCGTTACCACACATTCAAATATTCCATTATCAATCAGACTAACGTCATGAACTTCGATATAACTCTCATTAGCTCCGGTTATTTTGGCTCTGCAATGAAATCCTAAAATAGTGAACGAAAGAATTGGAGTTGACCGTATTCCGTACTCACTTATTTTTATACCATTCATAGGTCGGCTTGGGATTTGCATCCACTAAACAATTCAGAACAACTGAATGATTTTGTACAACTTCAATTATTCGATCAGCGTCCGTCTCTGGTGTTGGTGCGTCTATAGGCAAGAATTCTTTGAATGAACACGATTGTAACATTCAATCAACGCGAATTATACTCACACAAAACGTTCAAACGGAATGCAACTTTGGATGCGCCATTTTCATTTGTAGCCGTGCACACATAATCCCCTTGATTGGATGTATCCAATTTATCAATGAATAAACTTGCATTCGATGAAATAACATCGCCATTGTGTGTCCATTCAAACTAGCAATGCGTGGAAAATATGACAAATTCGATGTATGTATGAAATGAATTTTAAGTCGTTAAGTTGCTTACTTTCGGAAGTGGAAATCCCGAAGCCTGACAATCGATTGAAAAGTTTGTGGCCAACGTGACATCGATAATGGTATCATTTATACTTGAGTTTTGAATGACTGGTGAGTAATGGACCGATATCTGGTAGGTGTACTCATTTTGCCCTGCCTCATTGCTCACACGGCAAGTGTAATTGCCTGACAATCACAAGAAGTAGACGAAAAGGTAATGTGCTTCACAAGAAGAAAACGAGCTAGAATCTGTTAAAATACCTGCATCAGAGATGGAAACATGTTGAAAATCAATAATTCTCGTTTTATTATTGAACGGTTCTCCATTTTTCAACCAATCAAAGCGGTTGAAATGGTCAAAGGGACACGTCAAATTAAATCCTTCTCCCAGCTTGATGTGTTCCACTTGGGCTAACCCAATAGCATCGTTTGAAAGCTCCGGTCTATCTAATAATGAACGAAAATATTAACAAGAGTTCACCATCAAAATGTTTCTGTGTCACAATCTCACCGATAATTTGAACAACAACCATCGAGTCATCTTTGCCGAATGAATTTTTGCTCACACAAGTGAAATTCTTTTCGTTGAATTGTGCATTTCCAGTGTCGAGATTTAATACACTATCATTCGAAACAATCGATTGATCGTCCATCCAATAAACCTGTAACCCATCGGGGCTTCCGGCGGCAGTGCATGCGATTGAACTACGTTCTCCTCTTATCACACGTATACTTTCGTCAAAAATGGATAGAATTTTTGGTGGATCTAAGAATGCAAATTGTAAGTATTTTGAACTAAAAGGAAATAGATATTTGTAAAACCTTGGACTAGAAAGTAAAACGGATTACTGGTGGCGGCAATGTTGTTAAAACTCTCGCATGTATACGGTTGCTTAGACCACTTGGACGGTGTGACGGCAGTCGAACACTTGAAAACCGTTGTTTTGTTATGTTTTGATTTTACTTGAATAATTTTCGAATCATTTTCTGGGATTGATTTCGGTGTCACTGTTACAAAAATGAACCGCGTCAATAGAATAATTTAAAGCTGATTCATTAGATATTTTGTTCATACCGAAAAGTAGAAGTAAAGGCTTTGCGTCAAAAGGTGAACTTCCATTGAAAATGCATTCGAATACGTCACTGTTTAACAAGTTTGATTGTAAATCAACTACTGTAGGTCCTTTACGGCTTATAATTTGCGTCAAGTCTGGTGTTTGAAGTGCATTTAACGAGCACTTCGATATTGCATTCGGTTTGTTTGAATTAATCGTAATCGCACGGAGTTTTTGGAGATGTGCCTCCAAAAGGTAATCGATTTCTAATTTAATGGTTTTAATATTACAAATTATCAGCAATATGAAGCAATTAACATTATGAAGTAGTCAATAGATAGATTATACATATACAACAGTGATACAAATGCGTGACTGACTAATTATCAAATGCTATTATCAAACGAGCTGATTCAAGTTGCCGGTGAAAAAAAAGGAAACATTATTTCAAATCAAAGGAATATTGCAACTGGACAGTAATACTGATAATTTTCATAATATTTCTTTTCTACTCTTTACTTTATTTGAATGAAATGAACTTACCCAAAAGCATCACACTAATATCTGCACGGTGGGCATCAGATGCGTTACAATCATAAACATTGGATGGAAACGTAACATTAGAGCTTTTTGACTCCAATTCAACGGAATTCACATATGGATTGGAAACGCATTTATGATATGAGCTCTTCTCATACAATGTCTTAACGTTTGGGGATTGTTTCACATTAACTTCAATCGAAAATGAATCGGAACCGTGACTATTTTCTATAAAGCAAGTATGTTTACCGCTGTTTTCCAGCGAAATATTTTTAATGGTCCGTGAAAAATCGATAATATTTGCCAATTCATTTTCTTCACCGATATCATCGTTAATATTTGTTTCATCCTCATTAGTTTCGGGAGTCCAGAAGATCGTATTCAACGGATCGCACATTTCGCAATGACAATTCAGAACAATATCGTCCCCTTCGGATACATTCAATTGTTTTATGCTCGGTTTCAAAATATTCGGTGGACCGTTTGCTTCACCTCGAACCTTAACCGTACGCGTCGCGACTGGCTCAACACCATTGTCAAGCAAACATTCATATTGACCTGTGAAAAATATTGAAAATAAAATATTGGACCAGAAATTTGAAGAGTTGCCTTGACTTTGTGGTCATTTCACCCACCCTCGTCTGAAAATGATAATGCTTCAATATGCAAAGGCCCTTCCAATATTTTGAACTCTGTAGCAGATGGTAGTTTCCATTTCGTTTGTGCTGGTGGCAACGCATTTGCTGAACAGCCTATAGTCAGCGGTTGTCCATAAGGGACTTTGTTAATGACTGTGAAAAATATTGAAGATGAAATATTAGACCAGAAAATTAGAAGATCTGAATTGACTTTGTGGCAGGAGGCTGCAACATTGACTTCTTTCCATACTAATTTGACGTTTATCACTGGTGAACGATTTTGTAGCGCCATCTGTACATATTTGACTATTCAAAGTGAACTAGCTGTCATCAGTATCGATAAGTCATCAATGTTCAATTTTAGGTCATAAACGACACATTTATAATTTGCAATGTACCGTTTATGACCCAAAATTGAACATCGATGACTCATCGATACTGATGACAGCTAGTTTCTTTTTGAATAGTCGTATATGTGCAGATGGCGCTTTTTGTGTGTGAGGCGATATGTTGCAGCTGTCTGCTTTGTGGTCATTTCACCCACCCTCCTCTTTCAATTCTTGTAATAACGGTGCGTATTGAACAATTAACTGCGTAGACGCTGAATTTGTTTCACTGGCCGCAGTCACGATACATGTGTATTTGCCAGATGATTCTTTCCGCAAATTAAGAATGATTAAATTGTTCCCTGAAACCTAATTTGCAATTCAAATTGATTCAAGATTCGCATTCGATTATGACGCCAAACAACGCGTTACCTTGTAATCCTTGCCATCGTTCCCAATTTGAATTTCATATTCATTGAATTTCCACTTTGTGTATATTGAAGATTTTGACTCCGGTGAAATGGTACATGGAATTTGGATTTCCGCTTGATATTCGGTTCCAATATATTCAGCCTTGGGTATGCGAACATCTAATGGGGCACTTTTGATTTCTATTTCAATAATTTGGATTGAAGTACCATACATATTCGTAGCACCACATGTGTATTTTCCATTATCTTCTAAGGCCGCTGATTTAATTTCATATGACACATTGTCCGTCGTTAGACTGCATTGAAATATTCACTCAGTGATTAAAAAAATATATCGATATTAGTAGCAACATTTACTTTGACTGCAACTCTCTCAACTGTTTTTGTTCATGTTGCATCCAGATTGTGGACGGAACCAATGTATGAGCCGTACACTCTAGAAGCAAAGATTCACCTTCGTTTATAGTCACATTTGTTGCATTTAGAAAAATTTCAGGCGGAAGCCCATCCATTACTTGTAGACTAGTGGATATTATTCGTCTTATCAGATTTCCCTTTTCGCTATAGCCATTCACCTAAAATGTATGCGATAATTGTTGTAATCAATAGAAATGAAAATTTTCTTGAAATTTTCCCACCAAAATCTTAAATGGGAAATCATTAGGTGGATCGAACGCCTCTGTTGTTTCATAAAAATAGTTTGTTGTATTTGTAGTTTGTAGTCTTTCACTTAATTGCAACACAATCGGTTTGGAATTTTCTGCATTTTCACCTTGTGGTTGAAAGTGTACTTCGATCAAATTGACTTTCTCGGATGATACAATCGATAAAATGTTCGGCATTCCTAAGCGCGAATATTACGTTAAAATAGCAAAAAAAAAAAAATATATATATATATATAACAACTGATCCATTCTTTGTTTATGAAATAACCTTACCATTCAGAGGCGTGTACGATGCATCTGACAGAGAACTCACCGGTTGTATGGAGAATCCATACGACAGAGATAATGTGCTCTCAGCAGTTATGCGAACTGAATGTGATCCACTCGATACATACTCAATTTCCCATATGCCGGCAGATGGATTGTCAATGGTATGACCAATTGCATTATCCAAAGTTAACGTTTCATTTATGATGTTTGTTTTATTTGAATCGTATATCCAAATCTTTGGCCCCTGGCCAGTAATAATTACGTGAATTTTACTCATCGTTTCATCCACTGTGAAATTCCATCGGTTTGACCCCCCACCGAATTTGTAGCTGGTAGTTATTAATACGTGATGGTCGTTGAGTTTCGTTGAAACATCATTTAAAATTTGTTCGATGTCATTCGATTTGATATGATATATTTGTCCGTTGCTAATCTGTGTTAGTCGTTCGTATACTCTATAATTTTCATTTTCTTTGTTGTCACAGTAACCAGTTAGTAGTAATGATATCTAAAATTATGAGAATGGTTATGCACACATACAAAATGCAATGCAAAATAAACCTACCGTGGCCTGTTTTCGTTGTAGAGATTCGACGAGTTGACTTTCGGAAAGGAAATCACTTGCTGATGCATCACTAAATGCGTACACATAAGAGCCTGGGAGTGCATACTTCAGTGATTCAATCAGACCGCTTAGCATGTTTTCGGGGCAATCATCACCACCATAGAGATGTACATTATCCAAAATGTTAAGAAGCTTGTCTCTGTCGTCGGTCACCAGTGATGGCCCCGTTTCTAAAACGAATTTCATCCATGCAACAATTGAACAACGTTAAACAAATACTCTTTTCTCAATCTAACAAACCTATTGTCCCATTTTCTTCATGAAAGGGTACAAAGATGTAGTTATAAATTGGATTATTGTCAAGGCGGGAAAGTTTGTTGAAAATCTTTTCGGTGCCCTGTCTCAGTTGCTGTAGGTCATCTGACATAGATTCGGTCGCATCAAAAACAAGTGCTAAGCTCCGTTGACATGGACTTGGCGAATTATTCTTCATTGATGTGTCCACCCAATTATTTGCTTTACGCTTCACAAGTGAACGCACTGTATTTTCAATAATTCCATTTTCCAAATAAGCACTTTGATCATCATTGCTTTTGTCCTGCATCAGAATGTTCACATGCAGCTGTTGTGGCAACACATTAGAAACGTCACTATCTACATTTGTCAAAGCATGTGTTGATGATAAAAATAAGCACATAAATATCAATGGACAGCACAACCAAATATTTGGCATTTTAAAATTTTGTAATGAATATTTCGTCAATAAGCACTTTTTTTACAGACGTCAACACGAAACAATGATTTTATTTGGACTGATTTCAATATTTCCGTATTTTGCATCGAATGTAAAATGACTTATCGCTATTCTACAGAATACGGTTTGGAGGTCAGTGCGCGTTTTAGTTGCGTAAACGTTGATTTCTGTTGAAATGTACCGCAAAACACTGTTTCATACATATTTTTAGGAATGTGCGCTTCATTTCTGATCTAGTTTTGAGCTGCTGCAATTGAAAATGATACACATTTTTTCGTTGTTAGCACAGCAAGTGGACGAGAAAAAAAATCCTATTCTCATCATGCAATGGAGAAAAATACAAAAGAGAAAATGATAAGATTTCAAGAACATGACTGAGTAATCTATTTTATTTATTTGGTACAGTCGCATCGAGTGAACCAGCGACATCTTATCTGAACTTCCTGAAAATTTCTTATTGACAACCGATGGTTGTAATCTGGTATATATTGACATGACGTTGAATTTTGAAATTCATAATGAACAAACCAACATCTCTACATAATTGACACATTTCAAATTAAAATGCATCAATCGCTCCTACTACTTCCAACCGTGAAAAAAATGACACATTTTAGATCTCAGCCACTCAAATACGTAACATTCTAATTTGTTTTATTTTCAACTTGATAGAAACTTTTCTAGCAGCCGTACATTTAGTTGTATTCAATCGGGCAATGCAGTGAGATGTATTTCGGGCAATTCATTGCATGAGCGGCTATTCAACTCAGTTTATCATTTATTTGCATGTAGTTGCGTTTGAAAAATTCTCATTACGGTACTTGTAATTGTGTATTGTCGAAAGACTGATTGTCAAAAAGGAGGTTGACGACATTGTATTTTGGGAGCCGAATCAATGGAGTTGTCATATAAAACATACGTAAACATTTTATTGAAAAAAAAAACACAATTGGTATTTTATTTTTGTTTTTATATTAATGTAATTTTCACAAAAAATTGTAGGCACAGAATACACTTGAATTTTTAGTATTATTCTACTCTATTGCTAATTGCCAGGAGATGAATTAAGTTGAATTCATATCTCTTTCACATTGATAAATCATTGCTTTAATCGAAGTGCCACTCGACGCACAGCAGCTGGCTCAATGCCATTATCAAGCACACATTCATACATTCCCTCATCGGAAGATTCAAACTTTTCGATTCGCAATTATTATAATAATTAATATTAGATTTTGCAAATTCTGTACCATTTGGTAGTTTCCATTTGCTTTGCACTGGTGGTAATGCATTCCCTGTATAGTTAACGCTTAGCGAATCTCCATGTTTGACGTGAATATCTAAGTAAGACATATTGAAAGTAAAACCATTTAGTGGAAATCAACTTGAATTCATGAAAACGTTACCATCATTATCCGTTTCCTGAAGTATCGGTTAATTGTGTTGACGCTGATTTTGTTACGCTATCTTCAGTTGCAAGACATATGTAATTACCAGAATGTTCTATCGTCAAGTAAGAAACGATCAAATTATTTCCAGCTAACTAAATTGAAATCAAATAGTGCATACAGTAGGTAAATTGTTTTTGTGAATCAATAAGTGAAATCAACAGCTCGGTAACATACCTTGTTCAGTTCATACCTCAATCGAGAGAGCGTAGCTAAATAAAAATGCGAATGATTTTTGTGCTGTACATATTCTGACTCCGAATTTGCTATTTCAACAGTAAAATAGAGTGGAACTTCTTGTCTAGCCCACCCTCTATCGATTGAAGTAAGCGCTAAGTTAGTATAAATTTAATATAAAACAAACAATTAAGCAATTTACCTTGTACGTATTGTCATCGATATTAATTTTAGTGTCATTAAGATACCAATTTATGTTCAGTGTTGATGTTGGTTCCACCGAAATAGAGCACAGAATTTTGAGCTGTGATTGATTCTCTTTTCCAACATACTCTGTCTTTGGAATGGTCACCGTGAACACTTTTTCAATGACAATCGGCGGTGGGACCCAAGTTACTTCAACACTAACATTTTGATTTGAAGAACCAAACATATTTGTAGCAATGCATGAGTATTGTCCACTATCCTCTAAGACAGCTGATTCAATTTTATGCGATAGATTCTACAACGAACCACTGTATTGGAATAACAATAAAATTTATCATATATTCAACAACGAAAAGATGTCAATATTAGTAAAGATATTTACTTCGATTGTAACTCTCTTTTTAACAGCTGATCTCCATGCTGTATGCTGACTTTAAACGGTACTAAAGAATGAACCATATACTTCAGCAGCAAAAATTCACCTTCGTTAATATTCAAATTGGTTGCATTTAGAAATACATCTGGTGGAGGTCCGTTCAATTTTCGTAATGTTGTAGATATCATCCTATTTATCTGAATTCCGTTTTCGTTGTAGCCATTTATCTTAAAATCACACAGTTCAATTCATTCGCAATGGTAATGTTAATGGTATGGAGAATGACGAATCGTTATTTTTTTTATTTCTAACCGAAATTTTAAAATCCTCTTCAGGCGACTCAAATGGATCTGTTTCATATGAATATTTGGCCAGGTTTAATATTTTATCCGCATTTAATGGTAAAACAACTGGTTTCGATTGGTGTGCAGTAGCTAGTAAGTGTACTTCACTTAGATTGTCTTATTCATTCGGAACGATTGTCAGAACATTTTGCGTTCCTAAATGTTGATAAATATGTAAAAAAAATCACATCTGAAAATCTGCATTAACTGCAATGGAAAGAAGTGTGTATCTAACATATAATTTGGTGGTTGAACCGGTCCAGCGGAGAATCCATATGAAAATGACAGTGAGCTGTCGGCAGTTATGCGAACTGAGTGTGCACTCTTTGACATCACATCAATCACCCATGTGCCGTTAGGTGGACTTTCAATGGTGTAGGCTTTAACATTTGTTAAATTTACCGTTTCGTTAGCATTTTCAACAATCTTACCATCGAGGCGATAAATACACATTTTTGCCTCTTCGCCAGAAATTATAAGCTCAAGTTTTTTTACGGTTTGGTCGACCGAAAAATCCTAACGACATGCATCTGCTTCAGATACATAACAAGATGTTAATAAAACGTGATGGTTGTCTAATTTTGCACTAAATTCACTCAGAATCGGTTCAATTCTATCAGCTCTAATATCATGCACACGGCCGTTACTGATTTGCGTTAAACGTTCGTATTTTTTATACTTTTCATTTGATTTATTGTCACAGTAGCCCGTTTATAGGATTGACATCTGAAATGAACAAATGCAATAGCAATAACTTTTGGTTCTGATTTTCTTCAAACGCATTCTGGCGTAAATTGCATACAGTGACCTGTTTTCTCTGTATAAGTTCTTCTACTTCATATTCTAACCAGTAATCATTGGCTGATGCATCGGTGAATACGAGCACATTAGAGTTTGGAAGTGCATGTTCCAGTCCTACGATTATCGCACTGAGTGTACTCTCCGGGCAATCGTCTCCGCCATGGAGATGCACATCTCCAAAGTGGAAATGTGCATCTTAAAAAAGTAAAATTTTGAGGGTCTATCATATTTTAGCAGCCCAAAGCAGTGATTAAGTTTAATTTGGACCTTTGTTGCCTGCGCAATTTATATATGAATGGTTTGGAGCGAAAATGTAATACAAAAAAATTGAGCGGAAAAATGTCGATGATGAATGAGCGAAAAAGGAATAGCTATATAGTAAACTGTAAAGTAAACTATAGTGAACTATATATAGTTATCCCTTTTCATTTGACATTTTTTCGCTCAACTTTTCTGTATTACATTTTCGCTCCAAAACATTCATATTGTAATCAAATTGGGCCTTAGTCGTATTTATACAAGGTTTCCTTTGATTATTCTCATCATTCAGCCCAATAGATTCATTTACTTACATTTTTCAACAGTTTCCAAAAGACTTTGTGCATAAAGACCGAGATAAAGACATTGTGCAAGCGTATTCAAAGTGTTTCCAATCTATTTTGCCATACAAAAAGATAATGAATTGTGGAAAATATATTCGATTTTTCGTACATTTATTATTCGTTTCATTTACATTTATAAGTAATGTCTTGATTTATCACACAATTAAGTAATCGAGTCACTTGACAGTTTGCGGTGACTTTTTGGAATGATACACATTAAAAACCTATAACCTATAAGGATATTATCATTTATATGCAACGTATTTCGGCATTTCGCTTTCAACTTACAATTATTGGTTCAAATAACAAATTTCGCACAATTTTCACATAAATCATAAATTAAATATTTTATTTGTTTTTTTTTCCTATTTATTCGTTATCTATTATTTCTAATTCACATCACTGACTTGAGAAGCTCTACAAAATGAACATTGAAGTTGTGATTGCCTTTCGGCAAAATCACACATTCAAATCGGACATCATTTTACGAATGTCTGTGAGTGAACCATACGTATCGAAGTCATCCAGATGACGCCGCTGTGGAACTATATTTTGTGGTCGCGGCAATGCGAGTGGTACAGGAAGAAGTTCAGGCATTACCTAATAATTTAAATTTAAAAACATAAATTTATAAAATTATTTATTTTTTTACATTTTTTATCTTCAGGAGGATTACCGAATGATGTGTTATCAGTGCTCGAAGTGATGAAAACTCTTTTGTGAAACCCTGTAAAAAACAACGAAAACGGTACGTGTAAACATATTTTCAAATCGACTGTAATGATGGGTGATTACCTTGATTTTATAGCCACGTGAAGTTCTCAAAATGAGATAATGTGACACCTTTGGTGCAGGTGGTGGAACACGCAGCGATAAAGCAAAACATCCTGGTTTTGTGCTACTCTGGCGAACAAGGAAGGCACCGGGACTTTGACGACTAAGCACTTCTAGTGAAATTTCACGTGGAATACCAGCTTGAAACCAGGCAGCACCTTTCAATTCATTCTGTTCGACAATGCTAAGACCTTCAATTCGTTTATGACTTGGTCCAAATATTTTTGGGCTTGAATTGGCTAAAATAATTTGAAGAAGAAAAAAACAAAGAATTATTTTAATATAAAAAGCATCAATGGGCAAACTCTTATCTACTTCTAGTACAATACATATCATCTTAAATTTCAATTTTAATATCGTTTGGAGCAATAAATCGCTTGCATTCTTACTATCTTGTTTTCACTCAACGCCGGAATATGAATAATGCAACGAGAAATATGGAAATGTGGAGAAAGAGTTTCATTTAATAGCAAACATTGGACATTTGAACCATCGCTTGACCCTGTATCACTCGTCATTTGGACCATATAATATCCGATGTATTTGTACATACAGTCAATTTACAAGTTTTTGAGTAATTTTCCCTTCTTCTTTCACTTCTTATCGTATGTTACAAGCTATATTTATTCACATTTGAATGTAAAGAATTTTGAACTTTGTTTCCGGTCTCAAATATTCGGCTCCTCATAGACTCGTTCAATCAAACTAAATTTTAAATTATTAAATCTTGTGTCTTATCGAACTTCACATTCACAGAAGAGTATCTATGTAAAATATGAAAAAAATTAGAAAAACATAAATTACTCAAGAAGACATAAAGAAAGATGGCTTCTGAAAAATTATTTACATGAGGAAATAGTGACCTTTCGTAATTGTATAGGATTTTTAATTAGCCAATTTTTCGTACTCTGCAATGTTCACATTGTGAATTATTTCCTTTTTTCCTTATTTCCGTTTTGCATTCATCCATTTCAATTCCATGCAATGCATATACACACACACTCAAAAATGTCTCTGAGTGTTTAAAAACCAAATGGTCAACTCTCGATTTAGTAGGACTACTGGTTTCTACTTTAAGCAGAAAAGTAAACTACTTACCACTACTGGTTTCTCGGAGAAAATGTTTCTTCAAATCGAATTCACATGTATCTTTATAGCTTTTGTCTAAAACCGATGTTAAAGATTTACGGCACGAGTCGCCAAATTTACTAGAGATAATTTTATCGGGATCGCAAATTCCCTCATTGACATAACCATCGGATATTATTGTGTGCATTGAACCAGACGTTGGAGATGGTGTGTTCAATACTAGCGGTCGACTTTCTTCCGATGTGCGCAATAGACCCATGGCAATACGTTTTACCTATTAAAACAGTGGACAAAAAACAAACTCATAAAAAACGGCATCGGATATTATCGGTTGACTAAGATTTCGAATACGAAGCCACTACACATGCAAACTGTTGAACATTCCCTGTTGAAAATGGGCATTTTGGTTTTCATTTCTTTTTCTTTTTCAAATTGGGAATGTTTTTTAAAGCCTAATTTTTATACACACCAGAGGGGGCTTATCGACCAATCTTCTGCAATTATTCAGTTCTGTTGGAGAATTATCCTCTTCAGAGCTCGCCGATCTTGACGCAATATTTTGTATGTTTGTGATTTCACAGCTTTAAAGAATAAACAAATAATGTTATGTTATTGAAAGTGATTGCAAAAATTGTATAGTGCAGATTCTTATCACGACCATGACGTGGTGTTTTAGATACGAGATTTGCATCTAGATAAGATACAGATTAATTCAAGTTTTTAAAAATCCATCTAGATTTAGGTATAACGTAAACCATCCAAATTGTAACATAGTCTCAAAATAAACCACTTTTCTAAAAAAATACAAATAAGTCATATATTCATATCGGAAGATTTTTTCATGTTCTTCTCAAATATGATATAAAAACAACAGTTTTCCTTCAAAGTTTTGCAGAAAATTAGTCTATTTGTTCAATTGTTACAATTTAGACTATGTTACAATTTGGATGGTTTACGATAGATGTATCTACATTCTACAAAAAATATCTAGATGCTATCTATTCCTATATCTATCTAAAAAAAATATTAGATAAAACTTGGAAAAAAATATTTCAAAAATGTTGGTGTAATGTAATGCTACCAAAAAATTCGAGTGTCGGAAGCAAATTCTTGTTTACACATATAGAAAGAGGAAGTCCCAAGGAAGTTTTCTATCTGATCAGATTTCCCGGAAAAGTCACTGGAGCCAAAATATGGCCTCATATATAAATTTAGGGTCATTTTCAGTACATTTTATTTTTACAAATTCTTCCATATTTCCCGAGTTTTCCAAGATTTTCCAACCATTTTCATTTTATGAATGTACGATCGTAAGCTGAAAACGAATTCAAGAAAATTTCCCGGAAAATTGCAAATCCTGGAAAATTTTCCGAAAATGAACATATCGCTATAAAAAGAAAATGGAAAATCGGGGAAAATTGTGAGAAGTCCCATTCGATCGGGCGGAAAATTTGATGGGGATGAAATCCAGCCGTTTCCGTGATATTGCGAAAAAACTGGCTTTGGTACTGGATTTTCCAGTATACTGGTAGAAAATAGTTGGTAGCTTTAGTGTAATGACAGATCAAAATAAAACGAATTACGTACGTAATCCAAACTTTTCCGCTCCGCAGCAATTTAGTTTACCTCCCGCTTAATGTTTGACCAAAATTTCAATGAGACCTTTTTTCATAGCACTTTTGACCTTGAAAAATAACTATTTCGACCATTTTCCATAAAAGTGTCATTTTCGAAGAGAATTTCGAAAATTTCAAGAAATGTCGATTTTGGACCAAATTGATGGGCAACATCAAGTATTCGGTTGTTCACAGACTCCCAATATTTTTGCAAAAAACATAAGTTTGCCTTGACCAAAACCCTGAAAAATGGCTTTTTTGGTGATTTTTCATACAAAAGTGTATAGATTTACATTTTTGATATGTTATTAATATGTTAATAACCAAAATATCGGAAAATTTCTAATAACTCAAACATAACATATTATTAGATTAATAAGATTCTACGATATTATTAACATATTATCTTATTATTAATAAGATCGCCATTTTATTAAAAAGTTAATAAGATCCATCTTATTATTAATAAAATAATCTTATTAAAATATTAATAAGAAAATCGGATTTTATTAACCAATTTTCAAAAGACATTTTGAAGTAAAGTTTCATACTAAAATCATATCATATATCGTCAAACGACGAAATATTGAAGAAAAATGCATCTGACGATATTTGATATGTTTTTAGTATGAAACTTTTCTTCAAAATTTCTTTTGAAAATTGGTTAATAAAATCCGATTTTCTTATTAATATTTTAATAAGATTATCTTATTAATAATAAGATAATATGTTAATAATATCGTAGAATCTTATTAATCTAATAATATGTTATGTTTGAGTTATTAACGCCCCGTTAATAATATGTTAATAATTAATAACATTAGTATGTTAATGCCTGTAAATCTATACAAAAGTGTCATTTTACAAGCGTTTTCAGATCATGAGTCCGAGGCTGATAGTTCAAAATTGGTAGGTCAGAATGGGCTCAAATTTTAATGGGTTCTAAGTTCTAACATAAAAAACCTTTCTGCTTTTACAGATCCTAATTATCTGGTCAACTTTTTGAGATTTTGTGTTAATGAAAAACGTGCACGCGAACGCGAACGACGCCATACGCACATCGCTATTTTGCACATTTTTCATAGTAAAAAACATATTTTTGAGGGCAGATAGGTCTTGATCGATAGGATTTGTTCCCATCTACATTGCCTAGTGTACAGTTTTGTGCTAAAAACAGTTTGACGTGACTTTATAGTGGTCCAAAAGAGAAGGAGTCATGAAATTTTGGCTAGTAAAACCAATACTTCTCCTATACAAACAAAGTTTGCGGAAAAGTAATAAAAAACACATACTCCCTCATATTTCATTCTTACTTCTTACTAACCATCGTTTGTATCTAAAAATGTATTCATAAGCCAAAATTAATACAGCATCTAGATGTAGATAAAGATATTTCATTTTTTATTTAAGTTTTTAGATACAGATATAGATACGTATCTATGAGAAACATCATTATGATGTGGCAATGACATTTATTTGCATCTTCTGCTGTTACATCATGTAACTTACATGTATCAATGGAATTATTTTATAAATTGGCGCATTTAACTTACGTTGGACTTGCTTTGGCGAATAAATGTGGAGGTCGTTTATGATTGGGTGAATCTTGATGATGATGATCTGGAGCAGTTGCTGTCGTCGCTCTCTCGACTCGTATGCTAATATTCTGCATGCCGTTGAATTTATTATCGCTCTTATTTTGTTGTCCGTCGTGCTTATTGCCCTCTGTTGACTTTACTCGGGTTTTATCGATATTTTTAGCATTACTGCTGTTGCACTGATGTTGCGATTAAAATGTGGCAGCAAACGAATAAGAAACGAAAAACCAAATCAAAACTGTTAAAACTATTTGTACAAATAAAGCTGAATGGCATGACTACAGACAAAATATTCATTCCATAAGTGGATTTGAAATATATCTATAAATAAAGAGAATCGGTCACAGAGTCGAAAAGTTTTAATGTACATCGCGAAGAAAAATGTTCATTGCTGGTGCCGCACAAAATCCGATTGTGATCATCTTAATCCATGATGGACAATATCCTAATAACCCGTCGCTATGGGCACTGGGGACATGCCACAATTCACAATGTCTGTTGACATTAACTGGTTCTTTTTTTTGCGGCAAACATTTATGAAGCAATGACGCATTTGAAGGGGTTCTACACTCTATAGAAATGAAGATATTGTCGGGGACACACAATCAGACGATGCAAGAATATGGAGAAATAAACTCACCTCAAAGTAAATAGGCTCTTCTTGGCTGATGCTTTTGATTTTTTTAAATTTCCGTTCGTCTAATAAACCCTTCATGAATTTGTAAACGGCCCGCTTACACTTGCGCTTAAAGTCTTTGTGCTGGTTTTTCGGCCCTGTGCTATATGGTAAATATGTTTGTTGTTGATGTTGATGTTCGGCTACTTGTTTTTGCTGATGTTTACAGTCAAACGATGCATTCGAGTTTTTCGCAATGAAATTTCGTAACTGGGATACATAAAAATCAGAGGCTACATCACACCGACCATTCGCATCGACAGCAATGTTATGAGTTTTGACACTTTTTGCGCCAAACACATTCCGAATCTTCTGAAACGAAACAGAAAGCGAAAAGAGAAATGTAATAATGGAACCGGAATGAAAACTATCTTTCCTTTAACAAAATAATCATTTTGCTTAAATAAAATGGCCCAGGGTATGTTTTTTTGTTACCAGCAACTGAATCAGTAGCTGGGGCAATGAACAGTTTTTGTACTGTGTTGTGTACTGGTTTGCCATTCTTTCGAGCGGTTCGTCTAAAACTAGCTAAAATCTTGATAAAATAATAATTTGTTTTCCAAACACTCTCGACCATGATACATATCAGAGTGTAAATAAGGAATCGGCAGTGTGACACGGAGTGTGAGCGTGTTTGTTGTTGTTGTTGTGTGTGTGGGCTTGCAATTCCTGATTCATCTAACTAATTTTAGCTCCTTTTTATGACACACTTCAAACTGTAAATATTTTTCTACCATCAGCAAATAAATTACTTTCGCACGCATTCGATTCACATGTACAAAGCACACTCACAATCACAATGGTGTATGTCATTGTCAGAAAGGGGTAAATGAGAGTTGTATAATTGGCAGTTAGTAGACGGTGTTACTAATGCAATTTTGTGTAACATTACAAATTCTATATTCATCTACAAAGAGACTAGAGTGGAATAGAATACAATTTTTTTTTTTCGCAAACTTATTTTATTCCTTTATATTCATTCATCTGGTTCGTTTGTCGTTTCGCTTGTCGGCGCTGCTACCGTCACCGCCGTCGATGTCACCATTGCCACCGGCATTGCTGTCGTCGTTGCATTATGGCTGGCTCATTCTCAGCCATAGACGCATAAAATGTGTTATCGAATATCTTTTCATGGGAATATCAGAAGTTTATGTGTGTTTATGCGGTATGTGGTATGTGGTATGTTCCAAAGCATATATGATAACGTTGAGAGAAGCAGTTCCAACAGGCGACCGAATAGATGAAAAGCGGGCACTTTGCTATCGGTACATTGCCAGTACATTTCATGAATATACAAAACAGTTGGGCTTATGCTGTAAAACACTTTATAATGTATTTTATGTGCACTTTTTTTTTGCTCTATCGTGCTACCGAGATATTTTGTACGTTTGTAACGTATGATTTTTTGCACGTTCTTTCATTTGCTTTTTGTTCTATTCACTTGTGCGGATATTTTGTGTGTTGTTTTTTCCTCCTATTCTTCTTCTTCTTCTTCTTCTTTTGTCGCCTCTTTTGCTTTTTTTTCTGCATCTTGTTTGTGATTTTACGTAAATATTCGTCATGGGAAAAGCGGAAAATGTTCATTCTAATTTCCTGTTCAAGTTTGACTGTTTGCTTGTGTGTAACAAAATTACGTTTAGCACTATAAATTTCGTTATAGCCCCAACAACATAGAACTGTGTTATGTGTATGTGCAATCCAGTACAAACGGCGAAAGATAGCATTTATTCAATTTCATCGTTGTTATGCTCGCACTGAGAACGAGAGAGAATAAGAGCGATGTCAATGCAGGAATGTCGGGTTAGACTGATGAGATTGGTACTGAAACGAGCTGTTTAAATACAGCGCGCACATGGACTGGCATAGAGCATTGGCAACGGCATCGGCATCGGCACCAGCACCAGCATCAGCACCATCTCATCATAATCTGTAACAAAGGCGCGCACGGAAACGAATCGAACGCGACAAGTGCCAGAAAGAAGTGTAAAATTGTCTTTGTAGGAGAAACTTCACTTTTATTATACTGTTGAGCGCTATTTAATCAATATAGATGACAAGAAGAAGAACTGGAACAGAGAGACATATGGATATGGGTATAAAGGAAATTGTGTGACACGTAAAGATAACACAAAACTGCAAAGAGCTGAATTACAATACTTGAACACAGACTGCCTCTCGACTTACTCCCAATGTAGAATCAAACTTTTTTTTTACTCCACAACCCATTTCCATATCCGATTCAATTCTGTTAAAATTACAACTAGATTGGTGCTCAAAGCAACGGACATTCATTTACACTCATTTCAAATTGCAGCTCTCAATAGAAACAGCGAATAATATGGTGCAACTGCAACTCAATAGAATTCTATAATGAAAACTTTTGCATTTCACTGTGCTTTTTTTTTGCTCTCAATTCTTTTTTATTGCTAAAATAATTACAATATCAATCACATAATTACCCCAGCAATGAAAGCGCCATTTTCAACTTAGCACAATTCTGATGGCAAATCGCAATATTTTGGCAAAGTGAATTGTACAGAACCAATTCGTATAATTGAAACTCCATTTAAGTATTCCCCCCCCCCACCCCCGCCTTTAGTTTGTGCTCGAACTCGTACACAATATTTTATAATTGATCAATCGAATACAGTGAACACTTCGTAGGTTCGTTGAATTGAAATAAATATGAAACACGAATACAACTTAGAGAATTTCACAAAAAAAAAGAGAAATACTGACTGCTTGCAATTTTCAAGCATGTACTGTATTGTCTGTGTGTAGGTGTGTGTTTGTGTTCTTATAAAATAATTCATGTGAAATGATATGACATCTTCTCTTGCTTGAATGCGTTCGCATACAAAAAAATTGAGCCCGCTTCGATGCACTTTGTATTGTCCAGACTTCTCTGTTTCACAAATCAACGTGTTCAAAATTATCCCGAATGATAAATTGAATTTGAAATACCCTTGCAACAGTTTTCCCGACCATTTGCTTTGTTTTTATGCAACTGTGCATGCGAAACAACATTAAGAGCAATCATGCCAAATCAAAGTGAAAGAGTGAGAAAGAGGGAGAGAGAGAGAGAGGGATCAGAGAATGAAAGAAGTAAGTGTATGGAACGTGTTTCCAAAAATTTATGTGGTGCATACAATAAAATGCATGCATGATTCTGTTCAATGCTTTAGATTTATTAAATTTAAACCAAATGCCTTCAGAATATTCGAACCGATCGCACCATTGCAGCCGAAACATGAATTTCCTTTTCACACAGTTTTCCCGTGGTATCCACGACAACACCATCAACATATTGCTCTCGGCTGGAATTCTAAAACATTCCACCAAAATCGTGCGGAATTATACGTAAGACTATATTGAAGTGAAAGAGAGAGATTCCACTAATTTTCTGGATACCATCGGAATTATTAAGATAACTCAAGGAAAAGTGATAGTTATCGGAATGATTCCGGTGGTAACCAGAAAATTAGTGGAATCTCTCTCTTTCACTCCAATATAGTCGTACGTACAAAAAAAATAATTCCGCACGATTTTGGTGGAATGTCTTAGAATTCCAGCCCTGTGCTTAGCAGAATCGCACGCTTACACATTGCTCCAACCGGTTCGCAATAATAATTTTTCCTGCCATTGGCATTCGGGAAATTTTTAACGTTTACTCTTTTCTTTTCAGCTCAGCTTTCTTTCCCAGTTTGTACGTCGCTGGTGCATATATTCAATTTATACGCATGCAAACGCTTCTAATTATTTTCGACGAAATATGAATGAAATTTGTAACAAAAGGATGGCGTCTGTACGGAATTTATGGTAAAATGTTTATGTTCAAAACACGAACAACTCCAATTCCATATTGACATTTCCATGAGGAGGTGACTTTGCATTATTCATTTTTGTCTGATGCTTTTATATTTGACTAAAAAAACCATTTTAAATTAAATTTGATGAATTATGCGCTTCTTTTTGTTCTAGGATTGGTCAATTCCTCAACATGTGATTTGTGAAATATGATATACATTAAAAGTTGTCCAACCATGGTCATAATCATTCAATGTATTTACTTGCTTTGGTAGCTCTGAATCGAGTGAACTATGTGTGTGGTCAAATTTGAGTCCGTTTCGAAGGTATAATTAGCTCAGCGCGAATTCAATCTTCGTACTCCACCCCACGCTGCGAATGAATCAGTATTTGAGCGGATTATACCATTCAACCATATGAGAGCCTGATTTAAAAAATGGTTCATATTACTTTCTGCTTCTGCATATATTATGCCCGTGGAATTTCGAAAGAAGTGAAGAATTGAAAATAATAAAAATTCGTTCCAAATATTCAATTGTTTAATTCGATACAAATCAAGTATTTTATCAGGCTAGTCAAACCAATGTATGGAATTTCAGTGCAAATTTCTTAAATGAATCGGAAGAGGAAATATTTTACACGGCTAACAACAAAATGATGCAAGTGATTAGCGAATCGTTATAAACGACTACCGCCAACCGGCAAAAACGAATGTTGTCCGGATTAAAAATGAAATGTTCCTGTGTTTACAGTTTACATAACGCATGCTTTGATTTGACCATCGTATGAAGATTATTTGTGCAAATATATGGCTCGGACTATGACTGTGAACGGAAGCTTGAAATGAATATAATTCAATTAGCATTATTCGCCATCAAATTAATTCATTAATGTGTTCAAGTTTTAATTTGGTGTTTATATCAGCATGGCGAGCAGCAAAACCGCGAGACGATAAATTAATTGAAAAATGCCGAACTCATGTGTACAATGTACAAGTACATAGTCTCATTTATTGAGATAAATCACCGAATATCAATTTTAAATTGAATTTTTTTTTCGCCTCATAAAGCTATTACGGCACATGCATCTATTATAACGGTGAATATTAACTAATTGTTTATGCTCTCGGCGATAATTGTTGCAAGGTGATTTTTAAAGCAGAAGAGGAGAAATTGGTATCCTAAATGATAAAATGGATTGGGTGGGAATGGGCTACAGCTGTGGAGTCACTGGAGAGAAATTAATGGAATTAGAACGTTTTTATCCCATTAATTTTGTGTACTCACTGAATCGATTTTGAACGGGCCATTTCGTGTTTTTTTTTTTAAATTATTTTTATTGAATTTCTATTAACAGTGGGTGTTCTTCATTCCATACAAAACCAAACCATTCAGAGCTTAATCAGTATAATTTATATGCAAATGAGTTATAATAGAGTATAAACCAAAAAACGAATACATTTCATGGCATGCAGCGAACATTTCATTATTCATTGATTTATTGATTCTTCTCCTTCTTTATAAGTATAGTGCCAGGCCACACTATACGGAATCCAATGTGGCAAAGAAAGAAAGAAACAAGCTAGATAATAAATTATTCACTTCTAAACTTTGATGTCCATGCAAATTCCGCTACAATCTATTGTACAAATTGCTTTAAATTTGCATAGAAAGACTGTGTTCTTAAAGCGGCTATCATCATTTCAGCCATTTGTAGATCCGTTTGCTCATGCAAACGTGGTCAAATGTATGGAAAAAAAGAAGACATCCACGACCATATCGAATGGTAAGGCGCTAACGAAGTTCAAAGTATTCTTGTGAATTCAGATGAGTCGCACGCAATATTTTGCATAAGTTTTAGGTGCAAAATAAAAATGAAAATTATATAAATAATTTAATCAAATCAATGGCACATTAAATGGAATTTCTGGATGTGCATTTGACGTATCCAAAAAAAAAGCATAATTTAATTTATTCGGACTTTGGGGGGAGAAAGTCATCATGGGAAAAAGCGTTTTTATTGTTTTCTTTCTTTTTATTCATGAATGAATTCAGTGGTGTCCCTCCAAAAAAGCACATCAAGTGCTCGTGGATTGTCGTGGTGACGACAATAAAGTTGAGCTCGAATTAAAAATTCAAATAATTTAATTAAAGTAAAATTGCTCCCGCTTACGATACGTCTTTTTGCGATACTGTAGCTTTTGCAATACGATGACTTGATGTGGAGTACTCCGCCAGATACGCTACGATAAATGTGATATATACATCGAGGGTTGAACCAAAATACCGTAGTATTTTTATATGATACCGAAATAAAAATAGATTCTGATTACGTATGGAATACATATTGTAAATGGGTGCAAAAAATAGAACCGAAGAAAATAATCATTCTCATCGGCCTGATTGCCTGGTCATGTGAATTGAAGCTTCATTACATCATATAACTATACACACACATATATATATATAGATATACTCAAATCTTTGCCATCGTTGTTTTCCCCCAAAGTCAACGCTTTTCCTCGTGCATCCACAAAAAGTGACCATCAGACGAAACGTAAAAATATTCGAAAAGAAATGTGTACAGACTTTGTTCAGCAAATGATGTGAGTGCCAAGAAAAAAATTATGAAGAAAGCACAACTGTGGTAGATATGCATATGAACAAAGTGTTATTTATGTCTACTTCAGACATTTGAACACCAAACAGGCACAACACACATACCCACAAATACATACAATGAGCACTAGAGATATTTACAATTAAACTGATGCATGCGCAAATAATTCCGCAACGGCGAGAGACTACTGCGTAAATTACCTTATATAACTTATTATGATAATGATGAACAAATGACTGAATCGGAGCGCGCAGCGCACATACAGACTCAATCACTTGCAAAGCTTGAGGGAAATAATCTAGGGGAATATCACGCTTAAATTATTTCAAATATTTCAAAAAAATCCAATTTATCTCTAAGAATTTGTCGTATGAAATATGGTGGATATTTGTGAATACGGCGGAATATTGTGGATTTTTGTGATTATGAATGATATTTAAATGTATTTATTCGGATTTAATGCAAAACATCTCAAATATCTCCAAAATCCACAAAAATCTGATTTATTTATTCGAAATATCCGAAAATATGTCATACAATTGATGTTTATTTAAAATATCTCAAATATCTCACAAGATTCAGGAGCGTGATATTCCCCTAGGAAATAATAGCACGAAAAAAAAGGTCAAACTCAAAAGCACTGTGGGCAATTTCAATTCCAAAGTGAATATTGTGATAATGGTTTTGGGTCTCGCCCGCTCCCACTCTCATTTCACATCGCACGATCCTTATACGTATATTTTTTTCCGTTATGTTCTTGTTCGGTATCTATTTTCATTTTATTTGCCTTGAAATTGAACTTCATGCGATCCACAAAGGCTAATAAGAACGGTTACGAAATGGGAACAACGGTAAATGTCTGACAATGGATTTCCCTTGC
This sequence comes from Sitodiplosis mosellana, assembly GCF_009176505.1. Taxonomy (NCBI): domain Eukaryota; kingdom Metazoa; phylum Arthropoda; class Insecta; order Diptera; family Cecidomyiidae; genus Sitodiplosis; species Sitodiplosis mosellana. The sequence continues at coordinate 86,326 of NW_022601467.1, forward strand.
AGAAAATCACTTTTCCTATTCGTGTGTAGCGCGCGCAATGAGGGCTTGAAGGAAAAGCGAAAGCACTCTCAATCAGATCACGGCCACGAAGTGTTCAGCACTTAAGTGTTTGAGAAAAGTGTTACAGTGACTAAAGGATAGATACGGAATTACGGACTCATCTCATTTCATCTCTCGCTCTACCTCCATCCATCCATCCATCCATCCATCCATCCGCCCACCCTCCCTTCTTCTCTTTTCCATACCGTTTTTCTGTTTATTTTCCCACTTTCCGTACACTTAACGATGATGGATTTTCGTTAATGTGCATCCAAAAGTGCTTTACCGTTACAATGTATGCATATTTTGTGTCGTGTTTTTTTTTCTCCTTCGCCTTTTGTTTCGACATATACTGTCGCTCTCATTCATTGTTCCAAATAACACATTAAAACATTTCGTTGTAAATATTTTATGAACAAACATTCGCGCTTGTTCCATTTATTTATTGTCATGACTTCATATACAGTTGGTTCCTACTGCTTCCATTGTATATGTCCTTCTACAAAGATAATAATCAGTTCTCCCAATTTTTTTTCTGCTTTCATCTGCTATTTTTTTGCACATAAATTATCTTAAACGGCTTTCCTCCACATTAACGTACATCTACTGCATATGCATGTGGTCTATCGAGGGAAAGAGAGAGGCAACACTACATTGATCATAGAATAAGTGAGACCACAACTTTCTGTTCAAGAAACTTGGTCGAAAATTCATTTTAATTTGCAATTTTCTCTCAACTCAACTTACAAGTTGCATGCTTGATGCTTTGCGATTGCGGTTGCTCTTCGCCAACGTTTTCCCGATTGAAATGGGATCTATTATGCATTTTTTTTTCCATTAAAATTTAATTAGCAGTAATGATTTCCCGTTTGATCGTGCATGAAAAACCAATTCAATTCGATTTCCTACCGTTATGTCGGCTCTAAATTGGTTTGAGATAATCCAAACACTCAAAATTTGCATACCTTTCAAGTGTACTGTATCGCAGACAAACCAATTAACATTCTATTCATACTAAGGTACGTTTTTCTTTACATCTTGACATCAAGCAAATTCAATGACCAACAATAGACTCAAGACTAGACGGAGCTGGACCGATATTTGTTAGGGTGTTTTTTTCAGTGCTCATTACTTAAACTGTTTGCATACGCACACTGCAAATAGTGAAGAGTACACATGAACAAATCATGTTACTCTGTTGCAAACTCTTAGAGATTGTTATTTTGTTATTTGGGTTCTTATAACATTCCGAATTTCCATGGGCTTTTATTATCGTTCTGTCGTTATCTTTACGTGCTTTCCTCTCGTTAAACTAGTTTATTTCTTTTGTATTATATTTCATTGCTGAAGACTTTAAGTAAAATGTAAATTTTCCAACTCTCCATCGTAACGAAATCTCCTTCTAGTTTACGGTGCAAAACAAGCAATTGCTGTGAAAAGCACGTCATGAAACACTCGAATGAACAGAAAAGTGTGCACAACCAAACGAGCTTCTGCTAACGACTGCTCTCAGAACATTTTCGAAATACAATGTAAACGAAAACCGCGGGTGATGTTTCACATCTTTGCCGTTATTGGATTTTTGTTCTTGGCGATTTTTATTTCCGCCCCAGTTGACTCAGCTTTGATTTGGGAAAATGCGACTCTTTTTTTTCGGCAAATAAACGGTGCAGAAGACGATGCAAAAAAAGCAATTATTGCACATTTAAAACTCTCTGAAAACTACAGGTAACAAACAGCATATGGCCACAGGAAGCAACATTGGTGAAAGAGAAAAGCAGAGACCAAAGAATACAGAACAATCTCGATGAAAAAAAAAACACACACTAAAAAGCATACTCTACAATGAAATTAAAACACATTTATTAACAAATTGAACTGGGTTGTCCACCGCACGTTTAGGATGAATACAATGCAACTGAGAATAGAAGCACAAATTCGGTTGATAGTCATGGCGGAAAGGGTACAATGCTATCACCGAACAATATATTAAATTTAAAAAAAAAAAATGCCGTGGCCTATCTTAAATGTCCATTTTGGACGAACAGCCGAATGTTCCGTTTACTGTGTTATAATTTAAAAAAGTACACAAATGGAAATCGAAATCTGCCCAACATAATTCTGTGTGCTGGTGTATTGTCGTTCCCATTTATACGCACATAAATAAGAATAGAGCTCAAAAACACTTTACCCTTTCTATCTTTTTTTGTGCTCTTGATGGGATTTTATATGTTTTTAATGTGCAATGTTTACTCTTCGTCGGAACGGAAAGCATTCTTTTCGTTGCGAAGATTATTCGCTACTCGTCCAGTAATTCCTATGGATTCGCAGATTCTCAAACGGTATTAATGGGAATAAATGTAGATTATATTTGTTTATGTGCACATTTCTTCTCTTTTCTTGTTGATTCAGTTTTGTTTCTTTCATTTGAACGTTTGCGTTCTCTCTCTCTCTCTCTCTCTCTCTCTCTCTCTCTCTCTCTCTCTCTCACCTTCGATTAATTTTCATTCATTGAACAAAGTAAAATCATACACAATTTTAGAGAAAAACAAATTTCGCTCCGCTCTGCGTTCTTGAGTTTTTAGTTACTTAATCTATTTTGTTGTTTCACAACAAACTATTTTTTGGCGCACTACATGAAATGTATTTCATCAAAGTAACTTTGAAGTAATATATAAGAAACAAATAAAATGTATGATACTAATGTATGATAAAATATAGTTTGGAAAAATAAAAAAATTGTATGTCAATCTTTTATGTATATATGAAGTGTTATATATTAAATCTTCATTTGTGCACCGGTTTTAAATCAAATAAAGAATATGAGCATATAATTCAAATTCACCAACATTTGTTTGAGTAGTCAAACTTGACCGAGAAAAAAAAGCAGATAAGTAGCTCTACATTTCATGTAGTGCTAAAAACATGATTTTTGGTACAAAATGCGGGTATAATGCTGCACAGTCATAAGCAAGCAAGCAAATTCCACTTCCCGTGCACAAAATTCAATTTACCTCTACTTTTGCATTCATGGTTGAAAAACCTTCTCAACACTTCCTGTTGGTTGTATTATTCGAATAATGGGCTGCGCTTAAGCGTTTCGCCGTCATAGACTTTTTAAAGTTTTTATTTGCCGTTTCATTGTATAGCTGTTCCTACGATAATTTGACTTTTTCAGAAAACTTATTTTTTAACAAAATTCCATTTTGAAAATCTAGGGTAGAGCGTTGATTAATCAATTCTTTCGAAAAGCTTTATGGAATCTTTAAAGCGAAAGTAGCACATCATTCGTCATGAAAAACTGAACGAATTCAAATTCTAAAACCCTAGAATTTCAAAATGGAATTTTGATAACAAATAAGTTTTCTGAAAAACTCAAATTATCGTAGGAACAGCTATATTTCATTGTGCCAAAGATCCATCAAATAATTGTTCGCCACAATTCCAAAAGCTTTGGATAAATGAATGTGCTAACTCATTTCTAAGATAATGTGTGTATTTTATTTTTACCAGCAAAAATCTGTAGCATTGAATCAATGCCAGTGAACAGATGTTATTTACATTTGGTCGATAAATATTTAAATAGGGATTATTATGTACTTGTAACAAGAGCAACAGAAAGTATTAGCAGCATTGAATTAATTTATATGAAACACACGGCATGTTTTTAATATACATGTTCCTGTGGGTGACGGTATTTGATCTTACAAACGGTATGTCTTATGGCGAGCACGTCGAATCAACATATAAACACGAATGGCCAAGCTCAAAACTTGCCAACAACTAAACTATTATTAGTTGGTGTGTATTGCTCTCTCTCTCTCTCTCTCTCTCTCTCTTTCTCTCTGTGTGTGTACGTGTATTTATATACATGTTCGGCTCTGACACGAGATTAAGGCACCTGAAACACACGTATGAATCTCAGTTGGTGCTTATCGCCAGGAACATTTTCGAACAAGCGACAGTGTCGTTGTTATGTGTTTTGTTTTACACACGAACGAAACTATTTCAAACTAAGACCAGCACTGCCATGCTATCCAACCAACATCTCGATTATCCGTAAATGTCTCGGTCGTACAATTACATTTCGTCGTTGTGTGTATTTATGGTATTTCGTGGTTTTAGTTTTAATATTGTTATTTATTTGGCCACACATTAAACACCGAACGCATCTCATATACACACAGCTTCACATCCACCAATTCAGGTGTCATAATTAATATTCTGACCGCGTCATAAATTCGTATGCTGCATGTAATTTTATAGTTTTAAACAAAAAATGTATGTGTTGCTCTTCTCATGCATGGAACATGGTACATAGAATGGGCTACTGTTTTGCAGTCAGACGTGGTGAGTGCTAAGGATGGCTTGAATATGATATTAGAAGTAAAACAAGACAACTCAAAAGCAATAATTGTTTGTTGTTCTATGCGGACATCCATGTGTACGTAGCACATATTGTACGTCACTTTTCCATGACAATTGCAACAAAAGGTTGGCAAATCATTGCACACTACAACGTTTTTGGTTTGTACAAAAAAAAAACGTTCATTTCTTTCCACATTGAAATTAAATGAAATGGAATCTGTTCAATTATCATTGAACTCTTTCCATTACGACGAAAATCAACGGAACGCATGAAAGCCATTTGAATAAATCTTGTGAACGGATTATTGCTGGTATATTCTCGTTTACACAAATGAATCTGAGAACATTTATTTTACTTGTCCGTTTTAATTAATTTTCTAATTTTATTAGTTTCAATTCGACAGAGTCAGCAACTCAAGTCACCTGTTTGTATATATATGCACAGGCACACATCAATTCGAACATTGTGAATGATTGCCAACGTGATGTGAAGTTGTAGCCGAGAATTGCCGAGAATCAAGTGCAATTTGTGGAGTGAACATCTCGTGATTGCCACACTATATTGCAGCAAATAGTACGATGCAAAAGAAATGAATGAGAATTAAATGTACCAAAAATAAAAGTGTCTTTAACTTAACTGTGCACAAGAACCGATACTTGAATCGAATGAGCTGAACTAACCATTGCAATGGATAGTTGACATCACGCGATCTGCGTTTATATTCGTACAATTGTCGTTCTAACAGTAAAAATAATGTTGAAGGGCATTGTCGGAGAAGGCGTTTGGCAGTAACAAAGTGACATTTGACAGAAAATCGCAATTTAAATTTATTAGAAAAATTTGATTTGATTTTATTTCTTGCTATCGAATGGTAGTTTTATGCAAGTATGAACAATGCGATTTCCGTGCGAAAGAATATTAGTAAATAAGAGTGAAATTACAAAGGTATTGAAATGTAGATACTAAACTATCAATTTTGATAAGACAGTCAATTTTTCACCATATTTACGTAGCACCTTCTTCCAAATTGGCCTTCATACAACCAGCCTTCCTGCACACAGTTCTCAACACACAACGTAAATGAATGTGTGCTTGTGTGTCTGTGTGCTCACATTCATGTATTGCTGGGGACATGTCGACAGAACGTGCATTTTTAGTGCTAGAAAAGCAATCGATTTGATAACAAAAGAATGTATCGTTCTTTCTTCGGTTCAGCTTTTTGCGAGATTCATTGTAACTCGATTTGATTCGATTCGATTCGATTTTTTTTTCTCCGTCGTCTTCGGCTCATCGTTCCTATCGACCAACTGATGATATGGAATTGAGAGGTTTTTATCGTTGCCCATTGCTTTCAATTAAATCGTCTTCATTTCGGGCTTTTTTTCTTCTACCCATCGATTTTGTCATCATTGGAGTGTGTGTTGTAAATATATTCCTTTTTCTATCTTAGTAATTGTCTTGGTTTTTTTTCCCATCCAGAAACAAAATGGAAATATATTATAGCAATACAGCAGCCGCTCGAATGATGCCATTTTTTTTTCTGCTTTATATTCAGACGGAGATAGAACGTTGTCAATAGAAAACAGAATACGATGTACGTGTAACCACACTTTTAGGAAGTGCACGAACAGAATTGGTTCAATTACTTCGTACAAAGAATATGCTCTAATGTTAATCGAACCGAAGACCAAACTCTGTCCATTAGAGACAGAATAAAAGTTGCAATATTGTGTTGTATTTGAGTAATATTTGACATATTTGATGATATAAGAAGCTCCGTTCGCATAATAATCGATTGAGATTTAGCTTTAAAAAAAATTCAATTCAAGCTGCGGGATGTGATGCATTTTCAACATTTTCATAAATTGGTTAATAATTTTCAATTATTTCCCCTCACCAAAGCAACAGAGACGACTCTTTTATTTTGATCCGGAAAAAATTCCAAGTCTTATCATATAATTGTTGAACGTTGTATACTTTATCGACTGTTCCAAGCTATACAATCGATGGAAAACGAATGATTTAACCTGAAAGTGGACTGCTGATTTGTTGGCTGTATACTCATTCCGCCTCAATGTGAATTGAATCTTTTCACGTCTTTATTTATTAGAGTACATGATCTAGTAAATTATCATACCATTGTCATCTGGTTCACCACTTGCAACCAAGAATATACCATCGAAACGAGTATTTGCGTCTGTGTTTTAGTTGCGGCAAAGTGTGTGCTTGACGAATATTGTGCACAATCAATGACCGAAGACAGGATGGTCGAATGATCAGACGAAACCAGTTCAGTATAATGTCTTTTGCGCATTTTACAGTCGCTATCATGAAAGGTATGGGAGAGAGGGAACGAGAGAGAGACTGTGATGCGTCAACGCCATGCAATGTTTATCGTATCATTTCATAATTGACATTTTTCTGGAAAATTAAAGACATAATTGAAGGCAACTTATAAATAGAGATGCCATCCATGGCTTCAAATGAAGATGTGATGGAACAAGGGCCGAAACAGCATAAGATCTCCGCTGAAATGGGCATTTTGTTACCAGCAGTATTATCAATCTAACACGACGAAAAAGGTATGCCTGATATAATGTGAAGTCAAACTGGCGAATGGAAAATTTAACAAGACATAAGACAAACACAAACATTATTGCGTTGTCGTTGTCACTGTTGATTCAAATGAATGTTCAAATGAATGAGTGGTTGTGTCATCATCCTCGCTCTTTGTTCCTTTCATACGTGTTACGATCATCTCGCTAATTGATTCGAATGAAACTTCCAGGAATTTTAATTGGGCCTTTTTTTCTCTCCCGCTCCTTATCATTCGGAGTGCTTCCTTGTTATTTTATTTTCACCTGAAGATGTTGTAGTGTTTGTGTCTATGGCTGTATCTGTGTCTGTATTTGTTTTCGTTTTCAACGCTTGCCGCGACCAAGTTCAGATTCCAACGAAACAGAACCATTGCAAAAATTACAAATGCGCACACACATTCCTTATGTAAACCACGTAAATGTGTATGAATCTGAAGAATTAAAGCGACTAATTTAGTTGTGTAACGAGTGTACGGGTCAGCGTCTATCACAGTTAGTTTCCGCTTCATTTGAATTTGGCCTTTTCGAAGCGACATAAAATGAATCGCATTTCGAACGGAACAGATGGTAAGCGCTTTTATCGGCCGGATTCTGCCGAAATACTCGAGTAAAGATAGTATCTAGCGTGGTGTTTATCTTAGCAATGCATTGAATAAATATATCCAGTTCATTTCGGTGATTTCTCTTTCGTCGTTCCATTGCCTCATTAACGGTTAACGCATGTTCGAACTCTCTGCGAACAACTTCACTTGGCTGCAGAAAAATCGACAAAACCAAATTACCATATGCACAACTATGCACAATGCACTCACTCAGATAGAGATTGAGTGCATTGGAAGCGTGAGCGCGCGCGCTCTCTCGATGGCAGAAAAACAATTTTACCATTTTGATGTGATTACGATGAAGTCACATCGTTTTTGTTTTTGCGTAGCTCTAGCAGATTTCATGCTCGAAAAGAGTGTGAGTTTATTGGTACATCGATTATTATATAGAAATATTTCTGCGTAGTGGCTTTGACTTTCCCCTCTCTATCTCTCTTTTTTCTTCTCACTCTTTCTCCCTCTCTTTCGTTCTGTTTCTTTTCGTTTTTTGCAAGTCAGGAATTTAAACGCAAACCATGGTTCATACGGAGCGCAATGATTCGATCATAATGAGAAACTACAATATGTTTTAATACACAAACACGTCGGTTGTCATGGAGAACCAGTTCTGCTTTTCATTTATCTCTAGTATATGCATACTATAGTGCATAGCAATGCTATCGCAATATTTTATTCCATCTTTCATTTGATTTGGTGTGACCAATAATTCGTATTTTCCACCTTTTTTCTATTCAGAAATGAACGACTGCATTCAAGTGAAATTAGATGTAATTAGATGTGAAAATAAGCGATGAATTTTCTTTTTCAAACGATTGATCTGTTGCGCAAAATGAGACAAAAAAAAATGAAATTCTTTCCAAATTAGTTCTAGAAATGGATCTACTTTGGAAGTAGTTTATTTTTCTGATTCCACATTTGGATTCATGTCCATCGTGCTATCGGTAGAGACATAACAAAATAAATCCGAATGCTTCCGTTTATGGTTTGGGAGTTTTAAGCAAAAACAACTTTTTGGCATGCTTGCACAAAACAAAACAAAACCAGACAAACCAACAAACTAAATAAGTAGCCGCTGTGAAAGAACAAAACAAACTTTTTTACTTTGTTCTCCACCAGCATTGTGCACTGATAACATTAACTTGTTTTAATTTTTCACAAATGGTATGTTCTATTTTACACCAGATATTTGTAGTACATTCTCGTTCAGACGATTTTCTCAGTTTCGTTTGATTCAACGGTTGATATATTGACTAAACGATTTGTTGTTTGCATTTTCAACCTTCCGACAACTAAATATTCAAAACTATTCTACTTTAAACTTTAGGTTTCCTGACTTCCCTTTAATAACATAATCTTTCATTAGGACGAACTTTTGCGCACGCATCATACAGAATTTGTCTACTCCCACCATACACCAAAAGAAATCGAGAATTAGGGACATCATTTCAAACAATCTTGGCGACACTAAACACGTCTAAATGATACTAGAGTTCGATTCTTCATGGAAAAGTTCATTATAGTGAGTTCGTTTGTCAACCATGGACATTTCGTATGAAGAGTGTCGTTACAGATACAATATTTGTGGATTAAAATACTTTTTCGCCCACAATGGGGTGTGCGGAAAAGTAGAATAGTTTTGAATATTTAGTTGTCGGAAGGTTGAAAATGCAAACAACAAATCGTTTAGTCAATATATCAACCGTTGAATCAAACGAAACTGAGAAAATCGTCTGAACGAGAATGTACTACAAATATCTGGTGTAAAATAGAACATACCATTTGTGAAAAATTAAAACAAGTTAATGTTATCAGTGCACAATGCTGGTGGAGAACAAAGTAAAAAAGTTTGTTTTGTTCTTTCACAGCGGCTACTTATTTTTTTCTTTTTAAATTTAATTCACAATTATTTCGCATCAAACATATTGTTTCAGGTATTTTATATGCTTCCCTTTATCGCTAAGGCTGTCATATACAAAACAGCAGTATGTTCGTTTCGAAAAGATGGAAATAGTTGAAACTCCAACGCAAGCATTCATAACACCAGCTAAATACACATTCATAATTTATAAGATTTCTCCGTTAGCAATTGCCAACCATGCAAATGTCCAAACCGTATTGAATGCATGCTAAAGTGAAACATACCGTAATACAAACGTGTTTTCGTATAGAAGTTTGCTAATTTAATGTTAAACATCGATAGTCCTATCGGATGGCAAGTGAAAAATTCATTTGAGAAAATAAAAAATGCTCAAGTGTACAATGCAAATGTCCAAACTATTTAGATCAGTGGAATGCATACTTGTTGTCGTCATTAGGCATTCAGCAGTTGGGCAAAATACAAATCGATACTTGATTATTTCATCTGACTGGATTTTGTGTATATTTTTCATGTAATTGCTACAAAATGTATAGTACTAAATAAATCCTCCATTCAAGTCGAATATAAGAGTTCGCTCTAGCCAGTTGAGATGAATGATAGTTTTTTTTTGTTGCTTTTCTATTGGTCTGGCAACGAATCCTATCTTTTTCGCATTTCCGACTCAGATACGTCAGTCAAGCAGTGATTTTCTTTTAGCTCGAAAATCGAATAAAAAAAATAGAATAAATAGGAATGATGAATGATTCCGTCTCGTTTCTTTACACGATTTGAAACCTCAGCAAAGATACTCCTTAAAATTGACATGAAATGAAACTTCATATAATTGGACATGCATAATCGCGAACATGAAGTCGAAAAATTAAGTTTGATAGCAATTCTTACATTGGCCTCAAAACAAAGCGTGTACAATTCGGATGAATCACTAAATACTGCTTGTTCATCGGTAACCAGAAAGTTTACACTGAACATAAATAAATAAAAAAAAGAAAAATATCATCACAGACGAATGTGTTTGGTTTGCGTTTGCATTTGCTTGTGCATGTCTCTTACTTCTTTATGCCATCGTGCACTTTTCCACGCAAAAATGTAATAATCAATATCGGCGATGCAAAAACAATTTTCATTTCATCAGCACACATAATTTCCGTTCGATTTAGATCACGAAATCACAGCAACAAGCACTCATGCTTAACTGTAAACCCATTCCCTTTTTTCGTTTCGGCTCATATTTTTAGCTTAATGTAATTTGTGCACGAGAATGATTCGACAAACGCTGAAAGTCATTCGGGTTTCATTCATATTCAATGGCCGTCGACATTTTATCTCCTCGAAAATGCTTTAAATATCGTGACATCATTGTCGGTGGAATGAACGGTAAGTCGACATTTTGATTTCTTTTTTTCTTTTTGCGTTTGTAACGACAGTACGACATTATCGACATATTGCTGTTGTTGCTTTTCGCATCAAGCGGATTTATACACGCACAATGATTCGCATTGTCCAAAGTTTGTCAATGTATTTTGAGTGAGCGGCCCTTATCAGCAATTTTCGAGTCTCTTGCGACTATTTTCCCGAGTCAAACAATTTCAAGTAACGGATATAAAACGATTCTAAACAGTGGGAAAAAGGGACGCGACAGAGCGACACAAACACGCACAATATGCAATCCATGTAGCCAAAGCGAATTATTCCGTTTCCCAATGTCGTGTCGTAAATTATCATTTTCGGGGTCATACAAAACAGATTGAATTCTTCATTTTCCCGTATTCGCTTCACAATCAAAAGAGCGACGAAATGAAGACTTTGAAATGATCACGATGCATGTTGCTTTCTCATGATGGCTTTGTGGCCTTTTTTACATGGTTTGGTACGGTCCATGTACATGTGCTTGTAATTGTGCCTGTTGTTTCATTGTGTTTGTGCGCACACAACTTCCTTTAAACATCACCAGCCACAATGAAATTTCTTTTCTTTCGATTCTTTTCATTTAAATATATATATATATATAGAAAATAAAAATACCATCATTTATACTTATTCAGATTTAATTCTCATTCTCTGAATAAATTGTTTTTAATTTTTCTTGTTTTCCATGTATTTTGTGCTTTTCCGTGGCATCGCATGGACTGGTTAATAAGAAAAATTAAACGAGTATTGGAACACAAATAAATTGGGTTTTAGTGGGAGGAGATGGCTTTATATCGACGCTAACTGATTTACATAGATATTTCTCGAGTGACCATCATGGTTTGACCGAATAACGTGAAAAATTGTGTTAAGATTATAATGAGCTGGTCAGAGTAGAAGGAAATTCAAGAAAATAAACAGGATGAAAACATATGTGAATTTGGATATTGCTTTGCAGCCAGATCGATGGCCTGCTGTACTGTTACGTATACATATAGAACCCAACACATGATTTATGTCCGATATGCTCTTTTGATTTGTAAAACAAATTTAAATAATTTGTATCACAATGTGTTCAACGTTTATGTTTTGGACTCTTTTGTGATCCATTCGTCGGGACGAAAAAAAAAAAGGTGCATGGACTGGAAATCAACAACAACACCATCAACGAAATCCGGGAATCGAAAAGCATCACAATGCATCTTCTTATTCATATTTTGTTGATGGCAAAAACGTTGGTATTTACGATTTACCTTTTGAGGGCATTTACATGCTCGTGTATGAGTAATCTGTTCGTTTTTATCTGGTTGCTGGTGAAGTGAGCAGTCGAAGGCGCGACGATATATTGGTGGCTATGATAATGTTGTCGATTCTTTTATGATGATTATGTCGATGATTTAGGCATTCCATTATGGACACACAGCGGCCAGAAATATTAATCGAACATTGTTTTTTTCTTCTCTTTATTCTATTACACACACGCACCCACAAAACGAAATCTTTCTGTGTAGTAATGTTTGACCAAATGCTAACCAAATGAGCTACTTCAGTGTAATGTTTATTGATATTTCGATCGAGTAGAGAGTGATTAACAATTGTCTTCTCGGCCGTAATATTGTGATCAAACCCCATATACATGTACCTCGATATTTATACACACTACACACTTGAACCGTGCATCGATGCACGCACATGCGTTCTTTTTATTGTGATTGAAGTAATTCAGGATCAAATAGCCCAGTTGTTGCGCATCACATTATTCATTTCACATTAATTCGTTTCTAGCCGTTACGCTTATTCAACCCATTCCCTTTTATTTCGATTAACTACATCAAAAGCACAATGTAACGAAATTCCACATCAAAATATTTATTGTTGCACTTTTCTGGTTTCCTGCTTTTCTATTTATTTATTTTTATTTCATTTTCAACTCTTTTTATTTTTCGTCTGTTCCTTTCGTTTCATTCGTCACACTTCAATCATTCGAAGAAGTTCCACTGTGTGTGATGCGAATCGAAGAACGTCGACTATACTATTTTGAATAATTTTTTTTTTTCGCACACAGACAGAGTGAAAGAGAGATAGAGAGAGAGAAAAAACAATGTAGAAAAATGTACGGTTAAAACATAAAATTCATAAAACAAAGAAAAGAAACACAGCGAGTCGAATAATTAAACGTGCATTGTGCAATTTTACAACGGAGAAACATCACTTCGTTCACATTCCATTTGCTGGGGCTGCTTGTATATGTGTTTCGTTCCCAGCCGGTTTTATCCGCTCACCTTTTAATCTTAACGAAAAACGACTGAAATTACGAAGAGAAACTGCACTGTAAACCCATGAGATGTTTGCATTCGGTTTTATTGCTCGAATTTGATTTTGTTAAGAATATTTTTGTTTTCTTGAAATAACCATTTGAATTCACAGCTATTGGTCACATTTCAATACGAATTATCGTTAACGTTCGAAATATTTTAACTAATTTGTTTTTCGTCGTTAACTATATATTTGTCACTTGTTACGATGGTCAGCCGATAAATTCAATCAAAACAATCAACGGTTTAATTTGTGTTCTTTTTTTTATTCAATCGGCAAATTTCAATTCAATCCGTTCGCGATTCAATTCCAAAATGCAATTCGTTAAATACAGTTTGATGCGATGCAAGAGACTGTTAATCTTTCGCGAGTGCGAAATGAATGCTCTGATGCGAGTGAGTGGTGCAACAACAGACCGCCGAATAAGACCAACGGACGTTAACTGAATGGAATTAATGCTTTTTGTTTGGCCGCAGCCACATCAATTTTTATGTGTTTCGCTTTTTCAATAAGCGATTATATTTGTGTCGTTTATTTCGTCTTTTTTTTCAACTCTGCTTTGTTTCTGTACACATGTATAGTGTAAAGTGTGTAAACTGGAGTGTGTAGTGACTCTACAGTTTCAATCGTCGGCGACATATAGGACGAGAAATTATAGTCTATACATACATAAATTTGAGATGAAAAGCACATAGACATATGAAGGCGAAGAGCGAATGAACGACATAAACATAAATAAATATGAATGTGCTCGTGCGTGTTGGCTGAGCCTGTGTGTGAAGCAGCAGCAGCATCGCATCGCGCTCCTATTGGCCTTGTTTATGTGTTGTTGTCGATGGAGAATTGAATCGAAGCTCGAGAAGCGTTGAGTAAAAACAAGTTAAGAGAGACGAGAGATCTCCACTATCAATACTGCATGCCGAACGCTTGGTACATTCTCCCGCTGTTAGTTCAGCTGTAACCATGCATTGCTCGATATGTGTGTGCGCTAAGAGATTTTTTTTTGGTGGAAATAAGCTTGCATTCGATGTTCTGTGTATAACATCGGCGTAACGAGAGTGACCGAGACGATATGGATGGTCGAAGGCGGATTTGCCAATGAAATGCATCCGATCCTGGCGAGAATAAATAAGAACCATGAATCCTTACAAGTGTGTAACAGTGTGCTCTTTAAATCGGTTCAACTTTGAATTCGATGACTGCACCGTGCATAAACTGTTCTGGAATATACATTGTACACATGTAAGCTTGCATACAGTATGCGAGAGTGGTACCTCTGAATTTGGCAATCGCACGTTCTTGGTTCTACGATACTTTCTCGTCTCTCTACTAAGCCGCGTAGTTGTTGCCAATCAACAACGACGTGATCCTGTTCTCTTGCACGGAAACTTTTTGAATAAACGGCAATATTTTATGTGGCATATTTACGAATGTAAGCTGGTAAGCATAAAAACAAGAAATCCGTAGAAAATTGCTCAATGAATGATGGAGGTTGTTCGTGCAGTCGATAAGATCTTTCTTTATAGCCGAAAGTGGGACAATCGCAAATCGCGCGAAAAAAAACAACAACAACGAAAACAGATTCAATTGAACTATTTAGCCGGCAAATGCATCACATTCGAATGAATCGTGCATTATGGTTTACGATTTCATTGAAAGAGTCGGAGAGTCAAGATGAGCCAAATGTATAAAAGTGTGACGATAAATCGTACTTGCCACAATGAATCAAAAGAACAGCAATATTTTCCATCTAAACATCGGAAATAAAGTGTTGTGATTGAAGGAGAGAAACTGGTTTTCAACGCATGTGTACCAGCTTGTGCTTACACCAACACCGAAGCGGCTCTTTTCCACAGCCAACTGTATCTTTGCAAAAATTAGCAAAGTGGTACATGATGCACGGCATACACTCCGTTTCTCCTGTAATCAGCACAGCACAGCAACAGCACATTACAGTAGCAGCCAGCATATAAACAATGGATAACGATCCAAGTTCACTGGTTGACCATTTCAAAGTCGGTTTATTGTCGGCTGTACGAAAGCAATTTTATATCAGTGAGCTCTATCGTATCAATTCATCATTTGAGGATTTGCCTACGAAAACACTTATATTTGTTTCAAATAATGCAAATGGTATGGGCTTTGGAAAGTTCGTTGCAACACACCATTTGGCTGTAATTATATTTAATAGGAATTATTAATGAGTTTTTAGTGGAATCCACAACAATGGGCAATTTGTGAACTAATAAATAAATTGTACCGGGCATTTATTGAATTACGAAGCTCTTTGTCGAGAATCTTGAGATACATTCACTTTGGAAGCGTTTCGCATTATGCCTGCTCATATTTTCGTTCGTTCGAATCAACTTGAATTTATTGATGTTGTGTGCCATGAATTTTCTGCGAATCGAAGGGAGTATTTAATTTAGAAATTGCGCGCGACAGAAAATGGAGGGGACGCAGATTTGTTGCTTATCTGATTTAAATCTGCCTGTTCGTATTAGTAGGAGAAATACCATAATTTATCGATCAATTGTGAAAAAAAAACAAGAATGAAAGCAAGAGAGAGAGAGAGAGAGAGAGATTAAACGAGAGAAATTGAAACGAAACTTTGTTCGAAATATCGAACAGCTTGCTTGCTGAATGGAACGCAGCATTGTTTACGAACATAATGAACGTCATTTGAATAAGAGCGGGGTTTTCATTAAACATAATACTGAAAATGAATTTCAAATGGAATGAGCTACGTCGGTTAATATTTTCGTTTTCCTTGAAATGACATTCACAATAAAGCAAATCACTTGGAAATGCAAAGCATCTAAAATCGAAAGACTGCAACGAAATAGTGGCATAAACAGACACGCATGCAATCGTAAAATGTGTCGAAATGTTACAGTAACAAATATCAGGTACGCGCGACGAATATAATCAAATGAGGTGGTTTGTTTTCATTTTCTCTGGTATGTGGCTGCATGATGACGTTATTATTCGTAATTACATGCCGCAATTCATCGTCGCTGCTTGGCAGTCGGTGTTTGTGTGGAATGTGGCGAAAATGTTTGTTCGCTGGAGAACGATAAACGATAAAGCGAATCCGTGTTCGCGTGCACAGCACATATGCTTTCGAAGTGATTGTTGATGTGCAACAGCGTCACAATACTTCCTGTTTAAATAGATATGGATGTGATGTGATATCATCAAAAAGACAACCAACCGTATATACTACATATACAAAATACAATGGACGATGTGAGTAATCAGCAATTTGAGTTTTTACGACAAAACTTGAAGGAAATTTTAAAATGAAGGAAATTTTAAATTGCACACCGAATTGTTTCAAGTTAATTTGCGTTTTGCTTTTGCTTTCGCTTGAGTTTAACATTATTTGCGAATTGATGAGTAAAAAAAAACCACAACAAACAAATATGTATCAACAGTATGCAGATGTTCATCGGTTTAAGGCCAAATATGTGTCAATGTTAATTTATCTGAGGAATGCGAAACGTTTGGGGACTTGCTATGATTTGACAAAGAACACCAACCAATGAACGAACCAAAACAAAATCGAATCAAAACTTTGTCCCCGTATACGGGGGTATACGGTGCGTTCTGGGTATATATATGTGTGTGTGTTTTATGTGACCATGCATCAGCTGAGGCGAAATGAGTATGCGTGAATGAACAAATGAATGGGACGAAGAAGAACAAAAAGCGACAACAACCAAAAATAATATTCCACGTGGACCGATAAACCAAAATCGAGAACATGTTATTCCGTAGAAGAAGCGAAAAAGAATTTTGCGGTTGCAAAAAGCATATGATGCGATTCATAGGTTGTGTTTTCCCCCTTTACAGTCTTTATCGTTTGCCGACTGCGAAACGAAGCAAACAAAAGGGAACCATAAAGTCGCCACAGATATCAGATTTTGATGTGCAGTTTAAATCTCCGCAAACCGAAAAGATATTATATCACTTGGTTTTATCGATGTCGCTTTCGGTCGGTGACTTTTATTTTTCGTCGGCCATTCCCAAATAAATTAATCTGTTACGGAGCTGGACTGTGTATCATGGCACTGCATTGCATACATTATGTATGTACACATGGTGGGTAGAACAACCTAATTGACTTTAAGCAAACAATGGTTGCTCGCTTTGGCGAAAAATTACCAAAATTGCTTTTGAATGACGGATCGCAATTTAATTACGCATCATCCAATCCCTCTCCGTCTCTGTCTCACACTCTGCCTCCTCATCCATATGCTACAGCACTGACGGCGTATCTGTATTATGTTTCTCTACGTCGGATAGGATACTGTGGCCAACCGTTGAAGTCGATACGATGCACATAGCTGCGCGATGCAAAACTTCAAAGCCGAAAGCCAATCAATAACCATACAATCGTACAAATACCGTGCAGAATTTTTCAATATTTCCCAGACTAAAATTGATTTCCTGCAAAACAATGAAGAAATCAATGAGAGCAGCATAAAAGGTTTCAATTGAAAAATAGTATTTTTGACAGTTCACTTCCAACGATTTTCAGTTGTCGGCATCAACCTTTCGATATATAAACGATAAGCAGAGTATAAGCAGTCAAATACACATTTAACATTCTCGACTTTTCGTTGGCTTAAAGCGAAATTGCATTCCAATTTTTTTTTTTAAATGCTAAATACATGCAGCTGAGTTGATGAATGCGATAGCGATGAATAAATTAATCAAGCATTGCGTGAATTTAATTGAAAATGCATCAATAAAAGTTTTGGCAATATGAATAGGTACACACTGTGCAATTTACATCGCTCATGACCAGATTCGTATGCCTTGTTCTACCGTGGTATAGCGACCAAAATACATTCACATGAAGCCGCATAAAAAAGCGAACAATTTGTATTGTCACGGATGATTTTTGATCCCTTCAATGTACACATGAACGAATCTATTGAACGATATCAGATCAGCCAAAAAAAAAAATCTCATTGCTCTGTATACCGATAGCGAGCTAACGGCCATCGCTTTTCATGCGATGCTATGCAGTGCTTTTGTTAGTGCAATCCCAATTCGTCACATTTCGAGATAATATCAAAAGAGGAGTATTTTTTTCAAATTCTTCTTTTTTTTCGCACAAGGTGTTCTCTGGAAAAATTAATGCTAAAATAATGAAGAATTCTTCTTTTACAGCAAAAAAAATACACATCTCCATCTTAACAAAAAAAAAACTACTAATAAATTTTTAATACAAAGTTAGTAAATTTCCCTTTGTAACCGAACATTTTTCTGTGGCAAATGTTAAAAAAATATACGAGTGTGTGTGTTTTTAAAGGGCCATATTAAAATATAATCATAATGGATACATAAAGTTCAAGTATTTAATGTATTGTTGTCGATGCTCTTGAAACGAAAGGTGCACACGAGATCATTTGAAGTGAATGCTTAAAATTCGATTCAATTTGGTATTCCTTTATGGGCTATTGTTGTCATTGTTGGTTGCACATTTGAAGGGTGTATTATTCGAATTCACGAATTATAGACAAGAGAGGGAAAGAGAGAGAAAAAGAGACCAAATACGAAGCGAATTCCCTTTTTTTGATGATGTCTTTTTTCATTGTTTGCATTTCGAATATTTCAACTCACGTTAACGACAATGACACTTCAACCAAAGGAATATATTCCTTGAATCGTTAGATTGTTATTTGTTACTATTTTACCAGAAAAAAAGCATCAAAATAAAAGATGACAAAATGAAAAGGATCCAATGATGATGTGTGTTGTTCATCCCTTAACCTCAACAACAATCATAAATACAAAATGCATTTATACAGATGCACACCACATACGCTCATACGTTGTTGTTGTTGTTATTGTGAAATAAAGGAATCGGCAGCTTGGATTTCAGGTAGTCAACGTCTCTTAATCCGATTGAAGAAAAATGACGAATCCAAAACCATTTGCAAAAAAAAAAATCATACACGTTTTCTCCTTGTTCTGATGGTTCAATCGCTTTTCAGGTTTCGATAATAACGTAAATAATGTGTTGAGGAATGTTCATCGAAATTGTCAATATACATTACATGATGCGTTCGCGCACCACCCTTCGGACGATACACAAGAGTTTCTACTTCGCTAACAATGAGATTTTTCTTTGACCATTGTTACAGCAGTTCATGGTGCATAAAAAGAATAACTTCGTCGTTTATTCATTTGACCAAAACTCTAGATAGAAGAATTCCATTGAGTCTCAAGGAGACTATCATTCAAACATAATTATCGGCTCTTGTGTTGTTTTTGTTGCACAACAAGAGGGTATTAAGTCTATTCAAAGTTCATTCGTTTTCTATCTTACGTTTTTACTTATTAGTC
This sequence comes from Sitodiplosis mosellana, assembly GCF_009176505.1. Lineage (NCBI taxonomy): Eukaryota > Metazoa > Arthropoda > Insecta > Diptera > Cecidomyiidae > Sitodiplosis > Sitodiplosis mosellana. Next base: position 105,895 of record NW_022601467.1, read on the forward strand.
TCTTTCATCGTGTTTCGTCTCACATTTTCGGTTTTGGCTTTGCGTCTTATACAATATACAAGTAAACATGTATACCATTGATTAAATGCGAACAACATAAATGCATATGATACTCATAAGTCATCATTAGCTCGTTATTCATGAGCTGCATATCGATGAGCACATTCTTGTCTAATGCGTTTTCCATACCTGCATGAATAGCCGTCAATGGAAAAATTAAATTCTTGTTGGAGCATTTGAATGGTGTGTTCGATATAAGGATACCGCCAAAAAATATTGAATATTACATAGAATATTCGGAAGACATATACGACTCAATTTATTTGAATTAATAAACATGTGTCGAATTTGTCTCGAGCACCAAAGTGAAAAGTGACCATTTCAACCGTATGAACTGGTTTTGAAACCGTGAAAATGCTGGTTTCATCACAATAAATTTCTTTTTCATCTTGACAACATTTTCAATTCGTTTTCGTCGATTAATTTTAATTCTGGAGGCCGAATTATTTTGTACTGAAGGATTTCAATTTAATCGATTCCCGTTGAAAGGGCTCCAATCGTGTAGCTTGGATAATCGATTATCTGTTATTAAAATATTTCAAATATGTAAGAAAAGTGTTGCTGACAAACTTTCAAGATGTGTTTTTCTTTACGTTTGAATTTGAAACGGCTCTATCACGACATATCAAAACCAAATGTGAAGTCATGACGAAAAAAGGATTACAAATATGTTCACTTGCATGGAATTGTGTCGCTCAAACGGGCTGATATCATGTTTAAGCACTGGCAACGCGTTCCATGTCAAAAGTTTGTTTACGTATCATGATTGAATGAAAGAAAAAACGAACAAACAAATTTACATATTTACATACCTTTTTGAATCCATAGCTATGCTTATCGCTTGCAACTGTGTCACTGTTGTCGAGTTTTTTGTATTTTGTACATTCTCGACCCATTTTTTTCGGTTTCTGCTGAATCGATATTCTGAATTTTCTTTGCAATCGCGCAATTTTTTTTTAAAAGAACGGACAATGATATTTTTTCTAATTATGTTTGAAATATTGTTACTCAGTTTTATTTGCTTCCGAAAGACAAAACACGAAAGTCACTTCAAAAATATTAACAAATAAATAATAATGTAATATAACCGCCAAAAATTTCGAAATAAACTTTATGAATGACGACAAAATATGACTGTTAAAATTAGATGATCTTGCTGCCAACACGTCTAAACTAATACTGACTGGTGTCGGAGATGATTTTTGAACAAAATGTTATGGTAAAAATCACAACAGTATTTTTTTTTCAATTTTCCTTTAACCGTTGTCTATCTCCTTCTCTTTAGAAAATTTCTTAGTGCATTGTGTGTTAGCGTGTGTATATGCCGATGGGTCTGTTGACGTATGCGTTTGTGTTTGTATGTTTGGGTAGATGTATATTCTATGCTGTCTTCGAAGCCGGCGTTTGAATTAAGGATATCATTGTATTTATGTGCACACCGACCTAATAATAATAGTGTGAGCATTAACATTTTTCGATTTCTTATCCTCAGTTTTCGTGTTTGGGCTTGCAGAGAGACCTTCGGCTCTTTTTTTCTCATCTCCTTTTTGACGTCTTTCATGTGTACTATATTTTTTGAATGGCTCCGTCCTTTTTTCTATGCTGTTCTCGGGTATTTTATTGTGTATGTAACATCACCACGGGGCTACTAATTTTTTTACCTCACACTTTTTACACGTGTAAATCACGGACGCTGTGATGTGATGGATCCAACGTGCTAATGTAAAATGTATGTTTGTCCCATAGAATAGAGATCTGTGTCTCTGTGTGCCCTGTGTCGTCCATTCCATGCATCACGACATTAGCTGTTAAAGTAAATCCATTTCTTTGACACATCTAATACCTGATGCAAACAGTGTTTCTAATTTATTTCAAGGCTTTATCTCTCTCACTCTCTTTCTCTTTTTTTTCGCTCTCTTAGCGACAAATTATGTACGCAACACTTCTCATCATCAGAGATACGAATCCAAAGTGCATCAAATGTAGTTATCAGTTTGTTTTGCCTTTTATCGCTTTCCTTCCATGAAAATTGGAAGAAAGGACGATTTAAAGTGTGAAGTCACTTCAAACATCTTGAAATGTTCGGCCGTTATGGATCATTATCTATTTCTATACAATTTGTTTCAACAATTACTTGTTCGAGCAAAGAGTCACGTAACGTTGAATTAGTTCCTGGCGTGCGTGACAAATGTTTTCATTTCGTTAGCTATAATTATATTCGGATGAATTTCAAATGACACACAGCGTTGAAATATAACACTTTTTCTTATTCCTTTATGACACAGAAAAACATATTTCTTATCCCTTTTTTTATTGTCCAAGGTTAATATTCTGATACAAAATTTTCCTATTTGGTTTGTGCATCAAAGACATATTCTGACACCGAAATAATTCAAAAGTACTGGACTTACCAACTTCAAATCATTTAGACTACTGTTATTTCTACAGCGAATATTAGATAAGTGCACAAATCTGTGTACCGGCATTGTAATTGCATGACAACTGAAGTAAGCGGATGATGAATGGATAAGGAATTCAGTGTACTGTACACTGTACACTGTACAACATCACATCATCTCGTTGTCATCATAAAACGGGTAATCCTCTGAGATTTTAATCCTCAAACACAAACAAATGGATAGTTTTGTTTGATTTATTTTTGAAATACAATGCTACAGCGCACGAGCAAGAAGAATCAGCATACAGCTAGAACATGATTGTTGCGAATGCACTGAAGAAAAAAAAAAACAAAACGATGACAAATGACCGCAAGTCCTTTTTTGCAGCATTCGGAAAATGTGATGGCTCCGTGATGATACAGTGTATGATCATACAGTAGCCGCCGTTATCTGCTACAATTTTTTTTTTGTTGAAGCGAAGACAGCAAACAAAGTAGTTCGGATCATCCCAGGACCGTTGTCCATTCAAAACACCATTTTTCGACGCAATATCTTTGGGCCATTTATAATATTTGTAGCTTGTGCTTACGGTAAAAGAAACCGACACTGTTATAAACGATCCATTCAACAGTATAATAACAATATTTATGAAGATTCACATGCGGTACCACATAAAACAATCTTTATAGAAAGTAAGTCACAGGCCAGCCAGCGATTTGCCAATGATTTTATGCTTTCCCTGAATCAATTTCAATTTAATGACTGCCTTCGATTTCCATAATAACCCTAATGTCATCATTCAGATGTATGTGTTATCAGTAAAAAGAAACTTGTATGCATTTTGTTTAGCTAAAATTACGGAATCATAAAAGTACAAGTAGCATCAATGTCGATACTCATAAATATGGAACTAACGTTCCGAAACATACATACGAATGGGCTTATTACACCAATTTCGTGTGCGTTTAACATCCTAACATCCTTAAAAGAACATTTTCATAAATGAAAAACGAGCCAACAAAATCGAATCCAAACGATCGTTCGTATCACTTAATATTTTATAATTTTGTCTGCCACAAATGATACAAATTATATATATATATATATATATATGTATGTGTGGATTCAACTCAACAGAAGAGAGAGAAAAAAAAAATATTTCGAGAAAAAAATGTGCCGCAATGTGGTGATATCGTTGTTATAGTTTTGCTGCAAAATATTTGCTCCAGAATGGAGCAAACATTCGACGCGTCGCGGGAAATTATAGCAAAATCGAGAGATGAAGTGTATTGGGACGGTGATTTGTGAATGAAACCATAATGTGTATTAATATGATAGCAGTGCAGTAAAATATGGCCATTGGCTACAACATTTCAAGATCGAGATATTAGCATCACACTAAACGTTAAACCAATAAAATGAGGAGGGAGCAAGAAACCAATGTGACATTCAATAAATCATATTTTATTGCAAAAACATGACAGTTTCGATAAGAGAAATTTTATATGTACGAAAAGTAATATAAATGCGATTCAGCTATATTTCTTTGTTACTTTCAGCATATTCCATTTGGAACGCAACGAAATGCGTGATTTTGTTAAAATCCGTATAAATTCAGTTGAGAGAGATATATAATCGCAGTCGAATTTGGAATGATATCGACCAGAGTGTTCTCAATTTGGTCCGAAAATATTTGATGAAAAAAAAACAATCAATTTCAAGATTTGGCGCATTTTTCGCTGGATCAAATCAATAAAGCACCATTCTCTCACCTACATATATTGTTGGCTTGCAGTTGTATACATTTTCAAGCAGCAATGACACACTAACTGTGAAACGAGCAAATAAACAAACAAATGATTGAATGATTGCAAATCTGTAGTGGCATCTCTCAGAGCAAGCAGCAAACAAAGTGTGTGATAAGATTAATGGATTGGCACTTTAGCCAATGAATTGCATCATCAAATCCATGATTGATGTTTTGTGTGGAAAAGTTAGGTCATTGATCGTTTACTCATACTCTGGCAGCTCTTGCAAAATGTCTTGTGACTGCCATGCCGTATCAATCATCGCCCGAATACGCATTTAATTTATGTTTGAGAGCGCAATTCATCCTACGAATACATGAGGCGGCGGTTTTTTTTCCCTCAACTAAATGCAAATGTAGATCGTTACTCCAATAAATGTGTATGTGAATGTATATTTTCTTATTGACATCGAGACAATTTGCACGAAATCATTTTTATTTACTCGAATTGGTGTTTTGGTACGATTTTCAATATTCCGTAGCGAACATAAAAATGAATTGTGGGAAAATTGAGTATTTTATGAAATTCATATTACGAAAATTGCCGCAAAAGTTTAAAGTTTACTCTGTTCGCTTTTCCAGCTGAAAAAAAAGATGGAAGATGCTCACATTTTGCTGAATCGTCTCGCTGTGATGTGTAAATGTGAGCGTTTATTCCTCGGATAACGGTTCTATTCTCGAATAGCAATCTCGGTTTGTTTTTCACTCGGAAAAATCTTTTTCAAGTTTAACACTCAGTCACTTACAGATGCTGCGTGTTCGCTTTTGCGAAACCATATCACATAAATAACGCATTTTCATTTCAAGCATCACATGCTATGAACTTATCTTACATACACTTTATTCCAAGTGGTTATTCTCATTCGTGCTTTTTTTTTCCTCCCTTGTTCTCACATTTAGATACAGAGCGGAATCGCTCCCATTTCTCAATCATCAAATAAAGTATGATTTTATTAGTATGTACATAAAAACATGCATGTTAGTGTGCAACAGAAATTCCATGTTTTCCATCAATTTCCGTGAAAGCACGATAACTGCAAATTAAGCGATTGTTAAGCGATTCCGTTCCATCTGAATTGTTTGTGATAATATTTTTTACGCATTGCATATGATGTAGGACAGAAAGAAAGGAGCTGAAGCCTATCATTTTGCTACGCACTAACGCAGGCGAATTTATATGCTCCTCCAATAGTATGCTATTTTTCTGTCAGCTGTTGAGTTACTAATGCATTTCGCTGTATTCTCTTTTCATTTTATTTGCAAAGTTGCGAAGAATCTATTGCCGCAGGCATTGACATTCATAACATAACATAACATAATAAACGTAGTTACTTACAATCCCAGCGCTTTGGATGTGTTCGCATCAGAAGCCAAATAAAAGAATCTATATTGCGCTTGTTATTTCTTTACTTTTTTGCGTACGCAATTTCATTTCATACGTTTTCATATGGGAAAAAAGTGGGCTATTTCATGATTTTCGCGTAGATAATTTTTACAAAATCAGATGACAAAATTGATTTGAGTTTCTCATAAGCGTATACGCTTTTGACAATTCAAATAAAGCTACAATTGAAATGTACGTACATTCACTGTGTAGCTCTCTTTATTTCTAATATAAAGCGAAAATTCGCTGCTTTTTGCAACATTCATGGAATCAAATGACTATTTTAAGTTGTTTTGCTTGCAAAGCTGAAGTTGAAATATGGAATATACTATACGAAACTGTATACCTAAAGTAAATTTTATGATTTGCTTAGAGCGAGGCACAGATCTTTTTTTTATCATTTTCACTATTAGGACATTTCTGCTATTTACTTTTTAGATTCATTACAATTTTTCAGGTTTAGATGCACATTGAGTGAGTCTCTTTTTTTTCTCTCCATCTAAAACCATTTTCTTAAATGTGTGTAGATTAAATTTCCCAATGCTGAAATTGATCCCATTCCATAGGAACATTTCTAACTTCAAATGTCGTGGAAAGCGTAGCAAAATTTTTTTTCCACTTTCAAATATGTTGTACCTTTATTACAGACATTCTCGCGTACAGATTCCTGTTATTTAAGCAAATCACCTTTTGCTGCTGGTTCCACGAATTTTAATAGGAGGTCGTCGTCGTTCTTCAGTTACACAGTAAAATCTAATATTTTTGTATTCAATTGTGTTAATGTTGGCTTTGTTTTTGGAATGCAAATGAACGATTTTCCCGTGAATTGAGAGTGAACGGTACGGTACGGTTGTGCACCATTTCACACACAGGCTGCGTACGCAATTCAAATGTTTCATTTGACTGGATGTAAGTTGGAACGCTTCATAATGAATCTTTTCGAATAAATTTTGGTGCTGACGAATACTGTGCCGTGAGCTTGTGAGATCGATTCACCTACCACATTGATACGATGATTCGTGGTCCGCATCCATATTAGTACCATCTGTTTTTGTTGCGATGACACTTAGCTTCATGTTTTTGCTTTTGGCTACAAGTATGAATCATTCAAACGAACACGTTGATAAGTTAGAATTGGGGCATTAATTTCTATGTTCGAAAAAAAAAAAATCCTGCGATGACAGTCTTCCATAGGTTTTTTGTTCGTCCAATGCTTATTACTATTAAATATAAAATTTTATGGTAGAAAATGTAAAATTGTATTTTTTTTTCAATGGCCCCCACTTGTGTGTGTGTGTGGTTACTGAGTGGTGTTGATACTACAGATTTTCCCATTTGGACTTTTTTTTCTATACAACCATAGACTACTGGATGTAAATGCAAATGAATAACGAAAGCAAATCAAGTGGGAAAAAAAGACTTTACGAACAAAAGCCATCATATGAAAGTTTATGAATCTATTTTAAAAGAGTGGTGAGAATCAGAGCAAGTCGCAAAAATGCCAAAATGTATTCGCCGTTCTCATTCTCAAATATGCACGCTGCGATTTGGTATATACATGCGCTTCGCTACTCTCACCAAAATAAACGCAATGGTTTTTCAAATGTTGTAGAAAGTGTAGTCGGTCGATTAAGTACACAGCGCGAAGCCACTACCATAAAATGGAACAGGAAAAAAAAACCTGCTATGTTGGATACTGCTACTGAATAACATAAAAAAGCACACAGGTATATTTATCAATATAAATTTTATTAACACAACGAAACCACAAGGTGATACATACCCGTATCGCCGAAACCATTTTTCTTTTGGCTTTGTTATACGATGGCTCATCTTCGTTTAGCTATTCGCTTATGATAAATAATGATGGAGATGGTACCGCGGCAGCAGTGAAAATTGTGGAATGGGTAAAGTTTTCGGCAGCTCTCGTCATCGTTCAAATGAAGTGGTTCGTGTTTTACCAAACAAACAATGGACTGTTTCAATTATTGTTGAAGTGGATAATTATGGGCTTCTTTCACTTGAAATTATAATGTAAAATATGGTTCTACTTTTTAAGGAAATGTGCATCAATTATAAGTGCTTTCATCATCTCCCATTTTACTTAAGAACAGAATATTTCGTCGGTGGATCCCAGTAGTCTTATGTTTTATCGCATTTAAACATAAGGCGGGGAACAATAGCGTTTGGCTCGTTTATCATGATTCGCATCGTAAATGAAACTCTCTAAACCCACCAATTAAGTTTAATTGTTTAATGTCTCGGCATTACTACCGCATTTTTATTTCAATCCAACGGACGATTGCACGTTAAAATAGCAAAACATTTTAATACTTCCGCATGAAAATGGTGTTCGAAATTTGCACCGGACAAATGCTTAATTAAAATACATAAAAAAAAAATTTCATACATAAAAAATAAATGTGTTCAAGCTGTCAGTCAGCAAAAAAAAAAAATTATTTAACGCTAGCGATAAAAGAAAGAAAACTGAACTCGAAAGAATTCGACTCGAATCAAATTGAATTTTATAGAAAAGCCTATTTCAGCTAAATGCACAAAAGCCAATTGACAAGGTGTAAATGCAGCGGCAGAAAAATGAGCTGCTTGGACGTGAACTGCGGCAAATGTATTCGAACACGATAAAATGAATCGATGCGAATTCGAAATTTAGGTCCTTTTGTTGGATCATCAGATTTGGCTCGGGCCATTGATTTTTGGAATTTGGAATTTGAAATAAGAAGAACGATGTCAAATCGTACGTGCCGATATTAGTAGCGAACCTGTGGAATATGCTGCGACATTCAATCCACATATCCATGCAGCGTACGTGACCAACATTTTAATTTGAAAACAATCGCACCAACTCTCCCCCGCAGAGCGCATTCGGCTGCCGTAAAGAATGTGCTGAGCGCGCTCTCTCTCCACTTATTCACCATATTCATACACCTTCGCACCCGTGAGCGGAACTTATCTTAATATATCAACTGAATTGGAACACCATCGATATTGAGGAGGCAGCTACATGTAAATTCGATTTTACACTTGATCATCTCTGATGAGGCGAGCGAATACTAAATATATAAAAACGAACGATACATCGCCATTGGCCACAACCATACTTACTTTCCATTCAATTTGTTCCGGATTTCATTAAAAACAATATTGACCGTTCATGTAACGTTGTGTGTATGGCCCACAATACTTTGAATTTGCTATTCGATAGACGGGGAAATAAAAAGACAGAGCGAGTGAGAATGAGAGAAAGAGGCCTCATGCAATAATGTATGTTGAAAAATGTCGCTCTTCTCAAAAGCATCCCATAAATAAAGATCCGAGGTTCATAAGTAATATAAAAGAATTCCCTTTGTTCACATCCAATTTTCATTTGTTCCGTTGGAAATTCTACGTCTACGTACCGTACGTACGTACATCGTACATACATCCGAAGATGTTCGGCATAACGAAGCGAAGAGTACGGAGGAATGCCCTTTTGTCGCTGTTCATTTTAGAGCATCACCCAAACTGTAAAACGTTTATGTGAGTGAGAGTGACTGTGTGTGTATGGATGTCTATGTGCGTCGCTCTATCCTACTTATTTTCGCCTTATCGCCTGTGCTTGCAAGTCTCTTCGGAATTGTAAAACGTTGATTCTCAAATGAAGAATTTGGATGCAATTTCATTCTGTTCTCCATGTTTCAACGCACTGTCTCGCCTGTCGCCTTTTTTCACTCTCATCCGTCGTGTTTTTTATTCGAACATAAAATCGTGGCACTTTGTAGTTATAGTATATTTGAATAAAAAAAAAAAAAAAAGAGAGAGCAAAACCAGAAAAAAAGTATGTTCAAAAAAATTTCATTTAGTACATTTGTTAAATTCTTGTCAAAGCAATGAGCTTTCGTTTTTTATGGCTCGTTGTTCAAACAACGAACTTTGTATTCAAAATGGTTTGGAAAATGTTAAAATTGATCAAAATTGACATGTTGAATTTACTATAGGCTCCAGCCTCAAGCGGCCCCGTTTAAATGTGAATTATTCAACTGGAAGAATTTCAGTGATTTCGACCCATTGCAAAATGAAATTATACATTTTTCCCCTTTTTTATTTTTATTTGTCCACACATTGTCCTATCCGAGTGCTTCTCGTTGGAATGCAGAAAATTGACTTTAGCTTATAAAAAGGGGAGCCTTGCAAAGGCTATCGAATCTATATTCGAGCATATTTCTCCTTAATCTAAACGGAATTTCTTCTTTCTACAGCGAGAATTTGTACTTTTACTTCAAAATGGCTCTTGAAGCCATATATGTCTTTTTGAATGTGAAAAGGAAATTTAGGAGGTTTAAACAAACATTTTATCGATATACGTGCTAGAACCTTTGAATAATTTTACTAAAACCAAGAAGCTTTTCCATCATGAGGATATATCAAGCATGTGCAATTTAGCTTGGGGAGAGATAGTATGATGATCATACTATCAATAGAATGTTTACTTGCCACAACGTACGTTTTCTGTTGAAGTTGAACGCGCAAAATTCTCGGATTGCACATTTCATGAATATCTATGGGATTTTCATTATTATCCGAAGCCACTGATGGCTTTTCCTAATGTATTTAATTGGTGCTAGTGGCCTCGGTAATTGCTGTCTAACCACAATACATGCAAAAATATCCTCAAAGTACGCGAATGGCAATGTTTGTACTTCGGTAAGAACATTGGAAAATATGCAAAGAAATCGAACACAATGTCATGTATTCGATGTCATATCACACACTGAGCAACACACAACTGAGCTGGTGAGCTAAAAATCACACTCAACGCTGCAAGTTCACTTGAGAAAGACAAGTATGCATTCTTAGCGCATTACACACAGAGCACGCGATTAACAAAATGGAATTTAGTGAATGGCGTTAAAAATATAAATTTTCATCGTTAATATATACGTACGTCGGTACGTCCAGCATGTGCACGTTCATATTCACGGGCTGCGATTTCACTGTCTCTTTGGAATGCCACTGATAGCCAAAGCAGCGAATAATATGGCCACGGGCAAGTCTATTAAAATAGTTGAAAGTAACGAATACGGCGGCGCACAATAACTGTTGCCAAATTATTTTTATGACTTATGACTTTGCGATGTGAACAAGGAACAGTGTTGAACAAGGAACGCTTGAGCCGACCTCACACGGATTATCATTGCGTGAAGGAGCTTAAGCTAAAGCAACAGAATGAGAAAAAAAACCAGACTAACTTAAATAACATCCGAGAAAATCTTTTCCGCTTTGCTTTACATTGCATTGAATTGCAGTTTTTATATATTTACCAAACACTGAATTGGTGTTATGAACGGCGGAGCATGCCACCTATAGTTCACATGGTGAGAGAGGGTGTCAAATGGCAAATGCCGTCTTGTTACCGTTCATGTTCAATATCATTCGGAGTCATTCATCCCCATTGACTTCTTCGGTTAAGCCGAATGGCAACCACAACAAAAACACACAAACTCAAAAAGAAAACAACAAATAGACGAAAACCGAGAGAATAGCAAAGCACACTGAATCGACGACCAGATTACAAAATGGAAATATGGAAAATACGAACAATCCTCAACCTTTCCCTGCATAAATCCATAGTTTACTACTTATCTACTTATTAAGGCATACGAATTTAGTGTGTTTTACAAAGGAGACGAACACGGAGTGCAATTGGTTCCATTTTTTGATGTTTGCCTATAAATATATCAGTGGCGGGCGGATAAGCAAATGGTTTGAATGCACGGTGACGGAGGGAGCACAAAAAAGAAGAATATTATTGTTACCAAAGGCAATAAGCTAAAGACTCAGTTAATATACATCAGCAAGCGAAAAGCAATGAGGCGAAAAAGGAAGCAAACACAATGTGCTTGTGCGCGCTTTCTCTGTCACGCACCCAAGCACACCGGCAACAGAACATGCAAAAATGAACAGAAACAATTGTTGAACTGAAAAATAAATATGCGAAACGAACTGAAAATAGTCGGTAAGTCTTGGAAATCAATACAAATATTTGCATGTCTCGGTGATATAAGTGTAAGTATGCGACGTGGACTGAGAAAAACGAAATGAAACGAAACACGCAGAGGAAAACGGTTCATATGTGATTTATGGTTATTGCATATATTTTTGGTTTCACAAAAAAAAACAGCGAAATTTATTTTTTTGTTCCGTTATGTATTCCCCGTTCTATTTTCGCTTTGATTTTCCTCTCACTCACTCTCTCTCTCTCTCTCTCTCTCTCTCTCTCTCGACCAACTGAAGAAGCTAATTTTTCCCATTTGACTGCCAATCCGAAATTAACAGTTGTGTACTTGTTGTTTCGGATTTTTAGCACAATGCTAGCGTTATTATTATTTTATCTCGAGAATGGGCGGGTGCACTTACGAACAAACTGTGAAATGAACCTCGGGAACGTATGATATTTGTTGGATTTTCATTTCAAGGAAGTTACAAATTGCGATTTCCAAACTGCTAAAATAAATTTTGTATTCATTTGCGCACGAGTCGTGAAGCACCTCGTTTTTGGGGTTCGGTAACGAAAATGCGGTAAATAATAGTTGTTGAAAAAAAAAACAGGCAAGAAAACCCCCAAAAATACGGAATATTTTCGTGTTTTATGTTAATTTATGAGCATCTGTCACGTGTTAGGAAAATTTAAGACACCATAAAATTTAATGATCGTACTGTGTGGCATTATTTCAACTACTTAAACTGGATTTTTTTTTCGCTTCATTCATTGGTACACTATGTACTGTAGTGCCTCGAATAGCGATCCGAAATTTGACTTTACTCAAAAGTGATTTTTTTGTTCTGGTCGGGATTGACAGCAGACATTTCATTTTGTATATGACAAAATGGAAAGTTTAGCGGACTCCATACAATCAGATAAGAGCAATACCGAATCTGAAGGCTTCTAATTTACGAAATATAAAGGTATCACCGAATCAAAGGGCAAAAAAACCTAAGTCTCAAATGAAACCAAAACGCATGTGGAAATATACGAAACATGTGTGTGGGATTTGCTTTTTTGCGTATATCGTCATACCATTGTCCTCCGGTTGTTTCCGTTATCAGTAGCAGTAAATTTTTGTTTATAGCTTGGATATATTTTTTTCGGTTGCGTTTCTTCAGTTGATGATAGCCTGAAATGTCTATAACAAATTAATGGCTTACAATTTATATGTGTGTAACTGTGTGCATGGTTTAGTGTAGTCAAAAAAAAAAAATACGATTTTCTTGCAAAAACAGCGTTTCAAGTTAAACTCATGAACGACCAAATCGTACCGCCAACTATCATACACACACGTAAATATATAGTTAGCACACATTCAAGTTGTGAATCTATGAAAGTGAATAGATTCGGCCTATCCCTCGTGCGTAGCCCAACGAATGTGACCGTTTAACTCTTGCAATTTTTTTCCTTCGTCAAAATCTAAGTCTGTAAACCAAATGGAAAAAAAATCTCACATTTATTAGACACTATCAAATCTATTGAGTTAAAAAGGAATAAAACGAAATGTATCGAAAATTCACGTATTACGCAAAAAAAAAACGTTCTTTTTCCATTCGATATTTTACGACCATATCGTATCGAAATGATAGACATCCCGGTGGAGAACAATCTAAAACACTCGTGTGAAGTTGGAACATGAGGTGTGCCAGTTATAATTATATGGAGTCAGTTCATTTCACTAATTTTTTAGTGACCCCGGAAATTCAAACGAAAAATTGAACTTTGGCCAATGTTGATGGGAGGCAAAAATCACTTATAAATCATAAGCAGAAATGAATTTGCTTCAAGACAACCAATGGATATGCTAAAGAAACCTGTGGATTGCGGTTGCAGCCGTGTCAGAGCACAATACGTGATCAAATTTATTGGAAAAGGATATGAAACGTGCACATAGCATTCTCGTTTTTTGCCCCTCTGATTTACTGGCTGAAAGACGAAGTTATTTTACATTTTGCTTTATTACGGCGGATACGATGCACAAAAAAGTTATTGAAAAAAGGAAGCTAATCGCGATCACTTTCAGTGAAGAAATTCAACAAACAATGGAAAACGAGAGAAAAACACACACACACACACCAACTGATAAATTTTTATTGGATGCGATATAAAACCGCAGCATTGTAAAAAGACTGACACAATGTTGAGCTAAGTGAGTGTCCATTTTTTATGGTTGTTTTTTTTAATGAAGTTCGTCGAGGTGTGGAGAAATCAGGTAGTTTTTTTTCGGCAGCATTGAGTTCTTATTGCTTTCTCCGTCGTGCAATTTCATTTGATCCCATTGTGTGAAGTGTTGTCGTTCGCTTGCCTTTCATTCACAAGTAATAGATCAGGTCGATGCAAAAGCTCATTAGACCAAATAATTCAATGGCCAATGGAAACGTGACGAAACTTGGTAGAGATAAAGCACCTAACACAACTACCATTAGCTATAGCTGCACATTTAAATTTCCGTTTCGGCCATTACACAGCTCAAACATTCCTAGTGCCTGCATTCCGGTAAACGCGTTAGTCTCCCCGAATGATATGTGCGATTATACAAAATGTACGGTCGCAAGTCAAAATAGTTTTTGTGACGGAATGATATAAACGCGAGTTGGGGATTCTATATGGCAATTTTTGGATTCTCAAAGCCATGCAATCACACACACTCGAAGGCCATTCAAGAGACCAAAGAAGGAATTATCGCCATAACGTAACCGTTGTATGGGTGCGGCAAATATCAATAAAATGAAAAAAGAACCCCGAAACACATAAAATACGGTGGCTGTTATCTTTTTACGAATGTGCAAATGTTAAAGCTTTGCAAACGCAAAATTCGTAACGTCGTCTAGATGCTCAAGCACTTTTATCGCATCGGAGTTAGTTTTTTTTCTTCTCTTTGCCAGTCGGTTTTTCTTTTTTTCACATTTTTTTTTTCTTCTTTCGTCTCTCCACATCGAGAGCTGCAAAATAATTGTGTAAGACTCTTCGAACGACCCTTCTCTCTTTCTCACTTTCTGATGAAATCTTTTGTGCGCCTTGAATTTAGAAGATAATCATTACAGTCACTTGATCCAAAGATCTCGGATTACGTTGCGATGGTTCGCATTGGCTTTGTGTTGCGTATGTTCTTTTAAGTGCTGCCAAATTGTGTTTATGGTAGGTTGTGTTCAAGCATTGCGATTGTAGAGGGAAAATGGCAGAACATTTGTTTCGGCAACACGGTATTCGACACACAAAATGGTCTTGGATTAGATTAATGTTTGACGATATAAAATGCTGTGTATGGTGCATGCACTTGTTTCGTACACTTGTACCGTGTACCGTGGCGCGTATTTCTTCTTGCGACGGTGTAAAGCTGTAAAAATGCACTTAGTCGAAATTGTGATTTTATGCTGGAAATGTGCCGTTCTATTCTTGACTCACCCGACCAAGATAAGACCACTGAACGAATCGCGTGATCGACATCATAAGTTTAGACAATTTGTAAGCATTCGAAAAGAAGATTACAGAGAACTTATTTGATTTGACACATTTATTTCGAATCATTTTTGATTGATTCTCTCGCCATCGTAGTGAGGCTTTCAATTAACACATTCAAATTATGTCTCTAACTCTATAATTTACAATGTTCAAACAAAAGCTCAGCGATGTGCAAAATGCGGAGAAGGCGAATGAGAGAGAGAGAGCGAGAGAAAGAGAGAGAGAGAGAGAATTTCGGTAAATTTTAATATAGCTCTTGGTTTAACGAGACCCTTTCCGTCGGAACAAAATGAAAGGGACCACGAATGGAAAGAGAAACTTTTCCATATTATCCGAAAATTGTTCTTTCTTGGGACTCATTAGACAATTTCGCCATGTTGAACATTACCTCTTCGCTTGGCGGGGCTTTAAAATCCATTCCTCTGCATTCGTATGTTGATTATCTCTGGAGGAAAAAAAAGGAACATTCAATGGTGTCGTTTAATCCGAGGCGCAAAGTTATTGTCAATCATGTAATTACATACATTCGAGGAGAAACATGTATGTGGGAGTGAAAATGACATTGTATTTCGTGTTATTGACTCGAAAATGAGCCACGACATATGTACGAGTAAATGAAAAGCGCGAAAATTCCAAGCAGATTGCAAAGCATTGCCATGTTCGTGGCTATCAAGAGAATTTGCATAAAACAACAACGAGAAATTCTGCCTATTCGCTGCTTAGCTCAGCATGGCAAAATGTACGCATCACTGAACGCGAAATTTACAACGCACAATGACATCAGTTCAATGGTGCATTTATTAGAAATAGGTATAAAAAAACCGAAAGTAGGCAGCTTGCTGCTTTGGATAAGTCCATTTGAAATCCCGAATATGTCAGATTACAGTTTCGATTATAATCTAAAGCGCGCAATGTATCAACGCGAACTTGAAATGACAATTATACGATTTATTCACACGCAAAATGTCTCTAAGTTTCCGAAGTTTTACAGCTTTATTGTTGAAATTTTCCATTTTATGGCTTGCGTCACCAGAAACCATTTGTTTGCTGTATATATATATATGTACGAGATGATAAATTCGCTGGTTTTTCGGGTGCGTAAAAGATGTGCGTCAATGTGCAGAACATTTGAATTGAGCGATTGAGTGAAGTGGAAATTCTCTTGCCGTTTCTCTAATTTCTCCCAATTAGATATAGAGCGTGCACACAATTAGCTCCTTAAAAAGGATCCGCCAAGAGTAAAAAAGCGATTTAATTAGAATTAACTCGAATTCGGAATGGGTCTTAAATGTGAATTATAAGTTTCAAAAGATTTGCGTCAGGCATTGGCACAATTTTCCATCTGCTTCCATTCGGGCAATTCTCTCAACGGTTTCTATTTTCTTTACGTTCTTTTTGTTTTGTTTTATACAATAAATTCACTTACCAGGAAAATCCATACCATCTCCTCCTTTTGTGTGACATTCGTTTTGATAAGTAGTCGAAGTGAATGAAAGACGACGGTTTTTTTTCCGTTTAATTTGATCTAAACTTTTGTTTTATATTTCCATATACATCATTCAGTGCTACAAATACAGAATACAACTTGTGCACAATCAACTTGAAATGTGACCTACTGAATAAAATATTATTATAATATATAAAAAATATTTTTTTTTTTACTTCTGACACTGAAAAGGTATCTCTTTGAAGAATTCGGAATAGAATACAATCCATCACAATTCATTTTTCATATGCTTTGAAGAAGAAGAAAAAAAACATGCGTGCATTTCATGCCAACCGAGTTAGTAAAATAGAATTATTATCATTAGAGAAAATTAACTTTTTTTCTTTTGATATGAAAAAATAACCGGTTTTCTTATTTCAAACCGCCAAAAAAGTATGAAGATCATCCAATAATGAGATTCGTTTAAATGTTATTGCATTTGATGTTCAAATATCACCTAGCGTTGGAACCATCATATTTTGAAAGTTGCTCAGTATTTCATAATCATCTAGGTTTCGTCGTTCGGTCATTAGATGCTTCGGTCTTGGGAGTGATAGACAGAGAGGGAGCTGTTCCGGCATCACAGAATGGTGTGTTATCAGTGCTTTTAATGAAGAAAATTCTTTCGCACATCCCTATACAGAATATACAAACACACACACACACACACGAAATAAGGACAAACGTATAAATTTAACTGTAATAAAACTAATCCGCTTAAGCAAACACCAATTATTATTATAACAGTCATTTTATTGGAAATTTACTATTGATTCGCGGCTACATTTCATTTTCACCGTTTAATTAGTTAACTTACTTTGATTTTGTATCCTCTCGGGGTCCTTAAAATGAGATAATGAACAACTTTCGGTGCTGGTGGCGGGGCACGTAATGATAATGCGAAACATCCCGGTTTTGTACTACTCTCACGCACCAAAAATTCACCGGGGCGCTTACGTCGCAACACCTCCAAGGAAATTTCACGCGGAACGCCAATTTGAAACCATGGTGCGTCCTTCAATTCGGTTTGTTCCATTATACTAAGACCACGTATACGTTTCTGTTTTGTCGAAAAGGCAAACATTTTTGGGCTTGAATTGGCTACAATTTAATGGCATCCAATTGCAAACGAAATGAAACAGAAATATCACCGAAACGTGTGCACAGGTTGATCGCAGGCAAAAATCAAAGAAATGCAAAGAAAAGGAATATTAAAAAAAATCAGTTGAATCGTGAAATAGACTGTGATTAGCTTCTTTAATTAGAGTAATTTATATGTATGACCGTGGTCGTATGCAATAAAAACATCTACGATAGAAACATTACATGAAAAAAGAAGAAAAAAAAAACAATATATTTACCACTGCTTGTTTCACGCAAAAAGTTTTGCTTGAAATCGAATTCGCAGTAGTCCTTTGTGCGTCGATTGTCCAACAGCACTGATGTCAAAGACTTGCGGCACGAATCGCCGAATTTGCTGGCGATCAGTTCATTTGTATCGCATAGTGAATCGTCCGTTATATTATCGACTTTCGATGTGATTTGCGCTGTTGAAGCTGATAGATAATTGCTGGTACTTGTAAAATTGTTTTCATTCAACAATGGACGGTATTCATCTCCACTTCGAAGCAAACTATTTGATAAGCGCTTCACAAGTGGTGCTTTATCAATAAATTTTCGACAATTGTTCAGGTTATACGATGTAGGTGAATTATCCTCTTCCGAACTCGACGATGAAAGACGTTGATTCGTTGCATTTTCAAGATTGTTGTTGTTATTGATATGACTGTATATTAGAATGGATAGACAAAGAGAGATCAATGAGATGATGATTATTTCTACAGCTTACAGTTTACAGGTATAACAGTTATTACAACCGAAAGCTTAAGATAATTTTAGAAATGATTTGAAGAGAAAAAAAAAACGAATTGGTGAGATTTGGTGAAACATTTACTTTAAGTTTTGTGATGAAAATAAATTGGTTGGACGCTGTCGGAATGGTGAACTCTTGGACAGTGCGAAGAAGCGGTTCATCGGCTTTTCGCCGTTGTTGTTGTTGAATGTATTCTTGTAATCGTTATTCATTTTTTAAAATATTCTCACTCTAAACTGTTGCACACGTTAGCAATTGAAACCACACCTAAATCACAATGTTTTCTGTTTTGCAAACACAATGTCTCATTATCACACCATCATCATCAGACAATTTTAGTTGATTCTTTTGAACTTTTCCAATTTGATTTTCGTTCAAACTTTTATCAATTTAGATGAACAAATCTTCAACTTTAATCCATTAGATAACTGTACTCAATCCCCCACACACAAACGAATTTTCCATAGAGTTTTGTGGATTGCTTGAAATTGAATCGTACTCAAAGACACACAGAATAACACGTTATACATTGTCCAATCGGAACAAATTCAAATTTAACGGAATTTTCGTAAATTGGAATTTGTGAAGTTTCTTCAATTAATCCATTTGTCGTATTGAATGTTAGCCAAAGAAATCCTTTTTGTTATGCATATTTTCACTGCGATGATCATTGTTTTTCTAATTCCATTAAATCCATGAACCACTTGGAATCAAAAACATGGATCGAGAGACAAGTCGGCAGAGTCTTTGATGAAAAAGACGCAGCGCACCACCGAAAAAACCCTTCAGCAGAGTTGGAGTATCAAACGTTGACTAAACGAATTTGATTTTTTGGTTGACTACCTTAGCCGAAAAAAAAGTGTTTGGTGCACATCATAGAGCACCACGCTGGCAAACATTAAGACGTGCTTCGCATTTTCGGCAGCGTGTTATGGAATGTGCTCAAATGCCTGGAATAATACAATTGTGGAAAATATATCATGCCGAAAATAGTGAGTGAGTGAGTGAGTGAGTGAAACGACAACGGAAAGACGGAAAAACGATACGCAAGTGAATGAAAACAAACCGAAAGCAGAGCACAGTCTCGATTGCTAGAGAAATGCGTTGTGATACGTCGCGAGGGGACAAAACGAGACCAAACACAAGTAAACACAAGTTTTTGACACGCGTTGAGTAAATTGTTGCCGTACTTACGGAGCATGTGGATAGCGGTAGCGGTAGAGCTGTGTGGTAATAGCTGCACATATTTTCATGTAACGCTCTAACACGCTGGCTACAGCCAACAAAAAGAACAGATAACACGAAAAGCGAATAAAAAAAGAGCACACACACGCATTGGCAGAGCGCGAGGGGAGAGAAAATTCGTTTGTTTTGCACACTTTGTTTGGCTGTGATTCTGATTCGTTGAATGCCTTTTGTTTTGATTCTTGTTCGCCACACATACCCTCCCGCCTGGAGATGCGCTCTCGTATGCAAAGGGGAATCCAATGGAGATTATCACACGAGTGAAGCAAGTGCTCGTTTCTCTATTTTAACGCGTTAACTTTTAACGAACATAGGGAATAAGTCGCACTTGCTCTTTTTTTTTGCAAAAAAAAACATCTGATGATCTGTTTGAATACGATGCTTAATTATATTTTATATTTTTCATTATTTGTGGTCAGCACACAGTACATATGCACAGTGACATGTGTACTGAATTTGAGCAGTTCAAAAATGTCCCATCTGTTTAAATAGACGCGTATCGCTTTGTTTGAATAGTTGTTCAGCTGTTTCACACAAAAAAAAGAGTAGCAACACAAATTGCCTTTCAAATACCCGTTCTTTTTGACGATTCAAATGTGGGAATATAGTTCACTGTGTCAGAACTTAAAAGCCAAATACAAAGTTGCCACTTTTACCATCCACGACTGATTTTCATGTTATCACAATTTGTGTCAGCAATCATTTTCACTTGATTTATATGCTCTACGGCGATAGACGGAGGGAGAAAGAGATAGAATTTAAGAAATAAAAAAACAGACTCATACAAACCAATTTACAAAACGAAAATGTTTGTAATTTTTTATTGTTGAAAAACAAATGAGACTATTTAAATAAAATTTTGAATCTTTAGTACTTATTATCACATCGATGGAATTCTTTTTACAATTGAATAAAATTTGCGTAAAACAATTTCATAGTGAATTCAGTTGGGTGTATTATTGAAATAAAAAATCGACATTTTATTTTTGGAAGAATTGTTCATGTTCTTTGAATTACGATCGTGAAGTAAGAAAAAGAGAGTAGAAACATTAAATTACGGCCTTAAAGTAGATATCCAAATCCTTCAATTCGTTTTCGTTAGGTGAGACTTTGAACGGCTCTAATTTTTGGTCTCCACTTTGGCGTTTGCGTTTATTTGATTCAAATTCGATTCTGGTATTTTTGGCTGTTGTTGGTATTGTACGTTAGCTTGATTCTGCGCTAAATTAGCCGAATTTTGTGCGGCCGCAACAGGAATTGCATTCAAGTTCTGATTACCAGCTTGTTGGAACTGTTGTTGGTTACCAGTTTGACCAGCGGGTTTTACATTAATATTGGGATTATTGATGTTTTGATTGCCAATATTCGATGGAGGCTGGTATTGTGCGTTGCCTTGTTGATACTGTGTGTTAATTTGATTTGCATTCATTTGACCAGGTTGCACTTGTCCTCGATTAATTTGTCCTGGATGCATTTGCCCCTGATTTACTTGTCCAATGGGCTGTTGGATTTGAGCATTTGGATAGGCCTGATTGGGATACACTTGTCCCTGATTGATTTGACCTGGATGCACTTGATTAGGATGCATTTGAACTTGTTGAGGATAGTTTCCTTGATATTGATACTGTTGCTGTTGTTGATTAGGGTAATAACCCTGTGGCATATTTGCATGGGGTGGCAGCTAGTGAAACACACGAGCATATTAACAGTGACGAAAAACATTTTGGTGTCATTTTCATTGTATGATTTTATTTTTTAAATAGAATTGTGTTCATTTTTGTCGCTAACACTTACCGCTCCTTGGGCAATCAATCGTTGAATTTCTTCTTGCCGATGTCGTTCAAATTCCAAATACTCTTCGTGTGTGAATTGCGGCTGATTATCGACTGTATCCCAGTTTGGATCACGATTAAATTCTTCACGCTTGGTTTGTGCGATGAATTCGTCTAAACTAATCAAATTATCATGGTTTGTGTCAGCTTCACGGAACACATGTTCTCGCATCCGTTCCATTTCCTCAACACGTTCGCGCATATCATCTTCGGGAAGGCCAGATTGATACACTTTATCCAATTCCTTTACGAACAATGCTTTCACTTCAGTCTCATCCCAGAAATCATTGCCATCAAGATCTACAAATTTAATTTCGATGATGGAATTACTTCGAATATTAGTGATCCATGAATATGATCAATTTACCGTGCATCATAAAGAATGTTTTTGGATCAAAATCGGCTGCCTCCATGTGATCCTGCTTCTCCCAAACTGCAAAACAGAAAACATGATTCAATAATGAATATTGCAATTATTTTATCATCATCATCTTCTACTACACCTTCTTCGAGTTGAGCTTTATTTCCTGGATGATGAATACGCTCGTGTTTGTTGTGTTTTTGGGTTTGACGCTTCAATTCTTCTTCGTACTGTTTTTTGTGTTCTTCATCCATTGCACGCAGTTTTTCTTGCTTTTCAAACTCCTTTTGCATCTCATATTCCTGAAAAAACGAATAGATTTAAATTCGGATAAAATAAAACACACCAATTGGTGAATAATTGATGAAATTACCTTGAAATCTTCACGTCGTTTTCTATCAGCCTCAGCCAAATCTTCGGATGTTTTGTGAATCAATTTTTTCTTTAAATTCCAAGAGAAAAATTGAAAATTAATCGAAAATGGTCAAAATGTTCAATTTTCAAATCACAAACCAAATCTTCAATTTCAAAAGTGTGGGGATTTTCGTGATCTACATGCCTGTGATCGGCAATCTTCAAATGTTCACGGTCTATGTCATTGGTGAGTTCATACTATTGAATTTTAAAGAAGATATATTAGACATGGATTGTATATGGATAAAGGTAAGGAAAAAGGTGTATTTTACAATATAATAACGATGTAATATATCGTTTGCAACTTACATGCTTAATGGCAGCCAGTCGAAGTCTTTCAATCTCGCGTCTTTTGATTTCGTCCAATTTCGACCGGACATGATGATTGACGTGCTCCAATTCGTTAGCTATTTTACCAGACTAGAGTCAAGAACAAGGGATAGTTAATGACTATTATTAAATTGTGGGCCTTCTAAAACCTAATGCATTGATTGTATTGATACATACGCGAATATCGACATCGGTGGCATTGTCTAGTTTTTTCCTAAATTCGGGGTCAGTTTCCAATGCATTTACTACTTCTTTCAAGTACCGTTCATACTCGAGAGCATCCTGGAAAACCAACGAATTTATCAATGAAAATTGTCATAGTTGCTATATGTGATGAAATTATTGAGAGATTTATGATTCATTATCATGAGAAGAAAAAATTCGCTGGAAAATTCCATATGGAATCGAATATTTCTCTTATCATTATTAGTTCACTTTGGATGAAACCCGAAACAAGAAAAAAAAAATCACCGCTCATATTCATAAGTAATTAGTTAGCTTACCTCTTGTACGCTTGGTTCAGGGTGTTCTTCGACTTGTTGTTCTTCTTTTTTTTTGCTCACTGCTCGGCCAACGACAATATTAACTAGCAAAGCTAAAGCTAGAAACCAAACGAATTGCTTCATTTTCATTAGCCAATGTGAACTGGTGCACTTGTGAATATGTTAAAATATTATTTATTGTCTATTTTATTCCAGAAACCGAAATATTTGCAGTCTGAGCAACTTTGATGTGATTTCGTCAATGATTTTTCTAAACTAAAACACACGTAGTCGCATCTGACGCTGACGTATCAAATGTATTGTTATTGACCATTTATAATAGTCTTGTAGAAGGTATATTACTATGATAAAAACTGACTTTAATATGATTCGTTCAAAAGCCACCAGATGTCGTTATGTGTAAGTAAACCATTGCTTTGACATTTCGGTCAGTCTTTTTGAGTTGAGTTGCGAGTGCTGCTGGCCCTAGTTAAAATATACTAAATAAATCGTGGGTTAAGAATAACAAAATAATAAAAGAATGCCATTACCGCCGGCACTGTTGAAACGTTTAGCAAAACGTGGCTTAGTGGATAAGAGTGTAAAACGAATACCAAGCGAAAAAGCCGTACAAAATGCACCAGCTGAGGAAATTATCGCCGAAGACTATGATGATGTTGATGAAGCTCAACCATTCGAGTACGACTACGATTTTCAATCGCATTCCAAGAAGTCACAACACAACTTTTGGAGCGAGCGATTGAAGAAGCGAATAGTTGACGGCAGTATTAACGGCTATAAAGGCTGTCCAAACAAATACAATATTCACCATAGATGCTCGCTATTCTGTGTAAATACATTTGGTGATGGTATCAAAGAACCGCCAAAGAGCTATGCAAAACGAAAGGCTCGATTGCTGCGAAGGTATCCATTACCCAAAGATTGGAAGGAAATCTATGACGAAGGAGTGTGAGTTAAAGAAATTTAGCATTTTGCCTCAAGAATATAGTTTAAATTGTCTTGTTTTTATTGTGTGCAGGGGAATTCATTACTATTGGAATCCAGTTGATGACACTGTATCATGGTTGCCGCCATCTCACCCGAGATCAGTCCAAACAAAAAGTGCAGCAGTGTTGCGTAGAGAATTAGAGGCTTCTCTGCCCGACCAAGACGAAAATGAAGAGAGCAATGTTCAACAAACAATGGATGGAGTTGAAGCGGGCTATACGAGTGATAGTAATCAATCAAATGCTGTACGTGAACAACCAAAGCCGACACCGATAAAGAAGCCGAAAGCACGCGATCTGGATAAAGTGTTGCGATCGAAAAGTGAAAGACGTATGAAAAAAGATGCAGCTGAAACAGCACTGGATCCAATGGACCCAGCTGCATACTCCAACATACCCAGAGGAAAATGGTCGGCTGGACTTGAGTGTGAAAATACAAAGACTGGTGCAGATTCTACAGTTAGCGGTGCATTATTTCAGATGCGACCGTATCCAAACCCTGGAGCAGTTCTAAGAGCAAACGCACAAAAAGGCCAGGATGACAGTGACGAAAGCGAGCACCAGGACGATTAGAACACATAAATCAAGCAAATTAAATACAAAAATAATCCGAATCTGAAGATTGATGAAGTAATTTAAAAGAAAAATAAAAAGCTGAACATGTTTCGAATAAAACCAATAAAGTAAAATCGTTTTTCTTATTTTTTTTCTTATTTGTTTTGTTACATTTTGGCAAGGATGTTTTGTTTGAAAATTGAACTAATTGTTAATTAGTATACAACAAAATATCTGGCGTCAATTGGTCGCATTTACACATCTTTGCGGTAGGTGTTACTGACTTTTAACATAAGAATTCAAAACTATTGTGGCTTGGTACATTGGTTCATCATTTGAAATTGTGACCACACAAAGCAAGTGAGTACTGCAATCGTTGCGACGAATAACTTGTCGAACACGAGAATAGTTCATACAAGCCACTGGATCGACGTACTTTCAAATTGTCTGGCGGGATATTTAAGCTACGAAATTTGTCTTATAGAAAGGCAAATTTAAAATGAAAGTGGTTAAATTTTGTAAGTACTAATAACAAATTTCTGTATTTTTTACAATTGAACGAATCAGATGGAATAGAAGTTAGAAAAGAGAATGGAGAATGGAAATTTTTTGATTTTTTCAATCAACTCTTTTCCGCGATAGTAATTGATGGAATTGATTTTGTGATTCAACGTGACCCACCATGAGGAGTGCAAAACACAAATATCCTTCCTATGTAAGTTTTCCTACAAAATCCCATCGACAGAATACATATGGGTGCTGAAGATGTCAATAAAAGCCATCAATTTAAGCAAGCGAGAAAAATTCTGCATGGTTTGATGTTGATCGCACATGAGGACCAATTAATGGTCACATTTTTGTTATCTGGTATTCACAATGAATATCCATCGATGCGTTATGTGTTGATGTCAAGATTTGACGCAGAATAATTTGCTCATTACATAAAAATAGCCACTTTTCGTTCACACCCTCAGTATTCACTGACTAAAAATTTAACATAGACTCTTTTTTGTTATATTGCTTACAAAGCTGTTCTGTATCTATCGAAAAATGACGCCAATATATAAAGCATATATTTTAATTGAATTGTAAAAATAAGTGGGACAAGAAAACTTTTTATTATCTTAAAAAAAAAAACAATTGATGTAGATGTAGATCGTTAGAAATATTTCGTTTTGGGCGGAAATATAACTCACACAACAAGATGTTGTCAATTGTTTGCATCATGTGCTCTAATGATCTTATTTCATTTTCTCAATACAATTACGGAGAGAACTCAATTTGATAAAGCGTGTTATAAACTTAAAATTCCTGAGCTTAAAATATTTTGCTATTGATTTATTTGCATTTCGTTCAGAGCTATTCCATCTGCTTCGATTCGGTTGTGTAGTTTATTTACTGCATGTCAAAAACTGCATTTGCCACATATCAACTTTTAAAAAATTCCATTCATATTATCATTTACATATATATAAAATAAATATTACGTTCATCATCATGTTCTTCTTTTTTCTTCAACGGGAATGTGATAAAAGAAGGCATTCATTTTATGTCGATCCATTAATAAGTGTAACAGCTATCAAATTTTAAACGTTTGCGTTTTTTCCTAATTTTTTTTTCCTTCACTTTTCATATGAATAAAAATAAGCGCAAAATAGATGAATTTCCATATCCCATTTACTGTCAAAAAAATATTTACGATTATTTCTGAATTCAAAGACAATTGAAAAAAAAAGAACTACTCGCTGATTTTTTTTAACATTTAAATATTGCGCAAACCGACTGTGATGTTGGTTCTCATTTCCTTGCCTATTCTACTACGATTTAATATTGCGGGGGCAAGAGAAAAGATTTAAGGAAATGACAGGATGTGTTGTGTTTTGCATCGATTTTAAATCGATTTTCATGAACAATATTTCTGTTGATAAAGTTAAGCCTGCGAAAGAATGGAAACGATGTTATTTTTCAAATTTTTATGGTTAATTTTTTTTAAGCAAAAAATTAAGATATTTACCGATCAATATTTCCGCATAATTTCCATGAATAATTCAATCAACGCCCGCAAATCCTTGACTGCCTTCAATCGCTTGCACTAGCTTATCTTTTAATTGTGAGTAATTCTCATATGGCGGCAAATCTAAACGGTTGAAGCTGGGGAAAAAAAGGAACCATTATTGTTGACCATTCTGTTTTGGACGCTATCAGTTCATGTGCACGAAATATATTAGAATATTTACCATGTATGTGCTCGCGGATAAGATTCCGGTGTGCCCCACTTTTCAATGGTAAACATTTGAGGTCCATTGCTACCATATAATTCTCTGAAACCGTTCATCGGCACACGTGATGTTCCACACGTGAATTGTAACAAACGGGCACGCATCTCATTCGAAAATGATAATACAGCACGCCAAAACCATTGTATTACAATATGATTTGCGTAGTAGTCACCTTTATATAATGTGTTTTTCTTCCAGTCTTTAACATCAATATTTTGAATACCACACATTAACAATTCCAATTCGTTTTCGTCGAAAATCTTCAGTAAAGCCAACGGGCATATTGAACCAAAACCGTCTAAAAAGCTGCTCATTTGCGATAAAACACGGGATACAAAGCGCCATTCAATGACCAATCTGCAATGGGATAATCGTAGTTTGTATGAATGAGAGTGCAATGGAAAGCGGCATTTTCTTTGTGATCAACACTCACCTTATGTATTCGTCTTTATTGTCATTTGTGACTTCAATGTTACCACCGTTAGGCTTGAGTTCACGTTGGCTGGTGTGGCCGAAAGTCTCCTCATCCACACAGAATGTGAGCATCAATTCACTTGGATCGTTTTCTTTGATCCACAGCAACGAATTGTAATATTCCATATCAACGGATTCCATGTCTCTTAAATCTATCGGTTTTTGTAACATCATTTTATAAAAAGGTCTAATGAAAAACGCATCTAATAATTTTCCATGATAAACAGCCATTCCAGCAATTTTTCCAATGAACCTGCAGAAATAAATCAAATGTATATTAGCGGTCTGTTGTGACCTCTGTTTAGCACTTGATGCGCACAATTGTGTTACTCACTTGAAATAATTTAAATGCTCCTCGTTGCACAGTCCGCTGAATGGATTGATTTGAAGCGTATAATTGTCCATAGCTGAATACTCAAACAGTCCGTAATATGGATTGAACATTTCCTTTGACAAAAGAAAAAACCATTCACGGGCCAAGCCACCGTAGTCGAGTCCAGCTTCTCCTTCGAATTCAATCCACAATTTTGTTTTCAAAATATCGGTTTTGTTCACGGTATTTATAATTCGATAGGAATCTTCGAAAATTGACGCTCGACGCACTTTCACTTCGAATTTATTAGGCACATTCGTCTGTTTAGAGAAAAATTTGAATTATTTTTCGGCTCCATCACATTCGGACGGTTATAGTATTTTGTTGATACAAATTAAATTAAAACAGGAGAAAAAACTCACTGGTTTCCTTAGCTGACTCTTAAAATACTCATATTTTTGTTTATAATCTCTAGAATAAGGTACTGCTTGGCCGGCTATATTTGGATTCGATAATCTTGGATCTTCCCATTGCGTTGTTCTTGTATCTGAATTTTAAATACACAATGTTAGGTACTGAACAAAATTCATGATCCAATAGATTGAAAGCAGTAAACTCACTGTGATCAATAAAGAAGATTCGACCATCTACATGAACACGTTCTTCCCAGCCTTCGGGCAATGGACCCAAGTCATCTTCGGGAGGTCGTGTTTGACTTGGCATTGGACTTGCACGACCAGTGCGTGGATCAATCCAAGAGGTTTTCTTTTCGTTGTGATCAATAAAGAACATGCGACCATTTGGCGCGATTTGCATTGTCCAGCCACTGGGAAGCCCTGCCTCTAAATTGTTTGTGGTGTGTGAGCTATCGCTTGTCGATGTTTCATCACTTGAGCTCTGCCTTGATTGACCTGTTGCGGTATTTGGACGAGCCGCTGTATTCGATGAGCCACTGTCTGCCGTGTCTGTATCCTCATGCTGTATAACGAATAAAAACACATAGGCATATTATCACTTT
This sequence comes from Sitodiplosis mosellana, assembly GCF_009176505.1. Lineage (NCBI taxonomy): Eukaryota > Metazoa > Arthropoda > Insecta > Diptera > Cecidomyiidae > Sitodiplosis > Sitodiplosis mosellana. The sequence goes on from NW_022601467.1 coordinate 134,719, forward strand.
GAATTCAACATTCCGTTACAATAAAAACAAATGTCGTTCGATACTACACACAAAAAGCCCAAATCTTCGGAAAAAAGTTAATTTCGCAAAGACATCAACAGTGTACTAAATAGTTTATACAATAAGCGCGTGTTCACAGTAAGAAAAAAAATTGCTCTGTTATTAGATTGTGTTTAGCCAAGCGATTCAAATAGGCAATTATCAAAGCTAGCAATTATTATCGAAGTTTTACCAAAGGATGCTCAGAAGCAACGTCTTGGTGTGGTTCATCATCGAGAGATGCGTCATCACTACAGACACTTAGTGATGAATGATTTGAGTCGTTGTCATCAAATTGGTCATGCTAGTATTAGAGGTTAATTTGTGTGCAATTTTATCGAGACGTGTCAAAATTTAAATCAGCCCAAGAAATCGATATAAACCACAAAATGGGTTTTCGTGAACGGTTTTCAGAAACATGCATTATAATGATAGATGAAAGAATTCGAAGAAGTCAAGTGAATAAAAGAGAAAAAACATCATGCTATGCCATAAACAAAAAAAAAATGTTTATCTACCTGGTGCTCACGATCTTCTGACGCATCAACACTAATGTGGAAACGTCGTTCAAATTCCATAGCAGCAGCATCAATATCACTACCAGACACTGTGGTTGTGTGCCTACACGTAAAATATTCAAAATAAATGCATTGATCGTGTTAAAAAAAAATATCTATTAATTGATTGACAGCTGTTATCAAGTACCTTGAAGGCCGTTCCCATTGCGTTGTTCGGGCAATGTGGTTCACATAATATGTCCTACCTGCAATCAGCGATATTGATGAAACGTAAAAAAGAAATGTGTTTGAATTAAATTTACAGTTCAATGGTTTTTATTCAGAGAAAACCGTACCGTTTGCATCTTGACGTTCTTCCCAGCCGGTTGGTAGCGGATCAGCGGCGGACGATGTCCCATAAGCATCCTAAGAAGGAAAACATTGATTGAACATAGCTCACACATTTGATAAATAATATAAATAGTCGGTAAACTAACCTGGGTATGAGCAACTGTCTCAACATCGGGCTCCGTTTCTCCTTCATTTACTAATTCCCAATCTGGTTCGTTGTTAGTTGATGATGAGGTATCCGAAGCATCCAAATCACGAATAAATGCATGATATACTTCAAGCGTTCCCCTTACTCTGGACCGAGCGCTATAAAAATGACCAAAACAAAATATATCTATAAAATGAAGTCGATATTCAAAATTCGTGTCAACAATTGAGCCAAATAAATGAAAAAAAAAAGATAAACAAATTTATGAACATAAATCAGAGCACAACGCGCGTCGAATTCATTATTAATAAATGAGTTGAGTGCATAAATTTATCAGATATGTCGCGTTTCGATATTTGATGGTGGAGTTAATTGATGGTGGCTCTACCGTGAGATACGGTACAAAATTAGAAAATACCACCTCGATTTTGTACTGTGAATGCGTTCAAATAACGTAATGCATACGATAAATCTGATAAACGTATGGGATGTTATGCTTTGATATAAATAATATGATTGAAGATTTTTTAAAACAAACAGAAAAACAATAAATAAAAAAACAAACATACCCAACTGACCTTCTTGGTCGCAGAGGATAGCTTTTTGGTGCAATTGCACGATTTTCTTGTTCTTTGGGCAAATTCGCCAATGGTATTTCAACCATTCCGAGGAAATCATCACGCGTTAATCGATTCTCATCAAATACCTGTAACACAAGCTTGTGTTCGTTTGCTTTCACTTTGAAGACGAACTCCTCATTCCAAACAGGATTCAGCGTCTGTGTGAGTGAATTGTATATCAATTTTAATGTAATAATGATTAAATACCCATTTCATTTCAGAGATTCGTGTTTTTATTTACCTTTTTCTTGGTCTTTGTTAAAACTGAGTCGATGTTTATATCGCCATTAATAGTATTCAAATCTATTCGTACGTAAGGATCACTGTGTTGTTTGGATTCGTCATTAATCCGCATCGAAGCACAGCATAGAAGAGTCGAGAAAAACCAAGAAAGAAACAACAGCAAAGTCGCTAAAATATGTATTTTTTGCAGGTGACAAGAATTGCGCATATATTCCACTGGATTATATCATGTATAATTGAAACGCAAAAGGCACGTTGAATGGAATACAGACAAACAACTGGATATGTGCTTTTGCTCGTAATTCTTTGTTTATCGCATATATTTACCTTGCACCGAATATATCTTTCTTTGCTAGTGATTGTCCAGATATAATCTTGATTCGAAGTTGGCTCGTGCCCTCTTCACTCTGTGAATGAAAATGGAAAGCGTATAATTTTTATAACATGTGTTGAAAAAGATAGAAGAATATTTTTAATTTATTGTATTTTGTTGTTTTTCCGTTTTGAACGATTGGGCGAACAGTCATTGCAAAGCACACATATAAAACGTATATTTCTCCCTTACTCCCCTAGAGACTGATAGTGTGAGAAATGATGAAATGCCATCACGCCAAGTAGTTGAGAAAAAAATATCATGCGAAATGCTGCTTCTAACATAAATCAACACATTATCCAACATGAAATGAATATTTTAGCTTCCATTTCGCCGACTCTAGGCAAATTTATTGTCGATCTGCTTTTATGGATGGTTAATTGAAATCAGGGGTGTCATGAAACTGGTTTACAGTTTTTATTATTGTGGTGATCAAATCGCATGTGACCAAAGCATTCGATACCAAAACTAATAATTTGTAGTTAATTTTCAAGTAACAAGCAACGACCTTGTGCAAACAAAGTTGGGTTGTTGTGTTGTCACTTCCGATGTTTTTCTTCTGGCATGCATGTACGCACACACACACACACACACAAACAAACACAATTCAACGCAAGCAAACACACACATTGATCGTGTCAACGATTTCCAGCCTTCTCGCCTTTAGTTGACACAAAATCGGTATCTTTGAATTCTTAATTTGACTTTATTTGTTCGTTTGTTTGATAGTCCGTGTAATCGGTACTCATTATTTTGCTTCTGTTGGTGCTGTTTTGTTTATGACTATTGCTCACTTGCAGTGTGTTATAATTCACATTTCACTTTGGTTCACTCGCCCGCTCTTTCTCTTTCTCTTTCTCTCTCTCTCTCTCTCTCATCATGAATAAATGATCGGATATGTGCGTGGTGCAGAGCATGATACACGAGCGGCCAAATAACGTAATGCACTTCAATTTAGCATGACCCGAAGATCCAATTGTCGATTTTCTCTAAGTCGCCTTGCAAATTCTCTATCCATGTCGGCCACCAAACATATTAATCTACTTTGGCTTCTTTTAATAACTCTCCATTGTTGCTAAATTGAATCAATATGGCACGGGTCGATGTGTGCAAATATTCTAATATCAACATATAACTTCACACCAATCCCAAAATTTCGTTCCATTTTTCCATTAATTTTTCTTTATTTTAGTTTCGAGTATCGTTATCATTTCCTTGATTGAATGAATTTTATCTACACAATGTTTTTTTCGTTCTTGTAACATTTTCCCCATCATCTTGTTTTTTTTCTTCTTCTTGTTCGTATGTTTGTGATTAAGCATGTATGTGTGTGTACGTGAGTGTGTGTCCATTTGTCACAGTTGATTCATCATTTTCGAAGAATTTTCTATGTGTCGCAAAAGGATAATAATTAAAAGTTGTATGACTCACATAAGGTTCAATTGAACCTGGCAAAAAGCCGTAGATTGTTTCATCACCGTCACCACCATCCAAAGACATTTTGATTGAGTCGGTGCTTCGAAATGCCTTACTGCTTCTAGTTTTTCGATATAGTTTTTATCACTGCACTGATTCTTTTATTGTTTTAGGCAATTCTTCAAAGGAACAATTTGCGTCAATCAATTGTTTTTGGAAAGCATCAGCTTGCAATTTTGACGAAAAAAGTCCCTCTTTCCAAAAGAATATTTTTATCTCGACTTCTTCGCGGAATTTTTTGCTTTATTTCCAAATGTTGCTGTGATTGCCAACGTTAGTTGTGAAAAGGAAAAAAAAACAACCGTAATTACAAACAAATTCACGGTGAAAAATAATCAAACACGACAAACCAAACGATGGATAGAAACTTGAAATGAACTGACAATTTCTTCAACACACAAAGAAACGAAGTTCATGTATTGTTTTCATCAATTTGTTATTTATTTGTGAACCAATCCATAAGTTCGAAGAAAAAAAAACACAAATCGATACACAAAATATAAAAAAGTAAAACGATTTCTTTAAAACCGAACTAAATCACACGCACACGAAATGCAATGTTTGAATTTATACTTCAATAATAAAAAAAAACAGATTTAGTAGTATTACATATTTTTTCTTTTTTCTTCGACTTTCTGATCATCTCAACGATTGACGTGTGACATTCATTGGCTTTTTGGTTGGTTCGAAACGCAGTGTATCGCACACACAAGCGGCGTTAAATGATTTTTTTTCTTCAGCTGTAGGGTAACCACACACATTCTTTTACATACATCTGTGCGTTTCTGGTGAGCCGACCACTGGAGAGAAACGCCAGTCGTAAGCAATACACACACAAGAAAAGCGTGATTCATATCTTCAAGAGGAAGAGAGAGAGAGAGAGAGAGAAAGAGAGAGAGAGAGAGAGACGAAGATGGAAACAGTAATCGTAATGAATGAATGACTTAAACAATTGTTGGGCGTTCAATGCATACACATAGACGCGCATTTTGCGTCGTGGGTATATTGTGTAGTGTTTTCAATGTAGCTACGAATCTTTTCATATTGAAATACATATATGTTTGTGAATAAGCAACAAACGTTGCGTTTCATTACAGAGCTGTCTGAGGAATTGCGAACCGATAGATGAAGTGTTTATACCGTAAACACTCTTCAGTTAATTTGTTCTAGTTTGAATCCGTGGAAAAGGCATTCGTTCATCCATATCATTTAAGACCAAACACGAATTGGAAATTCATTTCAAATAGTTAGTTTGTTTGGCTTTTATTTCGTATCGCACCTCGATCACTTTCTTTCCATCGTTTTTGTCATTTCATTGTTTTGTTCATTAAACAATTAATTGACGAACACAGAGAGCTCTACGAATTTTGAATGCTATAATTGGGATCTCATGATTTAGTTCTATTTAATACTATTTACAATTATGATTATTTCGTTGTCATCACAGTCACAAAGCGCCAACAAAATTCACATCACTGATTCCCAATGAAAAAATGCAATGATTTTTGTGAAACTCAAAAAAATGAAAATTTCCAGAGACCCCGTATTCTCTATTCTAAGAGGAGAAATGAATTATTTGTTGAATTCAATGATCCGAAATGATGAAATAGCTAATTAGTTTTGTGTTTGATTTGATTGTACTATTTTGGCTTTGGATTGAGTTGAATTGAAAATGAATGAGTATGAAACGTTCGTATAAATAGTAGAACAAATTTAATTTTGAATATGCTGGACTGAGTAACGCAGATATGACAAGGAGAATTTTTCGTTTTTGGCGGTTTCTTTTCATCCAGATAAAAATGAAATCGGCATGGTGATTATAATTTGTTAAGTATCTATCATAACAAAAAGTTTAAGGAATGTTCCTTCTACAGAGATCGATTCATCACCATGGATTTGGGCTTTAGAAGGTTGAGATGGAGAAAGAGAGAATTGTGATGGATGGACAACTGAATCGTGCTGTGATAGCCATGTGCCAATAATCGTACCGACAATTGTTGACCGCATTTACCAAGAGAATCTACCAAATGAATTTAGGAAAAAGTCTGTTTTTGAAATTTTGAAAAATGTTTCGATATTGCCGTTTTTTGACTGCAATTTAAATTGCTAATTCGAAACTTTGGGAACGATTTTTGATTTTGATTTTCGATTTTCCTTTTGACTTTGTTTCTTTTTAATTTGAAACAGTACCAAGTATTATTTGTTTAGAACTATTCGAAATATTTGAAATTTTTGGAAGGTATATTTTGATTAATGTCGGCTTGTTCTTGGGTAGACAATAAAAGCATATATATATCATGGAACAAAAATCACAGTAGAAACATTAATTAAAAAAGTTTTTTTTGAGAACATATCAATGACATGAATTATGAATATTTCACGGTTGATTTCGGATTTCGAGTACTCCGATAATATTCCAAAAAATATAAATCGAAGCTAATGTCATATTGAATTTACAACAAAAAAATGTTTAATATATCTAAGGAGAATTGAGAAGATATCTTGATCTGAATCATCGTTACAATATTTCAATTCAAGGGTGAGATATCTTTATTGTTCGGTAAATTTTGAGCTAAGATAAACACTGTTTGTGATTTAAAAACTCTGTATCATCTTTAAATTTTGATACGTGCACTCAATTGCATGAGCATGCCAGTTTCATGTGAGCGAACTTATTCATGGTCTTTTTCAACACTAACACACTGTACACGTACATTGCGCGATCTTGAATCGTCCATATAACGTCTAATCAGATTATTGCTGATTTTGGCGACACAAAAAGATATCATTCATCTTAGCAATTCTAGCTGTTCACCGTTAAGATTTCCGTACGATGTTTCGTTCTCGTTCTTTCAGAGAGGCAAAATGAAATTGAGAAAAAAAGATTTCATCATTTTTCTCCCCTTATTTGAAGCAGAAAAACCATTATCCGATTTTGAAAAGCGCAACAGATTAGAATTTTGCACACATTTCTCGTGAAATTCATCGGCAATAATCAGATATGCAACTTTTGATATAATGTTCAACACTTATGTAAACATGCAATTTGGGAGTGGAAGCGCGTGTTGGAAATCTCACTTCGACCGAACTTTGATCAGGGCTGTGTCGTTTGCTCTAACTTTCGTTCATTATCATGGCTTTTTATTCAGTTTAACCAGGTACACTATACCGAATTGAAATCGGATGAGAAGAAAACAAAACGCATACCACAGTTGTATTGAATAGTGATCGCCTGGTTGGTCGCATGTTTGTTGAAGCCACGGTGGGTACATGTTGTAAAGAATTGGCACGTCGCCTTGGAGGTGGTTGAGGTCTTGCCGTTTCCCATGTTGGTCGAGCCGCTGATGTGTAACCAAACGGGTTATTGGTGTTATCCATATGAGGCCTCATAATATTTATTTTTTTTGCACTTTTCGCGGCACAAACAATTGGCTTTATTCGTTCTTGAAATACTTAATAATGATTTGGGTCGGCTAGTAAAAACATTTATTATGGAATTATTTGGAATGTCGTTACACTTTATAAACAATGAAGAAAAAAAACAACATCAAAAGTACACGGTACCCCAACGGCGGCTACTTTTTTTTAATAACTGTTTATGGTCCCATAATCATTAAACGTTTGCATGCCAAACGATTGAGTCACACACAAAATTCCTTACGGACGATTCTTATCCGATGTATTGTAACAAATCCACCGAAAACGTAGATAATTGACCGTATCTTGGAATCTATTCCAATTCGATGACTATTTCCAAACTATTTAAATTCAATTTAAAAAAAAACTAGCTTCAACCAGATGACAAAAACAGAAACAATGATAAACAAATACGATCGGTGCTCATCTTATTACTACTTTTGGCAGATTTTCATTCATTTGGCGATAAATTCAGTGATACTTTTTCTTTCTTTTCTACGGAAACTGACTACATGATTATCTTCGTTTGATAACCAAAAATTGTATGGCCTGTGAGGAATGTTTAACACTTTCAATTGAAATTAAAAACTGATTTTGCAATTGTGATTACATGGGCTCTGGCTGTCTCACATCTAACAAAAAGAATAACGAGCAATAGCGCAGCACACTCCCAACATTTGTGTGTATGGTGTACACAGAAATCCAAAGACACTGTGAGTTCCTTATCTGTCAAACGTGATGTGTGTATATTTCTTCTCGTGCGGCTAGTGAAACGAAGGCAAGCGTCAAACGCAATTCGTTCAACGCACCGCAGTCAAATGATGCGTTACTGAAGAAACTCAAGTGAAACTTTCATTGTTTACGGTATAAGAAATTGGTATCTTTATTTTCACAGGCAAAATGTTGGAGGTTTTGTTTCTGTTTCGGTTTTGGTTTTGATTCATTTCTATGGATATGGTAATACAAAATTAAGAGTCAGAGAGAAATAAAAAAAATTGCCTATTGATTGAAATCAATGGTGGTCAAAATAGAAATTTTATAAGAATTTTGCGTCGATGTTGTCCTTCTGCTTGTACTGGAACCATATTATTCTTTTACCGTTAGTGGCACACCGTATGACGTGCGCCGATGTTCTGATGTGCTCAAGGTGACGATATTTCATTATCACTTTTTGCCGCCTCATTCTCGTTCACCAGATGCAATGGAATCACGAACTTATGACCAAATGGGCTTTTGTAATTGATCCCAGCATCACGATAGAACTTTTCCGGAATGGAGAGATTGGACAAGTACAATTTGCCACAAGCGGCCGATATATTTTCTAGTGGTAGTATTGGAAGAATGGAGCACTTAATCGTCAAGAGTGGAATACCGGTAACTGGGGGATCAATGGCCATTATCGGTGATCTAAAATCATTTCAATGATCAATTCTTACATTTGGATATTCGGAACAATATTTCATGTTGATTTTATTAGTACATACCTGCTTTCGTTAATCCATTTCAGAACATTCTTATCAACAATTGGCTTTGGAAGCGATACAATAATGAGATCACACGATGGCATTTCTGTAAATGAACAAATGTGCCATGAATTATCTACTGCAAAAGAGAATGAATCAAGAAAGTGCTTACCGTCAACGGACATCGTTATCGCATTGCCGGTCGCCTTGAACAGTTCAGCCTCACGATTGCTGCGGAGCGCATAGCTCAGATTTGGTTTCACTAAAATATGTACTTGTAGCCCCTGTGAAGCCAATTGGCGACCCGTAGCAAATCCCACTTCACTACATCGTTCGTTGCACATTTCATCACAAATTATCGCAATTTTCGGCCACTGATGCTGGTTCTTCAGCGACAGTCGACGCGCACCACCCAACATTTGCAAGCACAGTTCCACGCAGCTTCTTGACAGCATATCGCATTGTCTTTCCCAGTCCAAGCCAAACACTTCGGCTTGCAAACAAATTCGCGATCGAATTTCTGACGAAATCGTCGGAATAATAAACCCGTCGTCAGTTACATATTCTTGAGCACAGCGATCTTTCAACGTAATCTGGCGATAGCCAGTTGGTTTTGCAGTTAAAATATTCTCGTCGTGTCTATAGTTTTTCACTTTTTTATTAACGTGGCCAGTTTGTCGGACCTGAAATTCAATAAACAAATGTGTTCTATTCAATTCTTCCATTCGTTGATTGAATTCTATGCGCTATAATCAAACTTACCAAGTCCGGCTTTTGATTTGCATCAATCTTATCCCAAATAGCTTGCTTGTCGAACAAAGCCAAATTTTTCTCGAAATCAAAGTCCTCATCCATAACCGGATCGTCAACAGGCGTGCTGAACGTAATATTTTTGTCATAGCGGTTACGATTCGTTTTCTTTTTGTCCATTTTGTTGAATGCCAACTGCTGTGCTACCGTCGGTGCACTTGGTTTATGAAAAGCGCCATTATTTGTCGATGACGCTATATCAATTGGTTGACTTGCATTGCGTTGCAATATAACTGGGATTTGTGCCAATTTATGGTTGGCGTTGTTGCTATAATTATTAGTCTTATTGGCATTGCCACTGCCACTGTTATTCACTGTTTGTGCACTTGAATTCGAATGTGCCATGTTCACTTCGACTTTTGCTGGAATGAAATTTCCAAATGGATTTTTGATGCTGATTGGTGATTTTGCCTTAAAATTGGCCTTTTGATTGGTCGGAGGCGATCTATTCGAGCAATAGAAATTAAATTAAAATAATATTTACATTTAACACTGAGCGTGACGACATATGAAAAAAAAAAGAAGATGAAAAACGGTAACAAAATGTATAATATGCGTATATGCGTACTTGGTTGCCACTGGTTTTGCCTCCTTGCTAGCGATATTGATTTTGTTGAATATTTGCTCATCAATTTGTAACGCATTATTTTGCGACCCGTTATTTACGTTGGCTGCATTATGTGACGGTATCAGACTTATCTTAACTATATCCTTAGCCCTGGAAATAGATGGGATATGCATAAATGGATAGTCAAATGATTTTGTACTGATGAATTTTAAAGTATTGATAAAGACGCTGACTTACATTATTGTGACCTCCGCGTCTGGCGTTTTCAACGGAAGACCATTACGAAATGCTCTCGATATCACAATTTTCGATGCATTTGCGTCTTTGATTGTGCCCTGGAAAATGCCAAAGTCATCGATGCATTTGATTGAAACAGACTTTCCAATCCAATTTTCACTCATATTTATCTGGTGTTCGTTTTCGTCAAGTTCACGTCACAATTTTTCAAAAATAACTGGACAAATTTCATTCAATCACCACTGACAATCTTTCCTTTTTGCCAAGATGCGCTTTTGAATTACGCCAAATTGTGAAAGTATCAAAACTTGTTTGTTGTGCTCCCAAACAAAAATATGCTTTGGTTCTTCTTTTCAATAAAAGAAAATATAACCAAACAGGATCAGTTGTTTGTGCTACTTTCCATGAAACAATTCGGTAATATACTCTTATCATAAATTGAACATAGGACAAAAATTGAATACAAAACTTTTTGCTTATACAAGAAAATAATGAACTGATTCAGTATTTAGAATGTTTATTGCGAGTAAAACAACAAAAAATCGCTGAAACATAATACAATATGGCTGAAGTTGGCTCTGACAGTTTTGATATTAAGGCCAATAATTGAACTGAAGTTGGTTCGTTTTAACGAATGACTTCGTCTATGTGGCGGCGAATTCGAATCATTTTTCAAACTAACAGTTTCGATGATCATTCGAAAATCAAAACGATATAACGAAAATAGAATAAATAAAAAAAACACGGGTTTTAATCACATATGTGTGATGGATAGACACATAAATTTTTGTTTAATTTTTAATTGAGGTATATTTTTAGACACAAATTTACAATAAGAGATAATATGAATTGATAAATTTATAATCTTTATCCATTCGTTTCATTCCATTTCATTTCAATCATCGATGTAGGTGTATATGAAGAAAAATAAGGAGCTGGCAGTCTTAAATAATCAAGTGTGGATATTAAAGCGTTCGTTCCAAGATTTGTAAAAAAAAAATATTTTCGATTTCATTTTTGCGGAAAAATTCTAACGCCTCCTCCTCAATGAAACGGTGTCACTCATTGATGCTTTTTGAATTCTGGCCCTCTGTGACACATGAAAATTTATCCGAATTTCTTTTTGTAAAAACGCCAATAGAATAAGATACAATACGGAAAAAATTCCATTTCACATTAATACAACGTGCTTTCCTGCCACTTCAAGAGAAACATTCCTTTGTATGGTTTTTAACAAATAAAAAAAGGTATTCAATAAAACAAAGTAACAACATTTCATACTCAGTTTGATTTGATTTGTGTTCGATGTTTTTCATTTCTTTCTTTTTTTCCCTTCATTTTTAACACTATTTAAAAGTTCTGGATTTCAGTCAACAGTTTCCATATAAAATGACATTCCTCCATATTTACATAAACATGCCAATTTAACAAATCAAAGTTATCGTCTCTCTCTGACTTCGTCAGCAGTATTGATTTTAATTTATTTGATTTAATTTCACTTAATAAAATAAAAAATAGAATGTTCTTCTTGATTGATTAAAAATATGGTGTAAATGTGTGTGTGTTTGTTTTTTCTTTCTTTCTTTCTTTTGAAATACTTTACATAAATTTTTCTCTCTCTAAAATCCAATAAAATGTAGCAATTTAATAATATAATACAATAAATTGTCTCTTTTTTCATAGGTCTCTCTCTGCCATTACAAATACATGCATTCGGCAATCATATTTTTGTTTTTGTATCTCAATCGACATAACTTCGATAGATATTTTCTTTCGTTCCATGATGTAAATTAATATAACAACTTTTTTTTTCTCAATAAAATGCTAAAAAAAAAAACTAAGATCTAAACATTTTTCTTTTTTTCATGTTAAAAATATTACCACAGCTAAAATAATTCGTCTATGTTTTTGTTTGAAAACGGCCCGTAAACCCAAATAAACTATGCCATTGGTTCAGGGCATTTTTAATTGAATCGGCTAAAAGTTGGGCGCTCTCAAATTGTTCACCAAATGCGAATGTGAAGTTTCTGTTTATACCGTTGACTCAGGTGTTATAGTTGGCTTCTCTTTCGAGTATTCATCTGTTTTTGGTTTTGACTCCGGATCGATATCAATTCGATTAGCTATGTTGAATAAAGATTGTACACATTTTATTAAAAATTTACACATGTACGCTATCAAAATATGAAATAACACACCTTTGTGCCATACGACTACATCCATTATAAATGCCAAGAACATTATTCCAGATGTAGTACCTGCAACAATAAAAAGAATACTCGGTCATAATTCCACATTCAGTTTAAACGCATTTCAAACCGTTTACCTAAAAAGAAATGGCGGAAAGCATCGGGATCGTATAATGAACACGCACCCTGCTTATCACAAATAGTTTCCCAAATTAAACATGTCGAATCGATAACAGCACCATAAATAATCGGACACGGAACATTGCCAAACAAACTGATAGCAAATTGAATGATGCCCATTGCCATTGCCTTATCTGCAAAGAACAGCAAACATTTAAACCAAATCGAATGAAGAAAGTGTTTGACATTTTTGGAAAGAGAAACCTTCCGTAGGTTGACTATATTAATTGAAAAAATACAAACCTTTTGGATCGGTACATCGCATAATCAATAACATACTGCCAACTTCCGAGGTCGAGTGGATAAACACCAAAAACGAGAACAGTATTATGAAATAGAAGAAATTCTGGCAGTTCCCATCGCAAAAACCACTGATGGCTTCCACTTTATCTAGTGCGCTTTCAGCTGCAAATATTTTAATACAGAGAGAATATTATCAGAAAATGGAATGCTTGTAGTACAATTGTTTCAGCTTACTATTTTCAATGCAGTCACAATTGAAGAACTGTGTTTTGCCATTTTCGTTGTTCGAATTACGACAACCCGCATAACATGATGAATAATACGTTAACCCATCTGAACCGCAGATCGGTGAAAACTTATTCCTATCACATTCACAATTTTGGTTGCACGTTAAATCGTAGGAAACGGTTGTAAAATTTCTGAAAATAGTTAAAACGTCATCATGCATTAGCAACTAACTACAAAAACAGTTGATCGGAAGACGGAGTAAATACGCACAAGTCAGTGTATTGATCGGTCTTGACATTATTTAATCCAACAAAATTGTCCAGAGAGCATCCAATGAACATAAGAACAGCCATGCCTGAGCAAAAAGAAAGGGTTTCGATTGATTTCATCCGATTGGCCGAATCTCACTTAGTTGAATATACTCACCAAGCGAATACATCAATGCGGTGAATGCAATCCAAGCCGCCACTGACCTTGCAGTTGGGCTAAATTTCAGTAAAACAAATCCAGATACAACAATACCGATTCCCATTACTAAAATGCCACCCAAGCCAGTGATCAAATTTGCGTCGTGAGCGGGTAAATGAAATTGAGATTCTAAGTATTTTGGTAAAAATGTATAAAGCCCAGCGATTGGAAGTAAGTGCAACACTGAAGAAGCAGTACGAAACATGAGGATATCGTTTTTCAAGTGTCGTTTAATCGTCTTTGGGAAATCTATGGAATTTTGAAAAAAAAAAATACAATTAAATTTAAAAACGTATGTCAAAAAACAGATAGAGGTTAACCTTTTAACTGGGGTTTTGACTCTTCTTCTGGCTGCTCCAATTTCGGTACAGTTTTATGTGCGTCAATTGATTCGACTTGGTGTGGTGCAGGGATCCGGTTACCCCTCAATTGCTTCGGAAATGCGAGCATTGCCAACGATGTGATGATCATTAATGACGAAATCATGACCAAACCTGCAATAGAAAACCATTTTAAACAGTTGGAACAATACAAAAATTGCTTCAAAAACAATCTCTCTAGTGTATCGTTTCAATTGACCGTACACACAATCGAATTAAGTGTAATTTAAGTCATAAAACGCAACGTAATGTAAATAGATTACGCAATCGATATATAAGAAGAATCTGATGTCGATAAAAACTACGCTACAGACATATAAATGGTCATTACAGTCGAATGAGCAAGGGGATAATATGCGAACCAAATTATTGTGTTTTGGTAAAAAAAAATCGACTGAAACAATAATTTGATTCATATGTGATGGCGGTTAAAGAAACAAAGACCCGCGGCAGTGCGGTTTCGCACAGGTAATACCAAATGTGGATGCATATAACGTAAATGAATACAGCATCACACGGTAGTGAATGCATTCACCGAAAATGGATGGAACCGATCGAGAAATTTTTTTTCTCTTCTGTTTACGCGCCAAACACCAATAGCAATGAACACTTGTGCTGTATTGAGTACTTTGTCGCGTTTTGCTGGCAACAACAGCAATGCTGTTAATACAGCCTTTGATGTCAGGTAATATGACTAATATTGGTCGACATTCCGAAAGGACATTGCCCTTAATTTATAATTGATGGTTTTGATGGTCGAAATGATGCATTCGTATAATCATGGTAGGTTGACTGGTTCCAACGTACCGTTATCCATTTATAGGATCGCAATTCGTTTGATTTGTGTATGTGTGTGTGTGTTTTTTTTTCTCTGAATGTTCTTCCTTTAAACGATTGAACGCATTGATTTACTTACCAAGATACCAGGCACCGACCCATTTTGGATCAGACGGCCCAAAACCGGGATCACTGAGATCAACATAAAGTCTGGTACAGAATGATCCCAATATAAAACCAGCCGCAGGACCCAAAATTCGAACACCGATGGTTATGGCTGGATAAAGTGTTTATTAAGATTATTTGATTTTTATTTAAATAATCAGTATGTAATAAATTATTTTTAGTGCGCGCGTGTTACCTATGTAAACAGCTGATTCTTTGCTTGCCACATTGTCATCGATGTATGGAATGCCGAGTGTTGACACAGCGGTTTGTCCGATGCCGACAAACAACAACGACATGAAAAAAATGCCTAAAATAACATTTCGAATTTGCGAATGTGCTTCCTGCTCCAGCAATGTTTTTTCCTCGCAAACTGAAATAAAAGGGGATTTTAAAGTATTCAATGATTTATTGTTGATGACCGTATGTCAGTGATGACGGCGGTGGTTGAGATGATGCGGAACTACTTACCATTACTATCGGTGTGGTTCGAGTTATGATTGTGGCATAGATTCGAGTGTGATGATGATAGGATGTATGCATCATCAGCGGAAGAGTTTAGTGTTGAAATTGAGGTAGATATGGCAGTTGGTGCGTTGTTTGTATGACCACCGTAGAATGCATTGGTTGAATGTAACAGATCATTTCCATAAATAAAGTGTGGCAGTGTACAGCCGAATGTTGCCAACGCAAAAACGATCATTCCTGTTTTTGATCGTTGAAAACAGCGTAGAAAATAGTGGATAGATAAAGAAATTTAAGGTAATTGTTTGTTTGTTTGTTCAGTTTGTCCGAAATTTTTGCGCGTTCGCGATAATTGAATTATTTACTCTGCTAATCAAGAGAATAAATATCGAACAGAAAACGAAATGCGAATCATTGAAATGCGCGTGTGTTTTCTTTCCAACGATACCTAAATATATGCAAAAAACGACATCTTACCGCACGCAATCCAACGAGGGCGATGTCCTCGACCTGCAAAATACGTCAGAAACAGCGACGTGCAGATCTGTCCAAATTCAGTAGCACTCATTAGCAGACCAGTTGTTTTTGATTTGATTTGAAACAATTTCTCAATAGTTGTGATGACACTAACGAAATATGTAAAATACATTCCCTATGTGTGTGAGAAAAAGAGAGAGAGAGAGAAAGACAGAGTGAGAAAAATGAAAATTTCTACTTTTGATTGATATTTTGGCCGCTTGTGTGTGCAAATTACCTGTAGAATCCATGCGAGCAAAAATACCACCATAAATACATGAGTGGATGCAAACATTCGCGCCCATCTTGGTTTGCAGATTCCAATGCCACAATCAGAGCGCTCGCAGTAGTCGTCATTCGAATAATCGTTGAGCGAATGTCGTACAACACCTGTTAACGATTCGTGTTCACTTTTGCCATTCAAACCATTTCCATTCGATAAGACATTGGCTGTATTCAGATTTGGTTTGTACAGTCCCATTGAATCGTCATCCTGAGGAAGTTCTCTCCAGACGTATTTCGAATTGGATAGGTTATTTGGCGAGGTTAGCACCGGCCATTTGTTGTTATTGGTAGCTGGGATATCGTTGGCATGATGATGGTTTAGAAGTGGCAGCCATGTGTGCGAATCGCCGCTGCTCTGTTTCAACATGGCATTACTGTTGATATATCCACTGTTCCCAATGGAACTCATAACACCATTCTTTGGAGATGTATGCTTAGCGCTTGACCAATGCTCATCTTTATTTAGTCCATCACTTTTGTTAGTCTGTTGCTCACCCTGCAGATGATCATCTTCGGGACTCATTTTGAATCAATTATACTGACTTTTGATGCGATACAACGGATCCAGCGATTAAATACTTTTGATACTCGGCTTAACTGTGCAAAATCACACTGATTTCCTGACGAAGCAGCCCAACAATCTGAAATGGCAAACCAAACGAAGGGATTATTGATTGTTATTATATCGGTGGCGATCGGATATAACAAAACTCTTTAACATCTTTCTACATCAATCAATTCGGCCGATTGGCGCGGATTGAATTAATTTGGAATAAATCCATGCATTTAGTTTGATGGCAGAGTTTCTTCGGACCCATTATGCAAACATTACTCATCAATTTGATTATCTTATTTTGTTGCTTTATTTTCTTCGCTTCCATTTACCGTGTCAAGCATTGCCATGCCGCTGTGCGCCATGCCATATGCATTCTTTACCTCACATTTTCGCAGCAAATGCCTTATTTGAGAATTCCGATTTCATTGCATATGTATGGACCAATAATTTAAATTCTTTAAAATTTAGTTTTTGTTTGCACAATCGAAAATGTTTTATTTATTGTTGGTAAAATAATAAATAATCTTCGAACCATGCCACGGCTGACAGAACGGGAGAACAATAAGAGAGTGAAAAACAGAGGGAGAAAATCAAAAAAAAAAATACTTCAAAAGGAATTGAAAATCAAATTACATGGCATTAATGTATCTTCTTTTTCTGTCTTTGCTGTGTGGTGCGAAGTCAAACGCAACGTCACCACTACACATGGAATATCAAAGAAAAAAGTGGTTGTATAACGATTTGATGCCTTCTTGGTAGAAAAGGTTAATAATTTCTTTTGCGTCACACCGGAAAATACGAAAAAAAAGAGATAACGGTAGAGATCAACAATACCGACGATGATGCAGAAAAATACCCAAAAACAACAACACATCGAATATAAATGCCGCGTCATATGTATAAAAGATGCCTCAGAGATGTAATAATTTCGAGATAAACTTTAATTGGTGACACAAACAATGTCGTCTTTCTCTATGTCCATCAAGTATTTGTCATGAACGATGGCGACGCAAAATAGCCGATCCATCATCGATGGTCAGATAAAAATGTTCGGAATAACGCGATTTTCTCATGTTTATCATGAGCATTTAGGTGCAATCAATTTTATGCCATCATTTAGTTGAAAAATCAAGTCTTGAGGTGCACTCTAACAGAAGAAAGAAAAGTTTTCGGCTTTTGCGTACAAACTGTCCTGATTGCATCAAATCGGTTTTACAAATGCATTTACTTTTTCAGTCTGATTAATCAGTAAGTTTGTTGCCTTTAGCAGCGTTTTCTTCCGAGCTCCCGACCAAATTTCAGTTTAAAAAGTAACAACAACAACATTCGTTTGCTTTTTTCGGCTATAATTTATTCGACCGAACGCATCGGGCGGCAAATATATTATCGCTGCTATGATGACCATGTGAGCTGTAATTGAGTATGCGTTTGTTTGTCAATCTTTGACCGTTTCGCATTATCTTTTGCGATGATTCTTTATTTGCCCTCCAATTTTTCCAGTTTTCGGAAACACACACGAAATACAGTGTACACAACGCATTTGTATGTTTTTTATTTGATTTTTCTGTCGAATTTTGTTTCTCTTTTAAATTTTACAGCATAGATAAAAAAAAAACCAAATAAATATAACCGTTTGTGGTTGGCTGAAGTGACTCCAAATCGCGGTGTTCGGAGAAAGTTTGCGGTTTGGAACCCGTCAATTTGGTCATCAATATTTGTCAAAAAAGATTTTTTCTATGAGGCGATCCGATGAATTCATCATTCTAAGATCTATAGAATCGCCTACGTATCCAGAAATATGCCATTTTCAGTCATATTTTTATATTATAGTCTATCTGTTTTTGGTATATCAATAGAATCTATTTTTTTCGATTGAATTTCAGTGTGAAAATCATCGCTTGATGCCAAGAATACGCAGAAAAAAATTCAACTAAAATGTACCAAACATCGCATAGTATAAACTGCTGGACCAATTAATTAAAAACTGAAGAATAGGATTGAAATAAATTTGTGCCAAAAAATAAATTATTTTGATATGAATCAAAATAAAAAAAAAACATTTTCACGTAATAAAAGTGAATCACCCGAGCTCAAAAATCAGTTTATTGGAATAGGTTTGCTTGCTTTTAAGTTATTCAAATATGCATAAAAATTCCGTTCATTTTAACCGAAATAAAAATCGCGATGGGTGTAAAATTTATTGTCATTCCAATTAGCGTTTGGACTCTCTGAATTCGTGTCTCTGTATGTGTGTGTGTGTCAGTCAGTTGGCTTTTGATTTAGTGTATAAGCTTATGCATTGGAATCTTTTTGATATGGTGCACTTCACAGCCAGCAACTGATTTACGTAACGTGAAGAGGTTGGAATGTGAGAACGTTGTCGACATTGTCTCATTGGAACAGCCATGAATTTGGATGAAGTAAGTGAATGAATTACATAATTAAAATTATTTAACAGGAAAATTACGGTGCATCTTGCGCCCATTGTGTTGACGCTTTGCTTACTATAAAACTTGATTAGAATAATAAATTCGTTGAAATCAATTCTCTAATTTCTAATACAGTAAATGCCAATGATATATAGTAAAATTAAAAGGAACGCATAGCGTTGATACATCAACCACTCGATGAATATTAATGTGCGAACTTTTGCTAGTCTCTGTGTGTAAACGCGTTGCACAATTGCATGTAAATATTTTATTGCTGTTCGGGTGCAGCGTAATACCAAGTAGCAATTTGCAGCAAAGAATATTTTAAATATATTAATCAAAAAGGATTCACTCAGGCTTTGCATTTATTTAAAAAGTTAATATGCAAGACTCGAATAGAAATGCCACAAAAAAGAAACTTAACAGATGCATTTAGAAGAAGAAGAAAACATAGTGGTAATAAATTGATTTGTTCAGCGAACAAAAACGCGCACGCGTTGCCAAAGGAGGCATTACTCAGCCGACACATAATTGGCATAATTTGGTTACTCCGCGTAGTTAACGATGAACTGGCAAAAGTCTTCTAAATTGATTTTCATCAATTTGACTCCATTCACCTAAACGAAACGCACGCTGGTCTCAACTATGATACGTTATTATTTTGAACTTCAAAAAGAAGCCGGACAAAAAAAAATTCTCATGTTTGTCACACATGCATTGAAATGTGATCTTTCTTCGACCGACCCCAAGAACGAAGAGAGCTCTCGAGTTAAATTGTGCAAGACGCACGTTTATCCATTCAAATTCATTGATTTATTTACATGATTGCTTTCAACTAACATCTCGGGATCATTCTCTTAATTGTGCAGACGGACGAACAGTCCGCCAGACAGATGAAATTTTTTTGGATGACACAAACAACGGAGATAACACAAAAACACATCAGATGATTGAGCAAATGAATTACAATTGAGAAAATGAGAAGAAAAGTTTGGAATATATATATAAATGTATCACAAAAAAAATGAACACTACAGCATGACTTTTATTTGAACGCGTTTGCATCCACAATAACATTACTAACATTTTGACTGATTTAATCAAACTAATTTGTAGGGAATATGGAAATGTGGAAGAAAGTATTGCTCAAAATGAAATTGGACAAACACGACAACAACATAAAGAACGCATCGAACAAACGAAATCAGGCATAACAGAGCGAAGCAATTAAAAATTAAGCAAAAAAATGAAGACTCGAACAAAAAGGAAAAAAAAAAGCGTTCGTAGTGTACTCGAGAACCGAAGCACGTGGTTAATATTCCACGCGACAAATACTAAAAGTAAAAACTGCGCACACACAACAATACTTTATTTCAATGTTAAGGTCATTTCATTTATTGAACTTGTATCGAATCTGCATACGAGTCTGAATGAGACAGTGTGTGAGAATGTGTGTATGTATTTGTGGATATCGTTCGTATGGCGATGATAAAATTTAAAGTAAAAAAGAAACGAACTGAAAGAAGTCGAGAATACTTTTGACAATGAACATACATATACAGACTCCAATAGTTGGAAGAGGGCAATGTCGTAAGTTCGCAAAAAACCGTCTCTCTCTCTCTCTCTCTCAAATTGAACAAATCAAAATAATGGCCACAAACAAAAAACCAAACAACGTGCCAAATCCCATTGGAGTCGGATATTTTTAGATAACAAAACTACTGCTGTAAAATCAGAGAATAACACTCGACTCTATTTACTCATTGCCAATACCGTTTAGTGTTCATGTTGCATTCGTGCAAAATGTCCACAATGTTATTTAACATTATTTAATAACAATCATAATGTAATTCGATTGAAATTGGCGTATGTTGTGAAATGGTTCGAAAAAAACCGAACAAATGTCGAGAACAAAAAACAGAAAATTTTGAATACGGCATTTAATTGTGATCAAGGTTTTTCAGACAACGGTTTTAACACAATTCCGTGACAGCTTCGATTAATCGTCTTCAATGCGAAAAGGTCGAACGATAGTAAAAACTTTCAATAATTCAACAAAAATATTATGCATCTTCTGAAATCTATTTTTGGTCGTCCCATATTTGATTACCAAAAAATGTGTCCGACGTAATGCTGTTTGATTTTAAATGTTGTCTGGTCACTCATAATAAATAAGAAATGAAGGCATATGGATGCAAATTGCCGGCGCTTAGTAAAGAATATCAGAAATTTACACTCGGTTCGATAATAATGAACTGCCTTATCAAATTGAGCTACGAAAAAAATGATTTTTTTTTTGTGCGGTTAACATCGCACAATGTTGTCATAATTGAAATGTTTATTCATTAAAAAGTGTTTATTTTTCAGTGAACTTGTTGCAAATATAATGTTAATTGTGGTGTGAGCTTCTGTTTACCCGTGTCGGATTCGAAAAAGAGAAAAAGAAAACAGCGTAGTGCATTGAACATCGTTCAACTCATCGGTTAGAGTCCATTTTTCATGTGATATTTCAAAACAATTCATAAAAGTCATTTTATAAATAGGAACCAAGATGAATGCAACATATCCGAACGCAGATCCCTGTCAGTACTTTCGAGAAAAAAAAAACGTAAAAAAATGTAAACTCGATCGTGAACGCAGTACGGTGTATTTGTCATCAATTTTTGCAATACACTTATATTTCAAAGAACGAATTTTTTCTTTGCAAGGCAATTGTCAAGTTCAAATAGGTGTCGAAAGCAAATAAAGTTGTAAAAACGGTTATCAGTTTTCGTGCAGTTGCAACAAACATGACAATCGACTCGGCGCGGTGCATTGTGCTTGTTCAGCTCATCGTGCTACAATCTTTGGCACGTTACGTTCACTGAATGAACAGAGTATCATGCAGACATAATCAACACTTTTTATTTGGTTTTCATGTTTGGTTTGGTTTACAAGTTGAAATGAAATAACATTCTTGTAAACATTTATGATGATATTGCCTATGCACACAATATTTCTCGTACGTGTTTGTGTGTGTATGAATCAATCGGAAGTTCAAAAATACATATGGGCTCAATGCGACCAGCTGGTCTGTTAAAGTTCATGGGAACTGTAGAGAAAAAACAATTATTATTTGGATCTTTGGGACCAGACATAGATGCCATTTGATGGCTTATTTGGATTGTATCAATGGCGTAGCTACCGATAATATATGTTGGCATATCGAAAATCGCCATGCATATATCTTCCGTGTGATTAGATAGCTTTATTATTGCACTTCTCAAATAAATAAATATCGGTTGAAAAGCATTCCATTTTTGCTCAATTCGATTATCTTATCCGTGCAAAATTATGGAAAATAAGAGCAAATGATTGAGCATTCATTCATCTTATGTATCCATAGCGACAGTTCATTTTGATTTATTAGCTGAAGTTACATAAACACCATCATTACAAATTGAATTAATGAGGCAATGCAACCAGCATTTGTCTGGCATCAATTTTGAACTTAATTGATATGAATCGAGAATTGATTCGGGCCGAATTTTTTCTCTCTCTCTCTCTCTCTAAAATTGTTAGCTTGTTGTGTCTATGATATTTATCGTTTTCATCAATGTATTATATAAAGTTGAATCAATTCGAATCATAGAGCCATATTTCGTTTCCATTTACTAAATTTCTTTGGATTACCTACAAGCGCCAAACAGGTGTTGCCTATTCAAATGAATTTATATAAATAGCATCGCATAAAAATGTCATTTGTCTGGTTGTTACATGCAAGCAAAAACAAATTGAATAGATTGCGTTACATTGATGTTAAATCAAATTTATTTTCAACGTTGTGTGAAGAAGACAGAGCTCTCATTTTGTATATTGCTATATCTGGAACTATTAGTAGCTGCTGTTTATAGTCAATAGCTGTGTATATTTTGAAATAGCAGCTACCGAACACTTTGTTCGGAATTATTTCGAACGTTCCATTGGATTTTTAGAAGTGGAACGATAACGTTCAATTCAAAAATGTATGTGGATCGATAATTTAATGTTATCAATCCATTTCCAAAAATCCAATGGAACGTTCAGAATAATTCCGACCAAAGTGTTTGGTAGCTGCTATTTCAAAATATACACAGCTATTGACTATAAACAGCAGCTACTAATAGTTCCAGATATAGCGATATACAAAATGAGAGGCTGGAAGAAGAAGAAGAAGAAAACGCAACAAATTTGGTACATAAAAATTGCATGCGAAGATGAGAACGAGTTCTCAGTATATCAAAAATGAAAATTGAAATATTTATTTGTCATTCTGAAAATTGCATACAATTATTCTAAATACATAAACTTATTTCATTCATGTCACTCGTTCATACTGGTTTGTGTGCATCAATTCGTTTCATGCGCAACACAAATGACTAGAATCACGTTGGCACACAACGTTGAAAACGAAATCTCCGAGAGCCATTCACTTTCAATTTTACATGACCGCAATTAGATTCATTGGTATTTTCGTCAAATGTATTTGTCGACCACTTGCAATTCAATGAAAACTAAAAATGCATGCAATTGGATGACACAGTAAAGTGTTTGCTACTAATAATATATAATATGGCATTGTATTTGTCGTTGCGTTCATTATTAAATGAGCTATCTCGAACATGTTATTATTGCTGGGTTTTTTTACGCACCACCCGCGTATTTGTGATGATGAGTTACAGACATCAAAGTAAAAATATATGATGCAACCGAAAACGAACACGCAAAGATATTCACTTAATCTAATCAATTGAAAACAAACACTGTCTCATATTTTGTCGTTCGTCTAACACAGTTTTTGTCTCATCTCCTCTGTCACGTATACCCATCGCACGAATATAAATTAAAGAATTCCAATTCACTCAACATATACAGTGTGACCGAATTACAACGATTTTTGCCCTCTTGTTGCTTGCATGTGCACTGCGCAGTGTCGATATTCGTGCATTTCTATTTGTTGTCCTAGAATCTGCTCAATTGCAATGCAAACGAAATGTACAGTGCCAATAGAAATCAATAGATCAATTAACTATAGCTCCACTTTTTTCTGTTATTTTGGAATGGATTGCATCGACCGACCTAAATTTTAATGCTTCAGTATCGACTTTGGTTGAGTTGAAGGGCGGTCAAATGGACATTTCGATGATGTTGTGTGTATTCCACTATGAATGAGAAGAGAACGACGAAAAAAAAATCTGTGTACCGCGTCGTGCACATTCCGCAAAAGGAATGAAAAGGAAAGAAGCTTCAGCACCGAATGTTGCGAACATATTTTCGAATTTCGGAAACCGGTTTCAGTCGCTTCACTTTTTTTTCGGCTGCTGCTGCACGCGCATATTGTTTTCGCAATAGTGTTTGTTGTTCGTCAAAATATTTACAATATTCTTTATCAGGGTAATAATTTATCCGTACAGGCCCGGTAATTGGACTGCAAATTACTATTGAGAGTGGGTAATTAATGTGCATTGGGAGCATGGAGAGACCATTTTAGAGAACATCAAGGCGTGTGAAACAGTCAGCACATAGATGAGCCTGAATTGCCGTTGCGCTTATACCGTTCGCAGTAGTTGGACATTCTCACATTTAAATATCAATAAATGAAATGAAAAAAAGTATGATTTTTCTGCTGCATGAATGGAATCACACTGAAAAGTGAAACTGGTTTATCATAATTTATTATTTGCGCTGTTTCACACACACACACACACACTCAAATCTGTTGCATTTTTGCAACTTTATGTTCTCTCTTCGTAGCAATTTCTTTACAGTTTGCCAAAAACAAACGAAAAAAAAAAAATTTGGTGGTTCGTTTTAGATACACAAAAATCCAGTTCCACATATTTGAAGTTACTATATATAGGCGATAAAATGAAAGAGAAAAGATATACATATACGAATATAAAACCAGATAAGTATTGGAACATAAAGATAGAGAAATTGAAAGTGAATCAAAGGGACTGAGCTATAATCGTCGTCATCTTTATTGCGATGAAGACAAACGACCTGGCGACATCTTCATTCCTGCGGATAATATTCGAATCTCTGCCTGACATTTCTCCATTAATTATTTTGATTTTGAAGATTGTCGATTGGTGGTGAAAGATGTTCAGCAATCCAAAAGCTTCTATTGCTACCGCATGGTTCAGAAGAAACAAACAAAAAAATCAATTTGCATTTTATATTACGGGCAAATGTTACGTTCAATAAAATCGGAATGATTTCATCACTTACAATGAGACACATAACTGTCTATTCTAGTGCGATGTATTGGGTATGACTGACAAAAAAAAGTAATTCAAAGTTTATTGACTTCATTTGGTTGAGGCGATTTCTTATCGCTGTGTGTACAAAAGACTATGCTTAGAGCAAACATTTGAAATATTCAAATATTTATGGGTTTATGACAAGTTCAAAATGTCGCCAAAATGATTGCGTGCCCAAGCACATTTGCATCATGCATTCCTATTTGTAGCATACATTTTCGCCGAATCGAGACTGTGGTTCATCTGATAAACTCTGCTCTTCCGAAATTATTTTAAAAACAACACAGCAAAAAAAAAAACATGTCAAACTGTCATTCCATTCAACGCCAAAATATACGAGTATATTTTTAAAAATCGCATTCGGGCTGCCTCTCTATGTGTGCAGAGTCGGCCAACTCATTCTAGTCTAGCACCGCGACATACTTACATGCGCTAACAACAACTGTGTTCGTGGTGGATTTTGGGCATTAATGAAACACCAAGCAAATATGTTGTGTGTGTGTGTGTGTGTGTGTGTGTGTGTGTGTGTGTGTGTGTCTGATTTTTTTTTCTTCTGTCGTATTCGTTAAAATCAAAGCGACACACTCACACTCTTAACTTAATGCGATGTTCTCGTGCATAGTTTGTTGACCGATTAAATAAAGCATTCATCATCACATACGGTTGCAGTGAATGTTTTCGGGCCGAAAATAAATGAAATTGCCATTTAGATGGAAAAATGTAAGGGAAATTTCATTGGACACATGCGTAGTGTAACATTTTCATGTGTCGGTATGCACATACAAACAACAATGTGTATTTGAAGCTCAATAGAACAATCCATTCGCTCGTTCGCTCCGTTCGTCCGTCGAATGTGAGGCAATGCAGTCGGTCGCATTCGTTGTGAAACTAGTTCAATCGATTTTCAGCGGTCTTTGCTCCTTTCAAGCTAATCACTTTCATTTTCACTTCGTACAGTGGAAAATGTATTATTTCCACTCGGAAATCTGAATTACTAAGCTAAATTAAACGGTGATAGTCTGGTGTACGGCATGCGACCAGATTTTAATGAGATCATCGATAAAAGCACAAAGTTGTACTGTTTTACACGCAAATGAAAACGCAAATATTTCGGTGAATTTATTAAGCAACCAATTGCCAACCGCAGTGCTTTCAACTGAGGTGCTCGTAAAATGCATGTGACATAATTTTGTTGTTGTCATTGTGAGCGAGCAAACAAACAAGCGAAGAGTAAGCCAGATGCACCATACACGCGCATAGATACAGGCTTGTTATTTTTAATCGAGTTCAGTATTGATGGCAAATCTACAACGAAAATAAGCGTACACCTTGAGCTAATTACTTATAATTGGGCGCAGAGAATAAGAAATAGATACAGAGAAAAAGAGAAGAAAATTTTGTGCAATTTAAAGAAGAACGACTTGGAATGTTCATTGCGTACATTCAGCGAATGTTGCTTCAAGACATAGGTTTCAATCAATAATGAAGCGGCATATATTTAGACGAGTTTTCCGATAGTATAAATGGAAGTACTACAGTCCTTACGTTCGTTAGTAGGGCCTGTTGTCAATACCACAAAGTAACCGACACAGATTGCATACCAACCACAACAACTTGAACTGACTCATACTTTGAACTGAACGTTCGGTTAAAAAAAGACTTTGCTCTTATCAAATGTCCAATGTACTTGCAACGTTTATCATGTTTATTATTAATATTGATTTTGCAATCGCATTTTGAATGAAAAATGCATGCTATCGAGACGATGCACTCTCAATATCGCACTAAAATTAAGCTACGCACTCCGAAATCACGTTGTTTGCGCTTGTAAACCAACAGTCGACCGACTCGGAATCAATGGTCTTTCACAACCGCAATTATGATAACGATGATTACGATCTGAACGCATTTGATTCGGCGCCAACCGGTGAGAAAATATTGAAATTGGCTGTCATTTACGAAAATGGCATCGCATTCAAACGGGCTTACGTTACACAATGCGCAATATACTCAGCTCAGCCATATGCACTTTGGAGTTGTTTTCGCAGTGCTTAATCTCACAACGATCTGTCGACTGATTTGATGATGTGTGCGCGTGCGTGTCAATGTATAAATGATGTCAGTTTTAAAACATCTCACTTATTATTATTATTTCATCTCTTTTTTTATTTGACGCTTACAAATAAAATTAATGAATTTTATTTGTTTTGCGTGCCTGCAGTTTTCCAAGCAGCGAGGAAAACCAGTAAGAAGAATTGCTAATTTGTATGGAATTCCGACGGTATTTATTGCCCGGCTGATGATGGTTGTCATTTTTTTTTTCTCCATGAGCGTTTTAATCGTTTTGCCTTTTTGTGCATCATTACAATCGGTGATGATTTTCGTTTTTATTTTGCTTTCGGAGAATCACTTTCACTTTCAATAAAATTCACGTGAAAATAAAAACCGTAGGTGATCATGAAACGAAAATGAAAAAAGACGCACCATGGCTAACTATGACACAGGAAAAAATAACGAGTCAAGGAAAGAACAAATCTGGCCAGACACTTGCATACTAATTATGATGAAAATTGACATGACTCAGTTCGATATAATTTTCCCATCGCACCAGACTGCGTAGAATGAAATTATACCATGGGACCGCAACAGAAACAGAAATCGAAACAGAAACATAAAACATATACGCTAGACCAGCGTGATACAAACGCATACTAAATCACAAAAGCAAATGCGTAAAGAGGGAAAAAACATGAATTTCAACTTGACGTGTCGCTTTATCAATCAATAATTGAAAGTGAAAACTAAACTAGAATGAAACAAAAAAAAATTCTATGTGCTCATACTTGCATATCGATGTAGTACGATATACGGACTAATGGAACATCGAAAATTGGGTTGATGTATTCGTACGTTTTTGTGTGTTTGCATGGATTTGTGCACAATGTTTTTTTTTTGTGCTTTTCATTCAACACCATCTATTTATAGAGGCAGAACAAAATACGAATTCTTTTATAAAAATGTTTTTGTTGTTGTTTCAAGAATTTTTTGTTTTGTTTTAAATGATTTGGTTACTGTTTCTGCCACCATTTTTTTTAAAAAGTTGTTCGGGCAAATGCGAGCTGATTCAGTACACTCAATAGTATGTACGATGTTTGCTATTAAAATGTATAGACCGATTTCGACACAGCATTTATGACTCGCACGATTGTCTGCTCTCATCGCGGAGAGAGAACAACAGATTTTTCTTATTTTTTCATCATATTCGTATTTATTTTCTCGTTGTCATTCCATCTTCACGTATCGTCGCAATAAAATGTATCGATTATGGTATTGGCCTAGCAAATAAATGACGCGACAGTATTCATACAAAACCAAGACAGTCAGGGCTATTGTGGAATAACCGAGCTAGAGAGAGAGAGAGAGAGAGAGAGAGAGAGAACACCACATTCAATATAATCGTCTTCATCATTCTTAGCGTATTGACAAATAGCATATCAATTTCTTCTAATATTTCCATACCGTTGGTATTTATTCAACGTATAAAAAATGCACAGTATAAATACATAGGTGCAAGCCAAACATATGATGATAATTCGTATCACACAGCATCTGATCAAACGCATACCGTGTATATGTATGTTTGATTTCATCTGAGAACTACCACTCATCGAAAGTGCTCTTTATTTGGTCAAATTCGCAGAAGGCAAGTAAAATGACGAATTCATCAGCTCTAATTACGGAAATTTGCCCAATTTGATTATGAAACACGAATATATAAATGCGTGTTACTTTGTAAATCAAATGTACACCATACATAGTGTTTGCGATGACTTCAAGAATTCTCATTCTGTCTTTGTGTTCTTCGGTCACCGAAAAGTAGATAGAAGAATGAGAAAGGGAAACAATACTTCTAATCACTTTTTTTTCAGCTTGGCTTAGAACAGGTTGATTGCGTAAAAAAGTGTATTCCATGTGAGCAAAGTAGGAACAAAAAAGACCAAATATTTCTCATGTTTTATGGCAATTTTTTAGTTGTTGCTGCCACTAGACGTTGTCGGCGGCAACGACGAATCGATACGTATTTCATCCTATGTGTTTTATTTATTTACATCGTTCTCTCTCTCTCTCTCTCTCTCTCTCTCTCTCTTGTATTATCACTCTCTCAATCATTTCAGTGTGCGTCTCTTTCCTGCCGCCAACAACTATCGCTTTGTGCGTATGTTTTTTATTTTTGTTTCGTTATGTTATGGTTGTTTTTCCTCTCCCATTTCGATTTCAGTGTTGTGTATTTGGGTGTACGAAACTCATTCGCATGTACACAACATGTACACAAAACACACCGAACAGGAATCGGACGGTCAAAAATCAAAAGTACAAAATGAACGTTCAGTCAAAAATCAGTCATTGTTCCAACTAAAATAGCGTATGACTTGAAATAGTTTACACTCTAATAGTGTACACTCTAATTAGATTGGCTGAAAGTGAAACTTACAGGGATTTTTTTCTTCCGGAAATCCTTTGTTGCTATGAATGTTTTCTGCGCTCAAACTGAAATCGCTTGGTTTTGCTTAGGTTTAACAAAAATTATGACACAATAAACGTAACAGGTTCTTTGAATCTGATTCCATTTAAAGGAGCTTTTGACAAAAAAGATTCATCACACCACCAACAATAACACCGATTGCCTTTCTAATCGAAATTTCGGCAAGTATCCAGTTACTGTGTCTATGCACTATGTCTGTACTATGGATATATATGAAATATTTTTATCTATTTGGGTTTTCTCCCCGTCTGTATCGCAATACCGTCTGCATACACCGTCTGATATCTGTCCGGACTGATGTTCTTTTTGTTATCACAACTAAATTAAAGGTGCACATTTATTTTTAGTTTTATGAATTTATCTTCGAAGCGTGCTTAACAATAATAATTTGATATAGATATATTTATTTGAGTTTTCGTTTTGTATATTTATTTAATTGGGATAATGTTTGAAAAAAATCGGTTGTCAGCACCCGGTTTCTATATATATTTACTATAAATCGACTTGTTTGTCACAATTCACCGAAAATTATCATCAAAATTCCAAACAGACTGAAAATAATAATAAAAAAGAAACGAATATCAAAAAATTCGTTGTACAACGTTCTCACACAACTTCTCCTCGCCAATGGCAAAAAATGACTGGCAATCGGCATTTCTCGTTGTCAGTATTCAATAAACATTGAGCAGTGATGTGCGCTTGCTAGCTAGAGCGGCTGCTTGATATTGTTGTTGTTCCTGGTCCGCAGTTACTGTCGCCGCCACCGTGTTGTTTCACTGTTTAGTGTATGTTCTCCTCCATGTATTCGATTCGTGTGCTGCGTGTGTATAATAATCGCGCATATGTAGTATCCGTTGCTTACGCCGAAAAAAGATAAACACACACAAACCGTACAAATTCAAGCAGCATACCGATGTCGGGGCACATACAATTTTTCTGGAATACGTGTATATATAAATTTTATATATACATGCCGCAGACAGTGTGTATGAGACAGAGAGAGGGAGAGAAAAGTGTGTAGAATGAAATGCGCACATACGGCGATGTCGACTTGCTTTTTATTTCGTTCGGTGTTCGTCTTATTCCTTACGAAAATTCACACACAGTTTTTTTTTATTCGTCATCTTTCACGCAGACAAGCAGACTCGCCGTATACATGTGGCATGTGATTGAGTTTTCATTTATTTTTTCTTCTTTCAGTCATAAATACATGGCAAATGGTGCGATCAATGGCGTAGTTCTGCCTCAGCCGATATGCTAACAACCAAACAGAAACAGAACCTCCGAAAACATTTTTACGCAACACTGGTGCCGAAACCTATGTATTCGCTTAGTGGGAGCGAGAAAGGCGAAGCATGAATGAAAGGATAGCCATCCAACGAATACTTATATGCGTGTGCATGTAAGTAAAAGAAGGAAAAAAAAAAAACAAACAGCGACAGAAGCGGTAGCGATCAAGGCGCTGCATGGACGCACTGGCACTAAGTCCCATTGTTCTGCATATGATACATGCGGCTTACGATCACTTTTTTATACTTTTCCCAGCTCTTGCGTACAATGACAACAACCGATCGACGTAAACACAAATGAGTGCAATGGAAATAAACAATTTTATTCTTTGCGATCGTCGCAATAGTGCCGAATCCTCCGTTTGTTTGGAAATTAAATGTACGGTGCATGAATGTTTTCGAAACAGGCACAACAACAACAACAACAACAACAACAAACAGCGATTAAAACAAGAGAAGGATGAACAATCAACATTTCCCTAGAATAAAATTCGGCCGTAAAGCGGATCAGATTACATTAATTTGCTCATATTTTGGATTCAAAAATTCATATGACCGCAATCAGTGTGGATAAAACTATCACGTTTACTCTATTTCATTTTATATCGCTTTATTTTTCATTCATTTCCTTCTACGCCAAATGGACACAAATCAAAAGACCACTTTATATGTAACACATAATAATTTTACTATCAAAAGTCATATCAGTCAATGTTTGTCATGTTTGTAAATTGATGCAGCCAAACTATGTGTGCCTCGCACGCAATACTCATAAAATAAAATAATACAAGACGAGTATATATAAATTGACCAATCATTCCTAATCAGTATGGTTGCGATCGTCCAAATACACATCGGATGTGTGCAAAACTTCCGAATCATAGCTCAATTCAATGATTTGATTGTGGCAGATTTTACAGTCAGTTAAGCTGTCTCGCCTTTTTCAATCGAATGACAGATTATTTTTGGCACTTTGAATGCGCACAAAGCAAATGCATAGTATATCACTCTCGGTTTCATTTCAATTAATCAACAACAGAAAGAAAAGAAAAGAAAAGAGAATCAACGCAAGACGAAAGCGCGCTATAAAAGAAAAAAAAAACACACAAAATCGTCTTAATATAAATAAACAACACAAAGCCAGAGAATTGGACGTAATGTGCATTGATTTGGCTGCGCTGATCGTTTGATATCTGTGGCCTATGGCAGACATTGGTGGCGATGATTTGATTTTATTTTGTTTTGTTGGTGATGTTGACTTAAACTCCGACTAGACTGGTCATAAATTTCATTAATAAAAAGGTTAACTGTCATATCATTTACTAGCACATTAACAAAGGGTTCTTGAACAAAAACAAAAACAAAAACACAGAGGGAGAGAAAGAGAGTGAGAGAGACCAAAGACACACACAGCGAAGAGTCTTTTGGCGCAGCAGACTGAATCGGTAGCAGCGACATAACGATTTAGCGAGAAGCTGATGAAAGAAACACAAAAATAACAAAAGCAAATACAATTACAACGTGCACGAGCACGCAAAACGAGGACATCGCACGGGCTTACAAGTGAGAGTTTTCCAAACATATCATTGCGAATGCACGCGCTCTCTGTGACGTAAGTAGCAAATGCACTCATCTCGTAAGTCCCATAAACACACATACACATAGCGCTTAACTCGAATCAGCTCAGTTTGGCTCGGCTCGGCTCTGCTCTCCGTATTTATATTAGGAAATTACATTACTAACAGCAAAGTAAATGCGCGCGCA
The DNA here is from genome assembly GCF_009176505.1 of Sitodiplosis mosellana. NCBI lineage: Eukaryota > Metazoa > Arthropoda > Insecta > Diptera > Cecidomyiidae > Sitodiplosis > Sitodiplosis mosellana. The sequence continues at coordinate 167,719 of NW_022601467.1, forward strand.
CAAACGTTCACTTTCATTCAAATGCAACGTAAACAAAACACACAGAATCGAAAGTGCAAGTATCAATGCAGCGCGGTTCATTGCAATGCATGTACTGATATGAGTATCGGATGCAACAATTACACGCACATTTACAACGCAAATTAAAGACGCATTTTCATTTCCCTGTACCGACCGATCAGTTCGAAACAGTTGGATTTGAAAACAGACGCACTTAGGTTATATTGTCTCACCGTAATTGAGACCCATTCTGAAACTGTGTTCGAAGTCTCAAAGCAGATTTGGCGAGATTTCGATTATTTTCTGCAATGATTCGGTCAAATTTTGGTATGGTTATGGATCTTGCACTATATTTATTGGATGCAAACAATGATGTATGTATTGTGTACACGTGTAAACGAATATCTACACAGATCATTTTTTGCTGCTTAAAAACCCATCGAGATCAGCATGTTATACGAATTTGAATCAATGACAAAGTGAAGAGGGAGAAAAGATACAAAAAGAAACACATACACAATTAAAAAGGCATTCATTCGAAAAGAAGAGATGCGGAACGTCAATCAGAGGTGTTTTATTACACTTGGACGATGTGCCAAACCAAAAGTATCAATTGAATAAAAAAAAATAACGCTACGAATAAATTTAAAAATTCAAACGGCATTGTGGCATTCTTTACTAGAAATAATAAATCCAAATCTTACAGAGTGAAATAAAATAAATGCCACTATTATAAAATCAGTGGCTATCTCAGCAGACCAACGGTTGAAGATTAGGTTGAAGTTGAATTTATCAATTTTCTCAATGATGATTGAATACAACGTATTCACATCGCGAAAAAAAAAACCATATTCAGAATATTTACATGGGAACATTTAGAACAGCATTTCGTTTGGTCGACCGAGTAAATTATCAAACGATGAGATAAGTCGCTGTATGTTTGTGATCACATTCAATTAACTGAACAAAAGCGTTATTCATGAATGTCAACAAAAGAGCCGCAATATTGCCGATTGAAGGGAAAAAAACTGAAAAGAGTGTGCCTTTTCGGGGCTTTCGGTATGATTACGTGCGTTCCCATTTTCGGATTTTGTAGATAAACTGGGAACGAGGTGAATATGTAGTCACACATACGACATCATGTTTAATGCATGCAAAGATTTTGCCAAAAAAACATCACGTTCCACATGATAGTCTTAAATACGCGTACAATCGAAGCCTACAGCGACTACTAATAGACATGTGTCTTTACATTTAATTCGTATGCAGAAGAAATTCGGCATACCCATATACAAGCCATCAGCTGCTTCTGAAGAAAGTGAAACGACACTGGAAAAAAAGTCGAAAAGAAAGCCCAAATAACAACACAGGCATGACACATTCACTTTTATTTACACAAGAAAAGGCTTAATACACACACACAATAAACATAATTCAAATGAGAAGTTCAAAATTAACCCACAACAGATTTTTTTTCTTCTTCTTAAGGTACTGCTCATGATGATTGCCAACAAAAAATTTGTTAACAAGATACTTTCAAAAACGACGATAAGCATAGTCAAAGAGGTTGATAGTGAAAAAGTGCTACAGAAGAGCAGCAGCAGCAGCAGCAACAGCAGCAGAAGAAGAAGAGACCGCAATGACGGCACATTTGTACTTTGATATGTGTATTTGCGTTAAAGCCCGTTACCTTTTCGTTTGTAGTAAGATGAGAAAGGCGAAGAGAGTGAGATGATGGCAATGACAATAACGTCACATGAAAAAATAAATCGGCACACGTTCGTTTCATATAATGATGACCCCATTAAACGAGCAAACTCACAAATTTGGCATGAAAAAGACAGAAAAAACAACAAAAATTTGACACACAATGAGTTGGCAAAGTGCGAGGGGAAAAATCAGGACAGAAATTTCACGGGCAATCAATCGTTGAAATGAGTTCACAATATTGTAGAATATAATCGTAAATTGCGTTGAAGCCATGTAAATTGATGAATTGAACAAAATGAAATCTAAAAAGGAGAAAGAGAAAGAGAATATTACGCACTTTGATTAATGTGATCATCAATATTAAACATGTCCAATCAAATCTTTTCAAACGAGAGTCTCTATTCGGCTATTTTTGATGTATATGGATGTGTATGTATTTGTCTAACTGAATATGAAGAAAAATTAATAAACTCATTTTAAATAGGTCTGGTTTTCTGTAATTTAAAGTGATACAATGAGATTAAATATTAGCAATTCCCAAGCACCGACACAGAAAAACAAATCCTATGAAATGATGATTTTTTCGAAGAATTTTAATACTTTAATCAAATTGGGGATCATTTGCTTTGTAAGCCATTGGCTAAAATTTCAGCAACATTGGATTTCGTAATGAACTGTAATTTCAGCAACATTGAATTAACCTTGGCATTGGATCAAGGACTTTTCGCTTTGATATGTTCAAAACTGCTGGACAAAGTAAATATATATGTGTATGTGTGCGGGCTAGGGGCTTATGTGTCACCGCAAATCTCACAAGTCAGTTGAAAAAATACAGGCAGCAGCACAAGTCTTGCGAATCTGTGTGAAGACTCGCGATTCTCTCATGGGACGAATCAATAGACCAAACTATTCGAAATCAAATATATACAATTATGACATGTCAATTGCACGCAGTCGAATCGTACTTACTCGTAGATTTGTCAAACGATTTCTGTGCTATGATTTGTGTTTAGATTTCTAGGAGATTGTGTGAGCTTACATAGGAATTTAGCGAGTCTTTTTTGACTCGCAACGACAAATAAGCCCCTTGAGTGCGGGTGATGATCGATGTGGATCTGTTTGAGCAGTATGTTTGTATGCCAATGAGTGTGTTTCGCATGTTCATCGTTGAATGGTTGTTTTTATTGATTTAATATTTTTTCTTTGTTCTACACTTCGATTCGGAGTTCCTACCACGATCGTGTGCTTCGAAGATTTTGTTTTGGTTCAAACCAGATCGAAATTGATCACATCACACAATTTCGATCAATAGCTTTCGATAGTGTCGCAAGTTGAAAAAAGAAAACTGTCCACTCGGTTTTATTCAAATAATAATGACAAGTTTCAAAGGTCGTTTACAGTTTACATTCTGTTAGTAATTCAATAGCAAATTGTTGAGCATTTATTATGGTGAATTTACTTCATTTTGCGAATGATTTTTTAAGTATGGAAGTAATTGACCAAAACCAGAATGAAAAAGTTGGGCAACATCTGGAAGATATTTAACAGGAGAAAATATTGGATAAAAATGGACCTCACCGTGTACGCAAAAAGAAGACGATATTCGAAAAGTATATTTAGAATGGATTTGTCCAAAGAGAGAAGTATAGACAGTCGGACTGGTATCGGTCGGAGATTTGAAGATATTTTGTAGGTTGAAGAAGAATGAGAAAGAAGTGAGACGCATAAAAAACGTCTTAGCAACGAATGAATAATAAGGTCATCTTGCCAAATTTTATAGGCGATCAAGTCGAAAGTAAAAAGACACGCTTTCACTTTACACGAAGAAAAGAAAATGTAATCAGTTCTTGTTACTTGTTCTTTTTTTTTATTCATTTTCACATGTGTCTGCAGACACTTGAATGGCGGTAAAATAATGCCGAAAAAAATGAAAGTTGACATATTTAGAATTGGATGCCCCTTCAATTTGCTAAATAAAAGCGTCCAATTATAAAACGTGTGCAGTATTAATTTTCATTCGACTGTTTGCTCTTCAAATCTTTCAATCACCTTTCAAATGTGGGTTAAAAAATCCGTTCACACGACAGTTGTGGTCTCAATTCGGTATTGTTTTCTCTCTCTCTCTCTCTCTCTCTCTCTCTCTCTCTCATTTCGATGAAATAACAATGCTCATCACGTGCTAACTGAATATCATTTTTTTGGAGTTTTTATAACATGACATTTATTATCGCATTATTATGATGGTATTTGAAGTTTTGCAGAAATATAATGAATACAAAAAATGCTTAAAATAGGGGAATGTAACCGGTTGTGGGACAGTCGATTATTTTGACACTTATGTAGTATTAACACCAAATGATGTATTGTAATGTTGTTTTATATCCGTAATCAAACTTTTGGTACGACTCTTAGCTGAATATATGCATTCGTTGTATTATTTCCAGACGAAGCGTTGAAAAATGTAAAAAAAAGTTTCATAGAATTTTTTTGAGAAGTAATGTTTTCTCAATTTTTGATGAAAAAATGATCAGTAAAATATTGATATACATAGTTTAAGGACTAAATTTCATCATAAGTAAGTTGTTTTTATCAGTATATGCGCATTGAAAATTTTTTTGCATCACAAACAAAATGGTGTACGATTCCAGTTGTGGGACAGTCATGTACCCAGTTGTGGGACACCCATTTTTTTGCATTGAAAGCATGAATACGACGTTTCAGTGATGAAATATGGTCATTTGTGTTAAAATAAATATGTGTGGTCGGAATTATTGGTGTTGTTGTGACCGTCAAATCAACATTTGCATTTCCCATCATGTTAAAGGGACAAAAGACAGCTTTTCCAGTACAGGGTTATGATACGTCAGTCCAGACTGTCAAAACTTCGTATGACTGAGATAAAAAGTAATTGGAGAAACCTTAGTTGATTTTTATGTACTGAATAGCGGATTGGAGCCGATACACCGAACAATTGGGGTAGCTATTCGATGATATTACAAAAGTAAACTATGAAGAGTTACCAGAAGTAGCATTTGGTCCAGTTACACACATTTCCATCGATATTGACCAATCAAAATTCAATAAAATCCTTTTCTAGCCGTAGAAAAGTCCACTTCAAATGTGCAAAGGGATGTGATGGTGTCTACATATGCATTCACTGCGAATGAAGATAATGGCTTATTTTCGTTATTAATTTTTCATGTAACCACTATTTCATCATTGTTCGTCTATAGTAGTCTATAGAATTGAATAAACAATCATACAATCTTGATTTCTAATGATTTTACTCCAATTTTTGACATTTGAACCAAAAAAAATGGGGTGTCCCACAACCGGGTACAATTTTTTTTCTCGCAATTTTCAAGACTGTCGGAAAAATGACCATAAAATTTTTGTTGTCGATATAAATGACCAACTTTGTTTAGAGAAAAGTTAGCTATGATGATTACCTTTCGAACGGTATATGGGGTTCGAAAAAATATGTGATAGAAATTTTTTTCTGGCAAAGTTACAAAACCCGTCCCACAACCGGTTACATTCCCCTAATACAAAAGACATGGAAAGTCTTTTCCATGAAATATCTTCTGAAATCACCAATCAATTTTGCATCATGCATTGAAATGCATTTCCTCTTCAGTGTATATTCTCCTCAGCCAATTTTCTAACAACCAAACAGAAACAGAACCTCCGAAAATATTTTTACACAAGACTGGTGCCGAAAACTATATATTCGCTTAGTGGGAGCGAGAAAGGCGAAGCATGAATGAAAGGTAGCTCAATTCAATCGATACTTACATATGTGCGTGCGCATTTAATTAAAAGAAGGAAAAAGAACAAACAGCGACAGAAGCGGTAGCAATCAAGGCGCTGCATGGACGCACTGGCACTAAGTCCCATTGTTCTGCATGTGATACATGTGAGTGCAATAAAAATAAACAATTTCATTCTTTGCGATCGTCGCAATAATGCCGAATCCTCCGTTTGTTTGGAAATTAAATTTACGGTGCATAAGTGTTTTCGAAAAAGCCACAACGATTAAAACAAGAGAAGGATGAACAATCAAAATTTCCCTAGAAATAAATTCGGCCGTAAAGTGATGATAAAGATCAGATTACGTTAATCTACACATATTTTGGATTCAAAAATTCATATGAAAATATAAAACTTTCATTCTATTTCACATTATATTGCTTTATTTCTCATTCATTTTCTTCTTACTTCGAGTCGACATAAGTCAAGTTATTCGCTTGAAATTTTAGTTTATATATAAATTTACAAATGTCTTATAATAATATTTGTTGCAATGGACAATTTGTACTAATCATTATCCTTTTTTCTTTTTATTTCTTTCTTTTCATCTTTATCTCTCTAATGATTTTTTTTACATATTAATTCCCTTCGACAAAAATTTAAATTGTAATGTTTTAACCATTTAGAATTCCGGAAAATTTCAAGATTATCACAAAAACGAATGAGATGTGCAATAGCCACTGACTTGGAGATGATATTATTTTAAAATCTTTACTGAAACTAGTTTGTCTTTTTTCCGAAAATTTGAGAGAACATTTTTCTGTTTGTTTGAAATTGGAAATCGGTTTTCTTCATAGAAATTCATGGCGTTTTGATTTTCGTTTGTATTTTGGATTGTGCGAGTATTGAAATCTCAATGAAAGACAAATTTGTTTTGCTTTTTTCCCTAAAATTTGGTACAAAGTGTGTGAAATAAATTTTTTATCTATTCATTCCCTCATTATTTTCAACTCTTTTAGTCGAGATACTTTGATTTTTTTTTTGTTTTTTTTTTTGGTTTTTTTTTTTTTTTTTTTGTCGCGTTTTCTTTTCAGGTGATCGATTCTGCGAAGAAAAAGGTATAATGAATGATATAGTGGAAACTATCTATAGAGAAAATTTGGAGCGCTTCAATTCTATTGCGACTTTAATTTTTAGATTTTAAATCTAGATTTAACTTATATATTTTATGTCTATTCAACAGACATTTAATATAAAGGGTTTGTCGCTTTATATTTTTATACCTTTTTGAGTTTCCTTCCATATTCGCTGCAGATGTTGTCCGCCTACTTGCTTGTCCAAACAAACTCTCTGCATCATCTGTGCTTGCATCATAATCAAATGGGGTTGTTGTGATGTTGTTTCGAGGTGTGTTTGGGGAAGATGATACATTATCCATAGACAAACTTTTATCGGAGGTCGAGTCTGCTTCGTCCGTCGCTACTTCTGTGTTTGCATCCTCATCAACCTCTTCTTTAACTGATATCGTCATGCAGTTAGCTCGTTGTATGCCTTCCAGATATGTTTTGTATATCGACACATCTCTTAAAATGCTTAGGCAATCGAAACAAAGCAATTCTGATGACTTGACCTAAGAAATAACATAGAGAATATGAGATATTATTATTATTGTTCTGCACCATGCAGCGTTTCTTCGCCAGAGGTGGTTTATTTCGTAGCTGTCAGATTTGAATTCTAATTGATCACAGACTGAAACTTAGCCGTCAGATGTTAAAATGTTCAATACTCAAATTCATTCTGCGCCTATACTCACTGTGATTTTCAACTGGTTTTCTATGAATTGATGCATTCTTCCATGATGTTCGGTTTCGAAGCTGATATCGACCTTGGCTTCCTTCCAGAAACATATTCGGCATTTTGTGGCGATATTCACACTATAGAGGTCATCAGGATACTTCATTTGAAAAGTAAAAATCTAATATAACTTTTTGGACTGGAAGAATGAAAAACGTTGTCAAACCTACCGAATTCATAAGGTTTGTATAAGTTTCGCGTGACCGATTTGATTCCGTAATGCGGCTAACGTAGACAGGCCAATAGTTCAACTGCTCATGGCAGACGTTACAAATTGTTTCTGTGCCCGAAATCTAGAAACAAAACAAAAACGAACAAATTTTTATCCATCCGAATTTCTTTATGTGAAAATTTGCAAAAAAAAATTCCGTAAACTTACATCAATATTAAACCAGTTTTTCGATAATTCTACAAAATTGGCATTTGGTGTTTGAGTACTAGCGACATCCAAACACAAGCGACATAATTTCGATGCAGAAACATACATTTTTAATTGAAAAATTTGTAAAATAATCGAAAAAATAAAACAAAATAGAATCAACGTCGAACAAAAAATCACAGTAAAATGACGAGCTCGTTTACACCACTATTTGTTGCTTGTTGAATATCCAAAGTGACAGTTTGGAATGAAGTTGGCTGCGCCATAGATGACAGCTCAAAAATCCATTAGATATTTCGAAACAAATGGAAAACGTTAAAACGATTTGAATTGAAACCATTTCATTAGCATCATAACTTATTGCCAAAAGAAATTACCTGCATTTTTTGTATGCAGCGACCACCAAAAGACCAATCAACTTAGCATCAACTATTGAAATTTGTGGAATTGATTAGCTGCGTATTAAATCAGACGCGTGAATTGAGGAAAACGTGTGACCTAAAATAAGACAGTAAATTTATTCAGAAATTATAAAATAAAATCAAGTCTATTTATATGATTGAGCAAGAACGTTTTATTCATTCAAGGTCGATTGATTTTTTCTTAAGTCTACATCTTTTCGAATGAAAAACACTTTTTATTCAAAACGTTTATTTTCTTCCACATTACGACTTAAGTGTTTTAATGAATTGTGTCATGTCATATTCCTCCTCGTATTCCTTGTCTTCCCATAGATCTGGAAGATTTTCTAGCGCTTGTTTTAAACTAACATTCGTTTGTTTACCATCCTTATTAATTTTATTGGTTTTTGATGCATCATCCGCTAGCGTGAATAAATCAAATAATTGTTCTGTTGCCATGGTGTCCATCGATGCATTTTGTTCGCTAACTATCGTATTAGCTGTGAGGAGCTTAAACTTCTGCAAACCCATTATCTTCTCTTCCAACGATTTTCGCGTTATGAGTCGGTAAACATTGACCACTTTTTTTTGGCCGATTCGATGGGCTCGGTCCATTGCTTGAAGATCTTTCATTGGATTCCAATCATGCTCAACAAATATGACTGTATCAGCACCCGTAAGATTCAACCCAAGTCCACCCACCTGTGTGGTCAAAAGTAACACATCAATACTTGGATCGCTGTTGAATTTTGTGACAATTTGATGACGCGACGCCGCTGGTATGCTGCCATCTAACCGTAAATATGACACAGTTGGCATATGCTTCTTCAATAAATCATTTTCGACGATATTGAGCATGGCTTTTAATTGACAAAATATTAAGGCACGATGCTGGTTAATTGGTGTCAGCGGATCGCCATTGAATGCTTCATTTCCAATGCCACAGTCGGACAGTAGTTGCTTGAGTGCAGGTAATTTGGCCGCATTATCGATATCGTTGAGCGTTCGATTCGATTTGGCTAGATCGTCTTGTATGATTTGGTATTCGGGATGTTCTTTGGTTAGTACTAATTTTGGATGGTTGCATACGTTTTGCAAATACCGAAGCGCTTGGAAAATATGGGTTTTACGCACCGACGCACTTCCATCACTCGACCGATCGATGGATTCCAAGCATTCGTTCAGATCATCGGAGTTGAGATGCGTTTTGCTAAAGTCTTCGTACAAACGCTCTTGCAACGGGCTCAGTTCGCATAGTAAATCTTGTGTTATCTTTGGCGGTAAGTCGGTAAGTACATCCTCTTTGACTCTTCGCAAAATGAACGGTAACACTTGACGATGCAATGATTCCATTGCCAGTGCTCCAGCTTCCTGATCTTTGGCCGAGCTTTTTGCATCACGGCTCGCCAAAATGGGACGACTGAATTTACTACAGAATTGCTTTTCTGTGCCAAGAAAGCCGGGCATCAGGAAATCAAACAATGACCACAACTCGAGTACATTATTTTGAATTGGTGTACCGGATAGAATAAGTCGGTGGTTGGCTATTAGTTGTTTCATTGCCTGTGAACATTTCGTTTTGCCGTTCTTTATGATATGACCTTCGTCTAGAATCACATAATTCCAATGAATTTGACTGAAAAACGCAATGTCCTTGCGAACTATGTCGTAAGAGGCAACAACTAAATTGTGTGATGAAATTTTCGGTCGCAGCTTCTCGCGTTCATTGGGGAAACCAACGTAGTGCAATGGCTTCAAAAATTCATTCGACACAAACTTGTTCACTTCATAAACCCAGTGTCCGGTTAATGTCGGCGGGCAAATAACCAAGCTCGGAAAATTGGCGTCTTTGTTCAGCATTCGTTGTTGATGATCACCTGCCAATATACATATCGCTTGCAGCGTTTTACCTAAAATAATTCAAACCAAATTGAGCGATTAGCGATCATGACTTCAACAATTAGCCGAAATATTTCAATATCGTACCTAAACCCATGTCATCGGCGAGAATTCCATGCAGTTTATATTTATTTAAGAACCACAACCAATTCACACCCGACTGTTGATAGCTTCGAAGTTCAGCATCAATCGGAACAGGTACATTGAAATTTGGTATCTTTTTTGGTGAGAACAAACATTCGAGGAACTCTTCATCTTTTGTCTTGCGCTCTAAAAGATCTTTGGAAAGTATCGAAGATTTCGATTCAGATACTGAATCTAATGGCATTAGTTGGATTAGTGTGGCGAAGCAATGTGTTGATAGCAGACGGACTGTTTTATCTGGATCGCTCATTCTTCCCAACAACGGAATGATTAGCAACAAAACATAGGGAACAATTTCAAATTGCAGCTTATTCACAATACAACTTATCGCCTCAACTGCTCCCTGGCGATAAATCAAATTTTCAATTGTTTGCAATTGTATTAAACCATCCTTAACGATCATATCCATCACTTTGGACGAATCGATTAAAGCCAATGTTGCGAGACACCGTGCGGCCATATGTCGAACCTGAAGATAAAGAATCGTATTTTATTCCTTATTTTTTTCTATCTATTAAATATGTAATGATTGAAATGGTTAGACCTACCGCCTTTAGAGGATGTTTTAGCAACAAATTCAATTTTGGTAATAATTCTAATAGATCATCGGATAAGCTTGGGTGAATGGCCACTGCAGAGCATTCGATCAATTGTAGGCACAGAATTAGTTCATTCGACTGATCGAAATTCACTGGCTTTTGATCATTTCCAGTCGCATAAAATGCACAAATGTCTTCGTCTCTAATCTTGATGGTGTCTTTGATTAAACCCCAAAATATTGGAACTTTTTCAATCAAATCTTTGCCGAAATATGTGCAAATGGCTTGAATGGCAAATTGTGCGCCGATGCGTTGAATCCGATTCTGTTCACGACACTAAAGAAACGGACGGAAACGATTTGTTTAGTAAATATTTTGTTGTAATTTTTTTTTCTCAAAAAAGAAAATAAATTCGACTCACTGGATCGTCTGTTTCGGCTAGATCTTCTATTGTGACATCATTGAGGGGCGGTCGACCAGGACCACGTGGAGTAGAAACTGTATGGCTATCGACGCCTTTACCTTGTATGGTTAACGTAAGCATTCCGTGGTATGGATTCTGCTTGTCGGTTTCGGCTTCATTTGGTTCAAAGTCTGTGATCATTTTTTCCGTAACCATCTGAAACAAAATTTTGTAATAAATTAATTCATTTCAATATCTGCGACTCATGAAGATGAAAAAAAAGAACTAAAGCAAAAAGCAACATACGATTCTCGGTGTAAACTCCAAATCACTTTTCAGCAAATGACAAAGATTAATCACAATTTTATTGATCGGATTTGGATTGCGATTGCGGACAAAGTCTAGCAATTTGACTAAATATTGTGCGGCCAGTTGCTGAATAATCTGACATCGTTCACGTTTGATTGATTCCATCAGTGGTTTGACTACGGGATTAAGACGATCTGGTATACTTTCCATGTTTACTGTAGCTCCAGCCAAAATGGCCAAAGTGCTGTGAATTAGAAATGGATGGATTTAATATTGATTGAATGACGAAGCGCAAAGTTGTAATATAGTTTATATCAACGTAAACGTACCTCACATTCAAGATGTTTTGTTCGTGATTGGTTTGTGCGAGTGACTGTTGGAGACTGCGTCGGCGTTCTTCGAGCAATTCGACCGTTTTTGTTTTTAAGAACGGATGTTTTTGTCGCAAATTTTCCGTGTGTGTTGTGGCTAATGCCTGAATCTGATCGATTGTCAGCACTTTGAATGAGTCAAAGTCATTGAATGGAATTTTATATTGTTTCATTGTGGCTATAAAATCGCGAGATTCTTGCAGTAGTCGAGTGAGCAGAAATGCCACTTCGTCGTAATAAACGAATTCATTCAATACTTGATGTAATTTTTCTTGGAGAACAGGTGGTCCAGGCCGAGATCCTGGATCGTTTACAGCCCAAAATGAAATGACCATACCACTAATGAGTCGTTGCAGCGCTGACCGCGACGATAGATAACCAATCAATAGTTTTGTGTAGCACTGAATCGGACTTTCTACGTCGACTGTATAAACAGCGCCTGGTGCTGGCAGAATTAAATATTTCGATAGCAGTCCAATCATTTTAGCCGCAATGCATCGGGCCCGTGGTATGTTCCGTTCTCTGACATCAGCCGGAGTGGTTTCGATACCACCCAAATACATCTTTGGATGGTGTTTTTCGCCGCCAATACTCAAATCGAGATCATTTTGCCTTTTGCTACGCTCCTTTGTTGCATTGGTTTTTGCATAAGTCATCAGGGATGGGTCGAAAGCCAGCCGAGCCGGTTGCATTGCCAAGCACATCCAAGCCGATACATACGGACACGCTGCATGTAAAAGAGCCGACAACTCAGCATTGGTCACTAAATTCACCCAAACATCTTCGGCAATCGACTGAATATCGGCGACATGCTCGACGAGAACACGTTGGTAAATATGGCGAAGAGATTCTTGGAGCAGTGCAGATGGCCACTCTTTAACACCAAAGTTAAGTGACAAATTTTTGGCATTCACATTGACAATTTTATTGAAATCACTTGCTGATTGCTCTGACAGTTTCATTTTATCGTTGCTACACGCCGGCTCGTTCGACCCATTTGTCGTTTCAATTATTGCATTGCATTGTGTCAATGTTTTCAATGTATGTAACGTGGATTTTCGAACGGATGACGTCGTGTGACTGAGGAATGGCCATAAGCGTGGTATTAGTACATTCATTGGCTCCATTCTGGTTTTGGTTCAAAAAAAAAAAGAGAAAATACTGATATTATCATAGCTGCCCGTTTATTTCGAAGACATTTAAAGAAAGAATTTTTTTCTACAAAACTTACTGTAACCACTGGCTAGCGTTTGGTAGACTCAAAATCGCTGCTAGTAACCCCATAAAACTGTTACATGCTGATGCAAGCTCGTCTTGATCAAGCAGAAGATCCCACAACATTTTTACAATACTTGACACTTGATCGATACTCAGCAGTTTTGGAAGAGATCCGGCGATTGGAATCAAAGTGGAAGCAGCTACAGCGCCAACATCGTCAACTGGATCGAAAAGTCCTGCCAGTATGTTGTTTATGGTGAATGGCAAGAATGTTTGCATCAAATCCTCTCGAACAACGAGCATGTATTTTATGCCGAGCAAACCACCGTGGCGAACTTCCCATTCATTATGTTTCATAAGCCGCATCAATATTTCGACTGTGCTCTGCACAACATTGGTCGGCATGGCTTTCAATGCAATTCCAAGTACCTGTGCACATGTCTCTCTAACCGGTGCTATGACTTGATCGGATATGAAATCCCCGAATCGATCGAGTGAGAGTACACAAAGTAAACGCAAAACAGCGTCTTCTAGCCATCGTACATGGCTTTCTTCCATTTCTTCTGCTGTCATGAAAACACTTTTTCCGGCACCTGTCGCATGTATTTTGAACAGTTCACGCAACGCTGTTGCGGCTCCGTGACGTATCTCCCAACGCGGATTGAACAGGTCCAAATACAATTTGGAGCAGAACGACTCAAGTGGCCAATCTGTTGTTGCATCAGTCCATTCACCGGTACCATCTGGTACTGATTCTGAAATCGAGTATGTGGCATCGTTTTCATTTAATTTGATTTTTTTTGTTTCGGGTTGATCGTCGCTGATAGATCCATTACTTGTTGAATTACTTCTGCTGTACGTAGCGCTCGATGAAGACACAGCTGGCATTCCACTCGCACTTGACGAGGTCACATTGTTATTGGTTGCTGTTCCACTGTTGCTCGTAATTGTTTGTTGTTGTCGTGATTTTCGCCGTAATCTTTCCAGACGGTTCAATTCGCGGCAGCTCATTGACGCCGTTGTGGACGACGACGACGTCAATCCAATTGAATCTAAATTCAGGACCTCTTGCACTGGTAACAAAGACTTATTGGGTTCATATTTATTTGCTGTGTTTCGCATATCATCCAACGAAACGAGGTCGTTTATGTTCAATAGCCCCGATTGGCACAGTCCAAGTTTTTCATTCAATTGCATCCGTTGGCGGGTCAGTCGATCATGTTCGTTCCCATTGTTTGTATCATCTAAACCACCTGCGGCATCATCTGTGTCAAATTCACTACCTTCCGAACCGATTAGACGTGCCCCTTTCTCCAATACAGTTTCCAAATTAAATTGCTCAAATGTGAGACGGCTGGCTTCGAAATTGCGACTAGACAAGTTTTCTGTTTTCACTGAAGACGGTTTGGGGTTCCATTGTGGAACATTATTTAAAATTGACTCAACGGCTTGGGCGGCAGCGATTCGCGTCTGTATGAATTAATTCAATAAAAGAAACGATTAAATAATGAAAAAAACAAACAAACAAACACACCAACTCGCTTCAAATTTACTTACATCCCATACATTGCTGTGCAAGTAAACTAACAGTCTTGAGAGTAAATTGTGCAATTCATGTGGATGTAATTTTTGAACTTCGCCAATTTGTTTGGCTGCTGCTCGTCTTGTAACTGGGGACGAGCCAGACTCCAGTAGTATAAATAATCGATCCAATCTAAAGAAGACGCAAGTAATAAACAATAAACAATTGAAATGAAAGTTTTACTGTGAGGACAAAAAAAAAGGTGACACATCGGCAACAGTCTGTTTATCATCGAATCACATCGACTCCAGACCAATCAAATGCATAATTTAATCAGAAATTTACCTTGACGTCATTTTTTCCAATAAATGTTGCTCGCTTGGTCTCGCTGAGATTCGCTTTTACAAATTGTATATACATTAAATTTATGGAATTGTTTCCCCTTTTTCGTTTCAGATTTAGTTTATGTATGCCTATTTGGTATATATCTGGTTTGTTGTTTACTTATTTTAGGTTCGTTTACGTTACTGCCATCAGTTTATGGTGCTGAGAGCGCTGAAAAATTAAATTACAAGAAAAAACACAATTCGAATAATTACGATTTTTTTTTAAAATTAATTTTTCGTTCACATTTCTATAAGGTTAGACGTTTTAAAGAGAGTGACATTTTAATATATATTTTTTTCTTCACACACAATACGCAAGTCGAATGACAAAAACAAACAAGCAATATGATTGAACATCATGTTTTCTAATGCTGTGAAATTATTAATAACATGGAGTTAATTGCCTATCGCGAATTAATTTGTTTTAGTTTATGCCAGAAAATCTATCAATCAAGGTTCACCGCCAATTTGTGATAACGTGTTCTATTTTACCCAAGCACCATAGACCAATGCACCTTTGAAAGCTCACCGAGCACACCACACTTAAAACACGCAATGAATTTTATTTTCCTGTTTTCTTTTCTTTTGCAAAATAATTGTTGTTGTTTTTTTCAATCGAAATGTTCCAATGAAGATTTTCGGAGCTGTGTGACACACGTAAGACTCAATCTAGAGTCTTTATCGGCGCAACTGTTTATTTTGTAGTTGTCATTCTATAAATTCCACATAATCGAAATATAATTGTGTTTATTGGTGAGATTTTGTTTATCAACGCGGCTAGATGCAGCAATAAAAACGATTCTGATTCTCTATTTTACCCCGTTGATTTTACGGGAAACAGAAGGCGCATATGATTTTTGTAATGTGTCTATATCGTACGCCATGTGTATCAATGATATGTAAATATTAAAATTTGTAAAAAAAGTGTGTTTTTTTTCAAAACTGATGCAGTCCATGTCATCGGCAACAGCTCATGACCCGTACTGAGCCTGATATTTCATTTGTGTTCATCAATTTTTTTCCATTTTCCGCAAAAAGCGCAGGTTATTCGTGTTCGCATTCGGTTGAATGTATAAGTGAAACGCCAGTTCGCAATTGGAAACGAACACGTCATTATCGATTCAATCGCTCTCGGCAATGTATCCCCAATGTAAACATAAAATAGATCGCCGCACGGTTTAATTATGCATATACCCATTAATGAAGCAAACAATTTCAATCCAGAAATAACATTGGCTCAAACGATATGCTATTTAGGATAGCGGCGATACACAAATTCAGCATTTCCATTTTTTGGAACAAATTTTTTATATTGAATCGTTGTAATTTGTGTAATTACATTCTGGGCCGAATGGTGTACACTATCCATGTCGTTAACTGATTTTAGTTTGTATGTACTGTTGCTATTACTTGATCTCTATGAATTGAGTGCGTCGATGCGTGTGTTACGTGTATGAATTGAAATTGATAAGCTCTGGTTATACAGGTTATTATCCTCTATTTTATTTTATTTTGTATCAGTTTTTCTTTCACTTTTTTCTGTTTACTTTTGCCTGTATTGAGCTCACTTTTCATCCATTCGTATTTTCGAAAACTTCTTTGTTTTCTTGTGTTCGAGTGTGCAAACGATTCGTCGATTTTTATTGTTTCATCAAGCCGCCAATCAATTCACTTCTTTGGGCCATTTCGTTTGTGTTTTCTGCCTGTTTGTTTTTTTACAGAACGGCACGAATTTCGAGCACGCGTTCAGAACATATGTTCTTCACTTTATCTGTAGGAAATACCATGGTTATATGTTTTCTATATATTTTCAATTGTCAATGCCTATTGAACATTTTTCCAAAATTATTGATGCTAATTGCATCTGTGTATGACGTACAAAAATCGATTTAATAAAGAAAACGGTGAAAATGTCCACGGCTTGATCGATTCCAATGATTTTCATTACCAAAAAAATTCTTGTTCAAACGATTGGAATAACTAGCATAACATCATTATAGTCAAAATCGATCATCTCAGTGACGTGTCAATTCTAATAATTGTTTCTGACGAGAAAAAAAAAACATTTGGTTGAATCATGATTTATCATCAAATTTTTAGAAGATATCTTGATGATATGTCGTAAACCATCCAAATTGTAATATAGTCTTAAAATAAACCACTTTAGTGAAAAGATACAAATAAGTCATATATTCATATCGGAATTTTTTTTTTGTGATCTTCTCAAATATGATATAAAAAGCAACAGTTACCCTTCAAAGTTTTGCAGAAAATAAGTCTATTTGTTCAATTGTTAGAATTTGGATGGTTTACGATAAGCCATCTATTCAGTAGGCAAACAAATTTGAAATAAATTATTGAACTCTGTATACTAGAGAGAAAAAAGCACATGCCACGATACACATTCTATACTCCGGTAATTGGAATAATTAAACTATCGAACAATTTGAGCGACTGTCTAGCAACAGTGCTGCTGTTATTGCTTTTTTCTTCTTCATAAAACAGAACGCGCTTTATGTATGTGCTGAACTTATTCCATTAGTTCATTCAATTGCCAGATAATAGATAAACAAAAACCTATTACAAATATACAATGTAACTTGAATGTTCGAGTTTCTGGCACTGCTTTCAAATGTAAATTAACTAACGAAATGTATGAATAAAATATGAACATTCGAATCGAAGTTATTCCTTTGAAGTGTGCAAAAAATAACAGACATTTACGTAATTTCCTCGATTTGGTGACACAATAATGAAATTGCAATATATCAAATTGCCTCATCAGAAAAGGAAATATGAAATAATTAATTCTTTTTTGAATTTGAACCAAATATTTGGATAATTTTAATTCAATTAGGTTTTCATTACCGTCGTGGTAAAACTGCAGTAGTGTGTAATTTCATGGTCATGCATCAAATCTGTTTCTCGATATCTCGACTAGGAACCGAAAATAATAAAACCGTTAATTTTTTTTCTGGATTGGAAAATAAAAATTATTCGCACCCATTTGAATTAAGCACAAATTGAATGTTCAGATAAATCACGTTTTGAATTATGTGCCTCGTGGCTTTTATGATTTTTCATATTTGATATTAAAATAAAAATGTATATTCGGTGTGAAGAAGGTGAATATTGTTCTAAATTTGCTACAAGTGAATTAATTGAAATGACCCAACCACATGCAATGTTCCACATTGTGACCAAAAATAATAATATTTACATTACTTTAGCCTGGGCTGCGTCCGTTTCTCTACCAAGACAAATGCTCATTTTATTTAATGTCAGCAAGCAAGATATTTATGACCGTTTAGCCGACGATATTCATATCTCATGAGATATGTGTCCCCTGATGATAAAAGTAAGTGTACTGTTCATGAAGGCAATGAAATATTCGACACAGAAAAAAAAAACAATTTCATATCTACGACGGAGAGCGAACTCGGTCAGTTGAGAGGCCCTCGAAAGTATATGTGTTCCTGTTTGTATTTAACACAAAACGTGTGCATTCGTCGCCTTGCGAATTATAAGGAGAGCCAAAATGAAAAATATTCGAGTCGAGCGAACGAAACCACAGACATGCACAACACAATACATTTGCTTCTGTGATGGTTGCAGTAGCGCGTAACATTTGTTCGATTAGATTTTATCAAAAAAAAAAATATTTTTCATATAAAAATTTAGCAGAGCGTGTTATGAGCTGATGTCGGCAGCACTAACTAACGTCAGCTGCTGATATCAGCTACTGACGAGTATGCGTTGCGTTGTTTTAACGCATTTGCAGTAGTTTCATTTCAAACTTGACTTGGCACCCAGAAAGGAATACGAATTTTGTGCTGCAAATGCGTTGAAACAACGCAAAACATACTCGTCAGTCTGACGTTAGTTAGTGCTGCTGACATCAGCCCATAACATGCTCTGAAATTGAGCGAATTTTTTTTTTCTCCACCAAAATTCGGATTAACAAATATGGAATGGGGAAAAAAAATTATGGTAGATAAAATGAAGAAAAAAATTAATTATCCTCAGTCAGTTTCGAAGTGATATCAAAATCTATAGAATCTAATGCTATGGCGTGTGCAAGTGCAAGCAAATGGAGTGAAGAAGGCAATTTATAACGGTGTGAATCAAGGCCGTAGCCAGCTCGAAATTTCTGGGGGCGCTCAAAGACTAATAATGGGTGCTCGCAATAGCAACAGTTATGAAGATTAAAAAAGCTAATTTTATTGTTTTTTATTGCTTATTACTTTTTTTATATCCGATTTATGTCCAAACCGAATATTCATTTATAATAACCGTAAACGTTTTCTTTAGATTATTTCTCCGTGGAAAATGACTGTTCCAAAGTTAGTTCCAATTGAAATAAGGGTAATAGATAAAAAGATTCGATTGTCATTTTTGTGATTTTTTAAAATAATATTTTCCCTCTTAATGTCGAAGCATTATTACAACTCAAAAAAATTTCTTGGTGTATTTTTTAACAAACACTTTCCAAATTTGGAAAGGTGCTCATGAGTTACCAGAGGGCGCTCAGCGCCCTTTCGCGCCCCCGTGGCTACGGCCCTGGTGTGAATAAAAAATGAGAAATTGGCAATTAAATCGTTATGTAATTATTTACAATTGACTGACGGGCACATAAAATTCACGCTATCGCCCGAGCTCATGCGCTCACTCACTCTCATGAATCCCAGATTACGGGACGTTAAATTGTGTTTAAATCGGCCTAACCTTCGATTGAAGATTCTTGTTACCAGAGAGAGAGAGAGAGAGAGTGTGTGTGTGTGTGTGTGTTGTCTGTATTGAGTATTTGTATTCAAGTAGTCAAAACACAAAGGTGACTCAAATGATGTTTCTACAATATTGAAAGTTGGCCATATATTACATGGTCTAAATTCTCCCCCATGTCAAAGAAGAAAAAAACCAAATTACCAACAACTTTATAAGCAAGCGTTCTGAGCGTGTGCGTATGTCTGTGTCTGCGAAAAACGCATTTTATGAATCATAAAAACTGAGTTCACGAGTTATACCAAATTATGAAACGAATGCAAATGTGCGTATGCACGCCATGCCATGCTAACGGCATTCCTTGAATCTAAATTTTTCATATTTTTTTCTACATAAATTTTACGCCTGATATACGCGCGTTCGTTGGGCAAAAAAAATTGCACTCACACACTTTGACTCTCACATAGTATGAGCGTGGCCAAAACTATGGTGAATTATACTGCGCTGTGCTCACTGACTTTTAGTCAACGTGCTTTCGGCAACCAGTTTAATCTAAAAAAAACGATTACAATAATATCCAGTAGAGTCGCGTTGCACACACACACTAAAGTGAGCTCGTTATGTCAACTCTCCACGATCGCATACATGGTGATTATTGATATGGCTGGAATTCACATGGAGTTACGAAAAAGAAAGAAAAAAAAAATGGAAAGAGAATGGCGAAAACACCATCGAAAAAGTTGCGTTTTTTCACTGTCTTGAACTGATTAATCGCTAATCAACGTCGTTCAATGAAAATTTCCTCAATGGAGATGATTGGGAGGCTCATCCGAACCGTTAAGACTGTACGATGGACAGAAAACGAAAGAAAAGTAAAATTCTTAACACGAATACACACAAGTAGCTATGTAACAATAAACCTGTATAGATAATAAAGTTGAAAGTTTTGACAGAGAAATTTCAAGGTAGGATAGATCGAAAAATGTATAGAGTCTCGTTTGCCTTTCGAATAATAGTAGAAAAAAAAACAAGGCATTCAGGCAAATGAATAATGCGTTGAGTCAAGAGAATGAAATGGAATGAAACAGAATGACTGGGCAATTGACCAAGACTAACAGAGACGTCGAGTCCAACACACACATCCATTGACATAGTTACGTTTTCTATTTTAGTTGCTGTTGCTGCTGCTGTTGCGTTTCATACATTTTTGTTCGCATTTGTTTCTGCTTTCGTTGGATTGAAGTGAGGTTAAAAAATCATTTTCTTGTACAGAACATTATTCATTGGCATTCAATCTCGCAAAGAAAAGAAAGGCAAATGCAGAATCATACAACCAAAATACACAAATACCGTCAACGTGTTAATAATATTTCGTTGTTTTTGCGTTAGTAACATTATTGTATATATATATACATATATTTTTTGCTTGTCATGAGCTGAAAAGAAATTGAAACCGAAACTGAAATTGAAACCAGCACCAAACGCTCGATATGTGTGTGATCATCTAAAGTAATATGCATATGATTACCGTCAACCAAATGAAATGCATTCACACATTGTATTAGAGTGTGTTGAAGCTACGATATGCGTTTGTATGAATTTATGTTATAAAAATTTGTTGATATCTAATGAAGGGCGAAGGTGTGGTGCCGAGAAATTTCTTTGGTACATACTTTTTTGGTCTAGGTGAAGGTGTGTGCTCTTAATCGTATTTATGATTATAAATGTTGCTGTTTTTTATTTAATTTTATACCATTTTATATAACTGCATTAACTTTCACATGCGCGTAAACACATACGGAATCCAATGGATGGTTGAATGTAAAGTAAACGTACTGCGATTAACTCAACTAAGTTTTAAGTGTTTTTTTTCTTTCTTTCTCTTTCTCACTCCCTCTCTCTCTCTCTCTCTCTCTCTCTCTCTCTCTCTCTCTATCTATCTTTCGTTCATTTAATTATTTTTGTTTGCTGTTGTATATTTTATTCGAAGTCACGGCAATGAAAATCGCCAACAATGCCAAATAGATTTGTCTTCAAAATTTGTCGCGAAAAACAAAAACGGGTTGTTTTCTCTTGTTGTTGAGATATTGTTGAATTTAACACTTCGAAAACGCACGGGATAGATTTTTGTTCGAATATCTCAATACCGACGCAGTCGAAAAATAAGTAAACATTTAGACACAATAAAACTAAAAAAACGCATAGTACTCCTTCTAGGATCTTGTTGTTATTTTTCCTCCTTTTCTTAACTAAAAAAGTTATGAAAGTTCCATAAATATTGAACAATTCCTTGTTGTTTTGTTTCTTTATACACCATTGATTTATTGAATGAGTGAAAATTCGAATGGCAAATATTTTTTACGATTTAGTATGAAGGAGCTCATTGGGTTTTCTAGCTTCAAATAGTTCGTCATTTCTATCGATTGTTCTTGTCGCACCCATTTGTTTTAGTACTGTTGCTGTTTCGCTCGTTTTCGTTGGCTTGGCTTGACTTGACACTTTAGTGCCGCCTCGTACAGGAAAATGGAATATTAAGCGATTTCAGGGAAAAAATATACCGTCTTTCCATTGCGTACGAATATTATCTCAAAAATATTTTCACCGAAATAGAAGAAGAAGAAAAAGAACCGTCATCGGTCGATGTATGTTTTCAGTTTATTTAGTTTCTTTGTTCTAACTTTTCGACGATATACAGATAAAAATGAACGTCGGCATGAAACAAAATAAATATGTGGTATTTTTTTCGCTCTATCTCTCTCTCTTGAAAATAATTCTTTCTACAACAATTATCGGAAAACTGTCAAGTGATTACAGCGTGGAATAAGTAAAATAGAAAGAATTTGAAACGAACACTTGGTTTTTTCTGTACAATTAAGTGTAGTTTTACTGAAACTGAGTCCCGTTTTAGAGTTTTTTGCAAGATTCTACTTTTTTCCCATGTAGCATCCATGATTTTCAAATTTATACTGACGGTGACTTATACGGTGCAACGCGATTTTAATGCTCACAAGCCAATGTGCGATGTTTTTGCGATGTTCGACACACAGCAACCAACTGTCAAATGACAGTAGCTAAACCAACAGAATAACATTGAAAAAAAAAAGGAAAGAACTGTGAGAGACCCAACTTAACGCAACACTCAACGCAGCAATCAACTCAACTAGATAAAAGAATACATCGCTTGCACCACACAAATGCACATCGAAATTTCAAGGGAAAGAATTTATTTTTTTTATTGTTGTATTTGTTATAAAACGAGAAACGAACGGATACAGTTTGTTTGTAATATTATTTGACTCCGATTTGACTTTTTCGATTGGATGAGTCGTCGTTAAATGCCATCAATTGCTCAATCAATTTACAAGTGAACAAGTGAAGATATCAATGCTTACAATCACGTAGTTTGTATAAGCACAAGAATTAGTTCTGAATTGAAATAGTTCCAAACAATGCACAACAACACAGTAATGATGTGTGATATTTAATACGGGTGCGATGTGAGCGGGGTATTTCAACTTTATTTAATTGCCATAAAAAAACAAACCGTGAGAACATTAATATTCATCGGAACTTTGCATTTGTGTTCATTAGGATTCAGTATTAATCAATTAATAGAGTTACGACTGAGGTACTGAAAAAGTAAAAGAAACAGTGCTACACAATACGGGAAAAAGAGATGTCCACTTTGGTGCCATTCGGAAAATTATCCACTCCATCGCCAGATCCAGAGGCAGATGAGAATAGCTCAAAACGACAAGCCACGAGGGTGTTCAAAAAGAGTTCATCAAATGGCAAAATTACCGTTTACCTCGGAAAAAGAGATTTTACACACGCTGATCCCATCGATGGTGTTGTTTTAATTGATCCCGATTATGTGAAGGACCATAAAGTATTTGGCAGTGTATTGGCCGCATTTCGTTACGGACGTGAAGACTTAGACGTGCTTGGGCTGACGTTTCGTAAAGACTTGTACGTTGCACAAGAGCAAATTTTTCCAAGAACCGAAAAAGAGAGGCCTCTGACCAGACTACAAGAACGTCTGATCAAGAAACTTGGTTCGAATGCCTATCCATTTTATTTTGAAGTTCCACCACACTGTCCAGCCAGTGTGTCACTTCAACCTAGTCCCAATGAAACGGGCAAACCATGCGGTGTTGATTATGAATTGAAAATGTATGTTGGCGATCAAATTGATGACAAGCCACACAAGAGGAACTCAGTGCGTTTGGCCATTCGAAAAATTATGTATGCACCATCGAAAATTGGCGAGCAACCATCAATCGAAGTGAGCAAAGAGTTCATGATGAAACCAAACAAAATTCATTTAGAAGCCAGTTTGGACAAGGAGCTATACCATCACGGCGAAACAATTTCCGTCAACGTTCACATTGCCAATAACTCAAATCGCACAGTGAAAAAGATTAAAGTGTCTGTGAGGCAATTCGCAGATATTTGTCTATTTTCAACAGCACAGTATAAATGCACGGTGGCTGAAATTGAGTCCGACGACTCAGTGGGTCCTGGTTTTACATTGAGCAAAGTATTAACATTACGGCCATTGCTCAAGGACAATAAGGATAAGCGTGGCCTTGCATTGGATGGTCAACTGAAACATGATGACAGCAATTTAGCATCTAGCACAATAATCACCGATCCAGCGCACAGAGAAAATTTGGGTATAATCGTTCAATACAAAGTAAAAGTGAAACTGTGTATCGGCGGTCCGATTTTGGGCGGAGATTTAGTCGCAGAGCTGCCGTTCACTCTCATGCATCCGGAGCCAATCGATGATGAACCTTGCTTTACACTATCGGATCGAGCCTCTAGCCGAACAAATGCCAACTTACAGGCCACCAAAATGGACGAACATAACGAAAGTTCAACTAGTGGAAATCTCATTCAATTAGAAGATGATGACTTCAAGGATGATGATATCATTTTCGAAGATTTCGCTCGACTCCGATTGAAAGGTGAAGCTGATTAAATGACATTCACCTGCAGTGAGATTCACTCGTCTTCTTATCAAAACGCATAGCATTATTATTGAAACTTTTATTATTATTTTTCTATTTGAATTTTGCTTCATTGTCTCAATATTCGGCCCAATACATGGATTAAATAAAAGAACAACAACAACAACAAAAAAAATAAAACAAAGCCAACATTATATTTGTAGGTATAATTGTAATTAGTTTTGGATAAAGATTACTCTGCGTTTTCAATGTATTTTGAAATGGGTGATGTATTTGACGCACACATTTCTAGGTTATGTTCAGTGTTTCAATGTTTCTCTATAGCCTAAAAATGTTCATTCTCGTTAATTTTTTTTTTACTTTAATAAAAATACTTTGCAAAGACAGAATGATACACAAACACACACAATTGGAGATGCGTTTAATTTTTATTTTCAAAATCTTAGCCTTTTATTGATACAACTTATTTGCCCAATTCATCGGTGCCAATATTATATTTTGTCTTAATGTTGTTCAGCTCCTCTTGTTTCTTGTCAACATCTAATCGCTTGAACGCCTTATTTGATTGATAGTAAAGTACAACCAAGTATCGATTGCAAACGTTGAAGCCAGATAAATGATCACAGGCATTCTTTGCATCGAAAATGTCTTCGTAAACAACAAATGCTGTTCCTCTGGTTTCTGGTGTATTTCCACTAGATATTAGGAAAATAATGTATGAATTATTTCAATTGAACAAGTTAAACTCAGAATGTCAATTTACTATTTCAATTGAAATACTTACACTCGGATCTGTCGTATTGCGCCATATTTTCCAAAAATATCGTACATTTCATCCGATGTGATTTTGTATGGTAAATTTCTGATGTAAAGAACACGATTCACTTCTGGGGGCAATCGAATCTAAAACAAACAACATTTCAGTTTTAATGTAAACGTTTGTCAGTCAAATTGTATTTCTATTCGCATGCTATGGTTATTTTAATTGGTTTATACTTACATTGTTCCGTTTTTGCATAGCCAACGACATTTTTATGGATTTATCTTGATGTTTTTTTTTTCACTTAGAAATAAATATTTAAACGATTGAAATTGTGGTAAAACGTTCCGTGTTGACGATAAAATGGTACACAAAACTATGTACGCCAGCTATTTGACATCTGTAGAAACACCAATGCAAACGTTCAATGCTGAAATCGCGTGCGTTCTATGTTCAATTCAACTATGCGATGTTTTTTTAGTGCGTTCATTTATCAGAAATGTTTTGGTAAATAACCGTTATCCAATATTGGATTATTCGCATGTATTGTGACTGAACAAAAAAAAATTTGCCATCAGTACTCCGTAGTTTTGTGTCGTCTTGTGTTCGTCTCTCATTTTTATATTTCTATATTTTTAAGTAAAAAAAAAATGGACAAATTTGGCTACAAAATTGTTGAAATCATTGGCACTGGAACGTTTGGGTAAACTCATCTTCTGCATACTTACACCTGTTTGGTTTAAATATACAAGAAAAATATTCATGATAAACTTGAACAATGTCGCAGCACGGTATATAAATGCATGGATGACAACAACAATGTACGCTGCATCAAGAAAATTCAATTGGTAGACGCATCGGATGTTGTGACAAACGCACATTTCGAAATGATTCAACAGGAAATCTATTTGTTGCAAAATTTGGCCCATCCGCGAATCATTGGACTGTATGAATATTTCTGTTCAAACACTGATAACAAGTGCATTTACATTGTCATGGAATATGCATCAAACGGTTCATTGTCAAAAATGATAAACGATCAGCAAACTTTTTTGGACGAAAATGTAAGTGACACACGATTTGATTTCTGTTTAGTTTGATTTTATTGCATTGTTTTTGTGTTTCGTCCCACAGAAAATCAAACAGGTTTTAATTGACATAGTGCTAGGTGTTGAATATTTGCACATGAAAAACGTAGTTCATAAGGATCTGAAACCCTGTAATATTTTGTTATGCAACAACGGACGTTTGAAAATCGCTGATTTCGGTGTTTCAAAAATAAAAAATATGTAAGATTTACCCATGCAATTTTTCAAAGAAAAATTTTCATTAAAAACTACTTCTTAAATTTGCAGTGATAATTGCTATTTGGATGACGTGTTTCAACGTAATGAAACAAAGGAAATGGGTGGTTCACCAATTTACATGGCACCCGAAACATTGATACACAAACATTTCAGTTTTTCCAGTGATATTTGGGCCCTCGGTTGTATTTTGTATGAACTTTGTGCACTGCAGCCGGCCTTTGGTGCAGTGCAAGTAAGTTTACCAATTGGAATTCAGTCGAATTTATTGGTTTGAAACCAGAGAGTTTGAATTATTGTTTTTTTCTTTAGTCGATGGACGAATTAATAAGATGTACGTTGACCAAAGAATACCCACCTCTAAATCCAGACAATGTTAGCAAGCAAATGGTCGCTTTGTGCGCACACATGATG
This sequence comes from Sitodiplosis mosellana, assembly GCF_009176505.1. Lineage (NCBI taxonomy): Eukaryota > Metazoa > Arthropoda > Insecta > Diptera > Cecidomyiidae > Sitodiplosis > Sitodiplosis mosellana. The sequence goes on from NW_022601467.1 coordinate 194,777, forward strand.
GAAGCAGACGTAAAAAGACGTGCCACAATTAAAGATGTCATACGCAATCCAGTGGTCATTGTTGACTATTACCACAGCTATTTTCGATTTGACCCATAGTTTGGACGAGATTTTACATTTACATTACAAAAAAAATTAGTGTTAGTTCATTGATATTTATTACATATTATTATTGCATGAATCTTTGGAAGTCAACGACAAAATAATTGAAAAATAAAAAAAAATTGTACAGTCGAGCGAGAAAAGAAAAACTAATCTCACGACTCTATTGATTGGACCATTGTTAGAAAATTGATTGGACCATTGATTGGAGATATAAATATATTCGTTAAAATCATGAAAATTGTTCAAATTGTTAAAAACTAGTGCTTTTATTCTGATTTGATTGAATTGATTATCTGGTGTGTTTTGCGTTGAATATCCAACGGACTCAGAAAATGTGGTTTAACACTGATGACAATGGCATCTAGCACGAACACAATTACGATGCACGAACGACGACACCTCAAGTCAATTACAGTACAATTTTTGGTAGTGGTTAATGTATTCTTCACACAGCTCGGCTGCAAACAAAATACAACAGAATGGAAAATTTCAATGTTTTCTTCAAGTTGATATACAATCGGCACATTTGACAAACTCAATAATACTTTTCAGAAAATCTGGAGAGCCACGCTGTCGAATATTACGCTGCTGAAACCACGTATACACTGTATAAAAAACAATTGAATCATTGGTTTTCTTCGCGGCTTCAAGGTATTTGCGGGCTGACAAATTTTCGGCTCCTGTCAATGAATTGGCTAATCGAAGAGCTTCGACAATCTTCCCTTGGCCTAAAAGCACCTCGATTATTATCTGAAAAAGAGAATCGTGAAACTCATTCGAATTCTATCATCATGTGATGGAATCTGGTGTTCTACAAACCGTTTCTGCATTCAACTTATGCAACATATCTAAAGCCATTTGGGTGACGGAAGGATGTTCATGTGATAACGAAAGTAGGAAACATGCAAGCACTTTTGATTCATTAATCAAAGAGAATTTGATTAAATTCTGTAGCGTATCGAATTGCTTGCGTCGCACTAAATTAACAATAACAAGTTTGCTAATGTCATGCTGAGCAGCAATGTTGTTTTTGGCTAAAGAAGTAATGTACAGCATGAGCACTTGTCCGATGTAAGTTGATTCACTGATATTCGAAAAAATATTGACAAATAAATCATTTTGGTCGATGAGTACTCGTGGTATTGTCGTTGTTTTGGCTACTTGTTTGGCAGATGACGGTTGAGCTGTAATATTCTGTACCTCGGCGGTAACCCAGCTCCTGTGGGGGAAAAAAACACATATGCAGGATATTGAATTGCATCAAATATTTTGATTACTCACGAATAAACGACATTCAATTTGTCGAAGACATTTTCAATCACAGGCAAAAGATTTCCATTGTATTGGCTACTGAGCATTTCTTTTAGAGTTCCCACCAAAACAAGTTTTGCATTCGTTCGGTTCAGTAGCAGTTCCACCAATCGTACTCTATCAGTGATCAAATTGCACAATGATTCCAATCGTAGTTTCACATCCCACAAGCAGCCAAGCTTTGCATCAATGACTATATTTGGTTGAAACAATACCCAATTTGGTGAATCTGATGGAGAACGGTACAAAGCAATATTAACAATAACGAAATATTTAATTACAATAACAACTAGTACTTACACAATTCACAGTTTTTCGTTTTTCCGTCCAGTGATAAGCTTGGTACTTGCAGTGAAAATGGTTTGATCGGTCTTCCCAGTGTGATTGGCGTATGATACGTGACATCATTTGTGGTAACTGTTCCACTCGTTAATTTAATGTCGAATAGTAAAGATGTGGCAGAAGCCTAGGTATTGTCAATAAATTTCATTTAAATCGAACATTTTGGTATTATTGTTGAATAGATTTGTATACCTGGTGATGAACGACTATCAAATCATCGACAATATTCATGGCAAAGCGTCCACTGTGACCGAGCTGAAGTATATGGGATTTCTTTGGAGCTAAACCTGGCCCATTCAAAAGATAAATGATAACTTCGACCAATCGGGTTGATGTTGGTTTTAATATCAAAATTGACAGAGTGTCATAGATTTCAGCCAACGTTAAGTCTCTCTCTGGAATGCCATGTTCACTTTTCCCTGATTTGGATCGAATAGCCAACAAATTATAAATTTGGTATTCCGAAAACATTATGTTAATTATGTAACATACATTCAATTTTTGGCAATCTCGTTATGACACCACCCTGTTTTATAAGAATGGGTGTTAGTAGCATTCCTTTGTTTGATGCAAGTACAGCCAAATTCCCCGTTGGACACCATGAAAACCAATCGACCGTCAGATTCATCGATTTTATCGATTTCAACAGCTTTTTCTCCACATTAACCGTAAATATTTCAACGCCTGTATTTGAAATAAATACTACCTCTCTATTATGTATCCAAACGAATCCATACACTGTTGTACTTTTGCTTTGGTGCACAATCATTTCATTGACATTTGGTTGATTGTTTGCGAATGTGATGAATTCCACGCATTTTTCGGTTCGTTGGATGGCCAATAACTTTTTGTCGGGCGAAAATTTTATCGATCGCATCGGCCCCTTATCATCCATACAAAAAGTGAGCGTCTGATTTTCGGTTGGCCCTTTGACAGTGATTCCAGTGGCACCGCCCGATCGCACAGCGAACAACTGTTTGAATGAATACATTCGTGATATGGAAGGAAAAACAGGTAAAATAATGTGCTAGAATCGCGATGGTTTAGTCGAACCTGTTTATTGGAATCATCAAAGAATACATCGGTTATTTGACTGACTGAATCAAAGCGAATGGGATCGCTACACAACTCCAAATAGTATGATTGCTCCATGGCTAAATTGTATCCACACATAAAAACACAACAAAATTAATTTAACAAAATAGTTGAAAACAAATGAGACAATGATTTTATTTGATCAATCACAGTAATTGGGAATATTTTTAATTCATTGTTTAATGCCCATTTCAGTCATTCAATAGGTGGTAAACAATTGACATTTTTGCCATTTGACAGACCATTTGTTTTGCATTGGTTAATCTAATAAACATCGATAGTGCAGTGTGTTGCAGGAATTCATCGCAGACGAACAGTGACATTTCGATGTTTTCGCGTACATTTGCTGCCAATGCTAGACATTCGCCGCTGTCGATTTGTTTTGGCATCAACTTTAGGTCAATTTTCATTTTCATTGTAATTTAACACGAACTCAAAATGGTCAAACTAACACCGGAATTAATAAATGCATCGATGCAGTATATAAATCCATGCCGAGATCGTGAATTGGATCTGCGTGGTAAGAATTTTGTTTTATTTTTTATTTATTTTAAAAAAATTCAAGGTTATGTTGACTCATGATGCTTTCGCATATCCGATGGATTTTATCGTTCTTTTATACAAATATAAAATGAACATTATGTCTCGAATGGGGATTCATTGATCGGTTTATTTTAGGCTACAAAATACCGCAAATTGAAAACATGGGAGCCACACTGGATCAGTTCGATACAATTGATTTTTCGGATAATGATTTGCGACGTTTGGATGGGTTCCCATATTTGCCACGAATTAAATGCTTGCTGTTAAACAATAATCGCATTGTGTAAGTTGCTTCACACGAAAATTCTACAAATTTCGGATACTAAGTTGCATTTGGTGTCATTTCACAGACGAATAGCAGATAACCTTCATGAGTTCCTTCCGAATCTGGAGAGTATTATACTGACAGGGAACAATTTACAAGATTTTAGTGATTTAGATCCCCTTGTGGCGCTATCTAAACTAGAAACACTGTCACTGCTCACAAATCCAATCACTACTGATCCTCATTACCGCGAATATATCGCCTACAAGTAAGTGTATTTGGTTAACATAATCTAGAATAAATGAGGTTTGATATTCATCTTTATTGCCTTAGATTCCCGAAGCTCCGGCTCTTAGATTTCCGTAAAATTCGGCAAAAGGATAGACAAGCTGCTGTTGAGCTATTTAAAAGTAAAAAAGGGAAGGAAATCCTCAAGGAAATTGCAAAGAAAGCTAAAGCAGCTGCTGCAAATCCCGCCGCTGCAGAGTCGAATAGTTCAAAAGGTAAACCCAAACACGCTCGCTCACTCACTCATACACATTTAACAACTTTTCATTTACTCCCGATCATATTCCACAGTCCCAACGGCATCACAAGAAGATGTCCAGAGAATCCGAGATGCTATCAAGAATGCAACATCTTTGCAAGAGGTTGAGCGGCTCACGCGAATATTACAATCGGGCAACATTCCAGAAAATCTCAATGCCGAAAATGGAAATGGAAATGGTAATATCTTATGAAATTTACGAATCTTATAGACTGTAATCGATTTTTCAACACTTTTAGGCGCGCCACATGAAGATGATGCTATGGAAATGTGAGCTGGAATGGAATTAGCTAAAAAAAATATCAAACTTATCGATAAGCAACCGTTTTCTTAATCTTTTCATGAGCAACAGACATTTCTTTGTTCAAGTCAAATATTTAATAAAATATTTCATTTCAACATATTTCATGAAGAACATTTTTTTTTTGTGACGCGCTTTGCAAACATTGCAGTGGAGTGAACAGCTTGATAATCATTTTTCTCATACAGTAGTACACTTATTTCGTTGACAGAAATTCTGTCTTCTTCGACTGAAGTTTGCACGTAAATTACTAGATTGATTAGTCATAAATAAAACACCATTTTACATCAATTAGTTGAAATATTTTTATGGCTTTTCGAAAATAGTTTGCATGGTAAATGTTTTATTTTTATATATATATATAAATACAGCGTTGTCGAAACTTATACATTAGGACTATGACTCGGAGATGAAACAATGATGTTGATCGATGCCAATGGCATATGTGAATGGCATAGCTGTTATTCGTTGCTGAGTAAATGCACCTAATCGGTGCCGAAATAACGTTGTCCGAAGTGGTTCGGTGCCACTGGATGGAGTTCCGATGTGAGAATTTTCATGTCTGGGAAAGCGGCAACGACGGTTTTAGCCGCTTGTGGCGTGCAAAATAAATTCGATAAAATAATTGAAGATTCCTTTACACCATGCTCTTTCAAAACATTCACGGCCTAAGAAAATAAATCAATCAAAATATTAAAGACATATTAGTGCCCAACTAGGCTCATTGGGATGGTGTCAACGTTTCAAATGTTGTGTACCTGAACAACCGTATTGCCGGTTGACATGATTGGATACATGAGTAAAACTTGCCGTTTGGCGATGTCATCCGGAAAACGAGCATAAACTACTTTGGCAACGTGTGTTTCGGCATCCGATTCGACTAAAATTTTACCAATCCGAATTGATCGGCAGCAATCACGTAGTCCTTGTTCCATTGCCTCACCCGAACGAACAATGGACACACCGCAATTGCCTGACTGATATCTAATGAAAATGAGATTGAATGTGAATGTTAATGCAAAAATTTCAATGCGGTGGGTTCAAGAAAGATTTGTCCATATGCGGCTAGGTCCATACTTTAAACCATCGTAGATTGCTCCAGTGGGCGTCACAACGGAGCAGTCTGAGTATGGCAATTGGTTTAAACTTTCTTCAATCACCAACCGAATCAAACGATCGGCATAGAATTTAAAATCACTTCGACTAGTATTCCTGAAAAATGCCAACAAAATGATATGTCACTTTCATTATTTGATGGAGAAAAAGTTGTGTTTCGTTTTTTCTTCACCTATCGCGGATTATGGTTTGGAGCTCTTTGATTTGAGAATTTTGCTCCAATACTTTGAGATTATCACCTATTTTATGTTCGATTGAAATTGGTACATTATTATTTACGGTGCCCATAATTGTAAAGATCTTTCTATTTCACTTGCGCTATGACTGTATAAATATTTGGGAATTGTTATTTCTCTCGATGTTATCTTATCTGCATTGTTCACGTGCAACACCATTGACAGCTGTCAAATGACCGTACACAAAGTTGGAAGAAAATGCAATATTTTCATACAAAATATTTCTTCTATCAAAATTGTTCTAAAATAATATTTAAATAAATATATTTTTACACAATTTGTAATACAATTTGCATATCTTGATAGATGTTGAATTGAAAAATGGAATTTCTTTTTTCTTGTAACAGTTTTGAAAAGGTTCGTTTCGTTCTACGAATGCATACAATGAAATGAGTACGTTTCATGCTGGTTCATACATTCAGTCAAGTTAACGTTGTTGCTTTGTTTTCGTTTGACCATGCTAAAGCACATCAAATTATGCTTTGTTGTTATTCTCAACTCTGTCGCCAAACATTGCTACGATATACATACATATGAACAATGAAATTCATGTTGTTGCCTGCAGTGGCTTGATTTTGAGAAGAGTTGAATATTGGTCGTAATATTGATTCTGTGCAAAATATAAAGTAATAAATTGATGGAATAAGACGTAAAAGTTGCTACGATTTTGTGTAGAAAAAAATGCAATTTTGATTGCCTAAAGAAAGTGTAGCATTGAAATTCGAATAAATGAACTTGAAACAAATATGGACAGTGAAGGTTTGTGTTTTTTACATTACAAATTTTTTTCTTCTTCTTATTGTTGTTCTCATGGACAGAAGCTTGAAATCTTCTTATTCTATCATTGAATTAATGTTGATTTCACACGATAGGGAGCAACGACACGGGCAATGCAGCAACCACTGAGCCGATTGAAATAAGCGTCATATCGATAGATACAGTACAGGATATGATAATAGTTCAACCAGGTGAAATAAACCAAGCAAACACTGATTCGAGTCCAAATCGCAACGAACAATCGGTTAACATCGATATCAATAATCCTACAGTTGAATCAAGCAACGAAACAGATGTCACACCTAGTCGAAAAAAGCGAAAAAGGTAATAAATGTTTTGTATAACTGCGACATTTGTTGCAACGCAACACGATATAGATTTACGAAGCGAATGAATGACATGAATACGCCTGAGCTGTCATAGAAAAGAAAATGAAGGTTGTCATTTTCAATGCTTATTTTAGATCACAGTCTCGGAAATCAGATTCACCAAAGAAAGCGCCACCACCATTGGACAATGATGATGACGACGGATCCACATGTTCGATCTGCTTGGATACATGGGAGTGTAAGGGTGATCATCGCTTGGTCTCATTGAAATGTGGCCATCTGTTTGGAGAGAGCTGCATCAAACGGTATTCTGATTTATTTTTGATTATTTTTGTCGTGGACAAACGGAAACAGTCAAAACCTAATGAAATGATTTGTTAATTAAGATGGATCCATGAATGTCCGGCTCAATCAAAATGTTGCCCGACGTGCAAGAACAAAGCAGTGACACGTGATTTCCGACCATTGTATGCAAAACGAATCGTAGTTGTCGATAAAAGTGAAGAGTATCGCCTACAGGATCTCTACGAAATAGAAAAAACAAAAAATGTTGAACTTCAAAGCACATGCAGCGCCATCAAACTCGAACTGGCCGTTTTGAAAGAAGAGTATTCGAAGCTCGAGCTCGAATGCAATCGGCTCAAAAAGCACGGAACATTCCATGACGCACCGCACACATCATCGCACCGTGAAATTATGTACAAAATGTCGATGCATAAGAACATTGACCTCAGTCGGGAGGGTGGCTGCCGTGCCATGACCTATGGTCGTCGCATTCAAACTTTGATTCTATCACAAAAGTCAGGTGTTACTCTGTTTCCAGGCTATGGCGTTCGCTTTGTTAGCGCATACAATTTGCAACCGACCGTTTTCTTTCGTATGTCAACGAAAATGATTCGCGATTTATCACTGGACAGTGATGAAGAATTGCTAGCGGCAGCTTCCCAGGATATAAATGCATACATTTACAGTGTTACCAATAATACGCCAGTTGCCACAATCACCCCGTCGACAAGTCAAATCTGGGCAACGTCATTTGATAAAACTCGACCGCGTTACCTCCATCTCGGCTCCCAGCAGGGCATCACATACATTTACGACGTTCGTAATTGTATGTCATATGTTGAGCAACTACCAACGCCAGGTGATTTTAGTCCGGTTATTGGCATCCAATCGATTCCTGTGTCGAATGACTTTCGCTTCGGCGGTTTCATCGTGTGCAAACTGCAAAGTTTGTGGTTCTATGAATACACTGGTTCAGAGCGTATCGAACAAAGCAAATTGACAGTCGACGGACCATTCGCTTCTATTAGCTACGACGACCAAACAAATGCACTACTCATTGCCACACGTATAAGTTCAAAGTATCCACAGACCCGTCTGATTGTGGCGAATTTGTCAAAAATCGATCAAACAACAGTATTACGAACGGTATGCACAATTTACGGATCTCGAACGCAGTCCGTGATGTCACGCAGCACGCAGATGACCGTTGGAAATGACTCGCTCGTTGCAAGCTACTTGCAAGACACGAAAACCGTGAGTATGTGGAACGCAAAGAATGGCATCAAAATGCAAGGATTCAACGTTGACGACTGCATCATGGACATGTGTCCGATGTACTTGAATAATGCAGCATTTTTGGCTACGCTCAGTGACAACAAATGCCGAATATTCCAGGTCAATTCCGTTTAAATTATCTATTTGCCACAGTTTTGTTTCTTAAGTTTTGATAAGTTTCCTTCTTCAATTGAAAATTGTTTGCGAGTAATAAGTACGCAAAAGTGCTAAATTATATCTCAATAAGATTTAC
>NW_022601467.1:203566-204936 GCF_009176505.1 Sitodiplosis mosellana
GTACTATTTTGTCATCAATTGGAAGCTCTAAATCAAACTAAATAGAAGATAATTATTCGTTGCATTTCCATTAAATTTTTTTTATTTGATTTGTTCATTTTACATCAATTTCTTTTTCATCTGAATCGATTTGTGTATTTCAAGTGCAATTTTCAACGCATATGTGGCATTCTCACGTAAGATCACCAACGCACATTTGCTTTAATGGATTATATGAAATGTCTTTCAATTCTTTTTTTCACCATTTGGCTTCACATGTACGTGTATGATGCAATGTTGTGTTGTGCACATAATCAAATCGTGCATTTTGTTTGCGTGCGCTGTGGAGATCATATAACGGCACTGCGATACTTTGTGGCAAAACAAACTGATCGTATTTGAATAAATTAATTTCGCCATTAACCTTGCTTCACACAGGGTGCATTTTTATTGCTCTGAATTTTCTAATTACTAATCGATTCGTGCATATCTGGGTACAATGTCTTCTCTAATCCAGAAATCACAATTAGGATAATCTTCGACAGACAGAGCATCTTGGCCAACATCCAACACTCTTCTTCGTGGTTCATATTGCTTGAGCTCACTATGCGACACATAATGATAGAACAGTTGTTGAATGGCCGAGGCATATCGTCGTTGTTGGAAAGTGTTTGGCTCATAACGACCCAGAATTGCTTGAATGTCGGCATCAACGTCGGCAATTTCAAGGTCACCTCCGGTTTGTGTAACCACATAAAATGGTACGCTTTGTTGGGAGCGTGCAATCACAAGCAATGGACATACAGTGCGGATATCGGAGACAATTTTTACCAAGCCTTGGTAGGTTGCGTTATAACGTTTCAGAACTTCATCGGTTAGGCCCTTCTGCCCAATTACGCTGTCTTGAATATGTTTACGAACCAGCTCGGGTGTCCATTGTGTGTATTTATGCAACAGTTTGTCCGAATGACTTTCGTGGGCGGTCGTTCCAATGACCAGCTTCAATGGTTCTGGCTCCTTCAATACATCGATTGGGTTCTTTTGCAGCACTTCACCATCTAGAACTAACCATTCATGACGAGTTTTGTTTTCATCAGCCATCGGCAAGTCTGGCCACATGCGACGCCAAATATCTGGTACATTGTCTACTAGCTCCTCACATGAAAGTGTGTTCAAGCAGTCACCAGTCGTGCACTCGTACTTGTATTCTTGAGCATTGATGCGTTCATTTTCAGCAAGCGGTCGTCCTGGGAATACCTATGGAACGCGAACGATGAAAAACAATGCGAACGTATTTAGTTTGAAGAATAATCAAAAGCCTCAGCTGAATCAAATAATCTCAGTACACAACTTACCGCTGAGCCCGATGTTACCCAAGCTCTGGCATACAA
>NW_022601467.1:204946-256717 GCF_009176505.1 Sitodiplosis mosellana
TTTGATAAATCTGCCGTCAATGAGTGGTGGCGACTTCAAAGCTGGATTTCCGGTGAAGGTGAATATGCAAATGATTGCAACGAGCAATAAGAAAACCACAATGCCTCCAACAATAGCCAAGTCATCTACGCTGCACGAATAATTTCTTATACGTTCAATGATAGGTTGTTTTTGAACTTCGGTTTCACCAACTTTTCCGTCTTTTTCGGCCTCCTTTTCCTTTTCGCTTTCATTGAGCTGAAAGAGCATGAACAAATGGAATCATCACTGGTCTCCCTGAATATTATGAATGTCAAAGACTTACCTTCACTGTTTCTAAGCCTTCATCGGGCAATGCAGCTTTATCTGTAACATCTTTGTTGGTGTCATTATCTTTGATCGAGTCGTCTAGTGTTTCCATTGAAGCTAATCCAGCTTTATTATTTGGCCCGTTGCCCAATTCTAAGTCTTCAGCTTGTTGATTATTCGATCGAAGGCGTTTTGGAATGAGATTTGGCAATTGCGATAGTTTAATGGCAGGGAATTTCGGTAGATATTTCTTGGCTGGTGGTGGAGCTTGTTCATTTTCCCCTGTGGTTTCAGTGAGTGGTTCCTTTTCCGGCTTTTCTTCTTTAGTCTCAATTTTTTCTTCCGATGGTTTTTCTAAATCATCCATCAAATGCGTTCATGTGTTAATTCATCAGTCTTTTCGTGATTTCATCAAGTGTTGAAATTACTACATATATTCTATGCTTACCTGCAGTTGGTTCGGCACCGTCAGTTTTCACTTCGGTTGGTGCATCACCGGTCTCTTCGTCTTTAGGGCCGGCTGCTTTCTTTGCAAATGGATTACGGAATTTGGGTAGTGTCAGGGGTGGAAGTGATGCCAAAAAGTTTGCTCGTGCGCTCTGTGGGGCAGCGTTTTCATCTTTTGGTTGTCCTTCAATTTTTGCTTCGTTGCCAGCGTTATCTAATAGTTCACCCTCAGCGCCGTCATTGTCAGCGTGCTTTGATTTTTTTGTGAAAAATCCTGGCATTTTAATACCACCGATTGGAATCTTCTTGGGTTTGACTTCGCGACCTTCTTCCTTCGGTTTCTTCTCTTCTGGGATTTCAATCACTTCTTCTCCATTGACCTTTGCTGACGCGACTTCACTTGATTTTGCCTCTTCAACTGGTGCATCTTTTGCATTAGTTAGCGATTCGATTTCTGGCTTCTTCTCATCTGTGTTTAAAAGTTTTTCCGTCTCTTTCGGTTCCGTTTCAATTTCAGCGGTTGGTGTTCCCGCTGGAACATTTTCCTTCTCATCTGTTTCACCCATTTTTATTCAAATTTATACGTATGGCAAACTGAAGGGAAAAAATAAAATTGAAAAAAATCAGTCATAATTGTTTAGCTGCACCATTTTATGAATTGATTAGTTGATAGGAAATCTAGGGACTAGCACGGATGTTAAAATGCAATCTATGACTGAATGTATAGTCGCATTAAAAATCTGTTGATTCGTTACACAAAATAGATTTCAAGCGGGCCTATTATTAATTCCCACATAATACATAATAGCTGCTGCTGTTGCTGCTACTTCTGTTCTTTCGTTATATAGCAACGGCTTTGAATGCGCAATCAGAGCAATTGAGATTTTTCATTGATTTTCATTATAAATTGGCCAGCAGGAATTGAATTCTGAGACTATGAAAACATATAACAAAGCATAATCCATTTCAAATATTTCACATTCAAAGACCACATCGATTGAATGGAGTATCAGTTGTTACATTTTGCCGTCAAATGCTTTGTGTATCAATCATATTTGGAGTCAAAAATCGGTTCGGTGATGAAAATCGGTTCTGTATGAGTCACAAGCAACAGGTAATTTTTGTTGCACTTTAACGTTCGCCTATCATCACAATGAGCTCAACAGATGACGACAAGTCAATCGAAGTTAGAATACAATAGAAATTGTTTAGAATTAACCTATTTCACAAGCTAAATTGCCTCTCAAAAACACACCGCTCTCCGCATGGCTATGTAATCTGGCTGGCATTGAAAAAGTTCAAAAAAAAAAAGAGAAAACTACAATTGTGCTTGCCATTCGTAACGTACAAATTACTTGACGCTCGATCGAATCAGAATAACAATGGAATGAGAATTTTTTTGTGAGAGTCAACAACATCATCATTTTCATCGCTATGGTCGAAATAAATATTAAAATATGTAAAAATTAAAAAGAAATAGATGTGTTCCTCATATTCGGCATAATCTTGTATTTTCCTCTTTGTCACTTCATTTCTCTCTGTTCTCTTTCTCAGTTCAATGTACATTTTCATACGGACAGCATTGTTTACAATTCAAAGAACAAGTTTGCAATTGTCGAATTTTCGTTAAAAACAAAAACAAAACTGGATTTATTGATCTAGACGAAACATTATAAAGATGGCTTAAAACAACCTAATCCATACCTTTTTCAAAGAACTAAACTCAACAAAAATATGCATAAAATGAATGCCATTCACAAAACCAAACAAAAGCATCAATGGAATTCTGCGAAAGAAAGCATTTAGCTTTTAATTTTGAGGTCGTAAAGTCGACGTTGTTTTTATGATATTCCTTTTTCGGCAATATTTTCCATTTCTCAGCATTATGGGCGAAAAAAGAGCATTAAAGGGAACGAAATGAAGAAAAGGCAAAATCAAGAATAAGAATAAGGTATGAATTGTCGTTGTGTTTCGTACGTACATCAGCATTGCTACGGACTAAGTAGTTCTACGTAAGTGAATATTAGTGAAATGCAGTGAGGGATAATAATGAAACAACAAGAGCATAAAATCGCTGAACCGTAACGCACAACTTCCTATCGTCACCTAGGCTATAAAGAGAGGTACGTGCGCTTACACTCGTACATGACACGCACATTGTTTGGGATACAAGAGGAGTTCATAGAGTGGAAACGACACCAAATTTCTCTCGGTTGAATCGGTCATTTGAGCGGATGAGATAGACCAAAATAGCTAGAAGCAACCGACACTACAGGAACGAGCCGAAAAGAATAAGTTTACCTGGTACATATACATATGCAGTATATGATATCAGCGTTTTCCTAACAACCACATCACATTTTCAACATGCACCGTCGCTCATTTACTGCACACACGTGTGCATTCGCTCATATGCAATGCAAAGCCACTGATGCATATTACTTCCAATGAAACTGCATTAAACAGATACGAATTTTTTTTAATGATGAATTGTTCTAACGCTATAAATTTTTTGATTCAATTCGATATAAGCTGTGTATGGTGCAGGAGGAGAAATTACGATGGCCATGTTCTGATTAAAATTCTTTCCGTTGCATAGGTTTCAACCGTTTAGTACATGTTTTATGTGTATTAAAAAAAAAAAAAATATAGTGTTGAAATTCGAGAGAGAGAGAAAACAGAAACATACGTTGCATTTTGTTGTTTCTTTTCATTTGATCATTTTATTTACGGAACACTTTCACCAGCGTGATGAGAATTCAATGACCTCTACTTGTTCCACTACGTGTGACCTTTGACTAACTGAATAAACTCAACACGACCATTTCTTATGCTTTGTCGCAATTTTCGCTCTTTCTTTCTTATTCGCTTGGATTTTACACCAACGCTACATGGAATACCTGCACTTCAATTTGAAACAACAACATAATAAACATAAACATTTTAAGTTTATATTATTTTATGTGTTGACTCGTTGTACATTCGGTTGCAAATTGTTTGAGAAGTGAAAATATAGGGACAAGTGCCGATTTTTATCTGCTAGAATTTGATACTTCGTATCGCAAGAGGTCGAAGTTCAATGACAGGAAATGAAAATGCTTCTATAAGCAGAATAATGCTGTGTGATTGAATATATGCTTAAGATGAAATGAGTGGTGAACATCCTCAAAGTCACCCATATGGATTTCACAGCTTTATACGCGAACAATTGATAATTATATATACACGCGCTAGCTATGATGGCGGTTCGAAAAAGTAATATCCACAAGCGAATTTATTAGAAACACACAACAAACCCGAAGTGTTCAATGTTGAATCGCAGCAGAGCGAAGATAAAATTAATCACAATCTCGACATGTTAATGATGCATATATGAAAATTATTATTTTCGTTTTTTCCGCGTCGTAATTTTTTTTCGTTTCAAAATACATACAATACATGTATTCAGCCAAATCACAACTGGCTAATAAAATATACATGTACATTCATTTTTACCATTCACGTATGCGGGTCAAAAAGCAAAACAAGAAAACCAAATGTATTCAATTCAGCATTTCACAGTGTTCTTTGCCTTAACTTGTAATTTTCATATATTTCCGTATTTATTCGTTGTGTTTCTTCATTTCTCCCTGTTTCCATGCTCCTTTTCCAACAGTTTCATACGCACATACTATAAAATCCCGGCCGAAGCAACGACAACAACTGTATAAATTATAATTAATCTAATTATATACACATTTCATCGAGTTTATTCAATAACAACAAAAAAAAAACATACACAATTTTTCGTCAGTGGATCATATTTAATGCAGTTGGATTGTCATACATTTTCTTTCTTCTTTCAATTTTCTGAATGCCATTCGCTCTTTTATAAATAAGAAAAACATATTTATCTTTCATTATGAAAACGCTTGCAATAAAAAAAAAAGTTTTTGAACGCCAAAGTATTTTGAATTTTTGTATTTAGGTTTTTGGTTGAATTTCAGTTCTATGCACTTAAACTTATCTTAGGGAATTTGAAGTTCATTTTGGAAAATAGTTTACATGATAAAACTTCGGGTAAATTTATCATTTTTGTTCCCTTTGAGTGTAAAAAAATACTTCAAGACTTTGTTTATTGCACTCTATAAGAATCAAGCCCATCATCTTCATACATTTGAAAAGAGAAGAAAAAATTCGGCCGTTTTCTAAAACACTGATCACGATCACTGTATGGATTTCGTCGGTCGGGCAAAGTTCAATTATTTGAAAAAAAAAAAAAAAAAATTCTGTTCTCAAATCATTTTCTATTCAACATGTTTTTTTGTTCGTCGCAATGAATGCATCACAACGGTCGTTGAGTTGGGTGTTTTGAAATGTATGTGTGAAAAAAAAAAATAAATGGAAAGAGACAAAAGAGAATGGACAAAAACGGCGCAAAATGATTTTTGTTCTCTGACTCTAAACTCGAAACTCTCATTACGACTGACGTTGATAATGATGCGGTGATGATTGTTTCGATGGTTGACGACGTTAATTGTATTTCCAGCGAATCTCAACATATTTTGTCAGTTCCATACAAAGCGCTTCAGTTTCATTCCGCAGTCTATATATATATATTATATTGTATATACATATAATGTGCTGTCCATTCGAGCGTTATTTTGTTTGATAGTTCCACGCAAAAAAGAAAAACATTCAAAATGGGACGTGCATTGTGAGACGTAATAATGAAGCAAAATTGATGATTAATTACCAAACAAATTTTTCAATACATTGGTGTTGGTTTTGTTCATAGAAATTACTCTGAAGAAAAATAAGCGAGAGAGCGTTAGCATAGCACATGTGGCCATTAAAAGAACCATCATCATGTTTTATAGTCTCCTTTAGCGGCCTGACAAAAATGGAAGAATTTTCGTTTGTTATTGATGTGTTCCAAGCACTGACATTCCGCTTTTTTTTCGAATCCGGGCCCTTTTTTACGAATTATTTTCTTCTTTTGGATGATTTCATTTCATTTCTGTTTGTTCAAAACAAATTAAATTTTGTTTCTCGAAAGGAGTGCAAGCTGAAATCTGAATATTTGTGAGATTGTGGCTTTGAAATTGCCACTGTTTTTTTTTCTCGAAATAATTTAAATAAGTATAACCAAATCAGAACATTTTTCGTCGATTTTTTCTGAGAATAGAATTCTTGGATTTCGACGCTTGTTCGTCGAAATTCTGAACGATGCGGCCGATTATCCGAATAACATCACGATTTTAATCGAAGTCGATTAGTTTGTATAAAATAGTGAATGAGCCTGAAATTGTTTAGGCATTGTATCGATTATATCAATCTGCATCATCAGAACAAAAAAGAATGTTTTAATAAATGTTGGGAAAATTCCCTGAATTCGTTGCATGTGATCGCCATTGAAACGCTCGCTGCTATTATTTATTCCAATTGAAATTTTGCGTCATAAGCTAGCGCTGAAAATCTAATCTACTGAATGTACAAATCTACAGACACACGGTCACACACCAAAAAATGTTAAAATCAAACGAGAAGAAAAAACAAATCGTCAATAGCTAAAATGGAATGATTGCAGTTAACGCTATAATACAACTTCTTTGTACTCAGTCAGTGACTGTTAACTGTCATCATATGTTGTGATTCATAACCTGGAGTAAGAATATGAAAACTATGAAAACCAGATTTGATTTAATCTAAGTAAGCGACCTATTATCTAGTTGAACGTATCATTGTCGAATGCGAATGGAAGAATCGTTTGATGTACAAGTTGCCGTCACAGTCATGTTATTCGCTCGGCCATCTCTCGGGGAGACCAAAAAGTGGTAGTCAGTGAAAACATATTATATAAATGCATTTGCATAAAGTTCTTTGCAATTTTTTCTACATACAAAAAAACGTTTTTTTTCTCGATTCTGCCTGCATACGCAGTCACTCACTCTCACAGCGATGCAATACGAAAGTTTGTATCGAAATATAATGCGCGATGATTTATAAAAGGCCGTTTGTTGTGTTCAATGGCCGTTGAATGAAGAAAGAACAGCAAAGGAATAGCCACGGAGCAGGGTAATTGTAGTTAATTGCAGTAGTTACTCTGCAACGGCCTTTTTCTTAGTACCTTCGCAGCACAGCCATTGCTCATTGTACATGTGCAAATGGGGGGGGGGGGGGCACAAGGATGGATAAGTAAGACTAAAAACATATATTCATTCTATTGCCAGCTTTGATTATATTTTTTCCAGTGTGTGATCACTGCGAGGATATTTCATTGTTGTTTTTTCGTTGTTTTAATGCTATCTTATAAGAACGTGTAACAATGATGATGGCGACTATATTAAACAACGGTCTAGAAATTTCCGGTGTATTGAATTTTTTTTTAAAGTTCACATTCAAACTAATTTGTGGCTTTCTTTTCATTTTATTTCATTATCCAAAGATAGAGCACGTACGAACAACCGAACGAACGAACGATCGTTATGTTTGTGTTCATTTTTATTTTCTCCTTTCTTTTGAATTCCTATATACAACTGTGTTCTTCTGCTACTTCGTCGTTTTCGTGTTGTTGTAATTCTCTCTTTATTTTCTCTGTGGCATTCGCTGGTATCAATGTTGCGGCAATTATAATTTTGTTATTTTTTCCTTTCGTTCAATCGCTCTCTCGCTCACACACACACACACACATACACTCCATCGCTTGCTCGCTCATTCTTTTTTCCTTTAATATCATTTTATGTGTTTCATTTTGTTTTGTTTTCGTCTTTGGCCGTTGAAAAAGGAGAATGGAAAAAAGTTATTCGCTGAAACAATCAACATCAACAACTGTAGTTTAACTGCAGCCACAGCACACATGTGGCAATGTAATGAACATAGCAAAACAGAATCCAAAACGAAAGAATTAAAGAGCACACACACACACACACGAAATCTACTCGCGGTCAGTAAATCGTATGTAAACCGGTTTAAAGAGATCAATTATTTTGTACACAAGAATTAGATTAGTCGCTTGGTTTGTTTCGATCTAAATACAAACACTCTCCGATACTCATATTACGGCTATTCAGTGCATACGTTGACTCTAAATAGAAGTACGAAGATGATATGCACAGCGGCCAATGCAACGTTTTTCCTCCAGTTGATTGAAAGTGTAATTGAATGCAACTGAGTGAAGAGATAGAGAAAGAGAGAACCTGCCGATCTAAGGAATTAAAAAAAAAAATATAGATCGGATAGTGCATCCATGGACGTATAATGTACGACGAATTATCGTTATTTTTTATTCGTGTTTTGCATGCGCATATCAAGATAAAATTTCGTTGTCGATGCAAAAAAAGCCCAAGCAGCGATCGACCATGCAAGATGAATTATGTGTGACGAGGCAAGAAATTTTAGAAGTTTTATATAGAAATTAAGTCTTTTGTTAGTAAATATGGCGATAAATCAGAGCGTGTCATATACGTCGTCTCACATGAAATAAATCACATACATTGATATTCTTAATTTACAATTGATCTAATCAACACAAAAACCTAGCCATCACGTACAAACATATCAATTAGAAAATTCATGCGCTGCAAATGATGTGCAACAAAAACTAAAACCGCATTTGAAGAGAGAGAGAGAGAGAGAGAGAAAAACGCATTGAATTTTAAAGTAAAACAATTTCAATGTCTTTCAGAAGACAATAAAGAGAATCAATGAATGTGTTCAAGTGCAGCAAACAGATTTTTTTAGATCATATAATTGCCCATATTGTTGGCTATGCGCTGAGTTTTAGATTTTGATTTATGATATTTATGATTATTTAGCTTCTCATTTCGTTTCTTCTTCTTTGTGTACTGAATGCTTAAAAAAACCGCCTCTTACTGAAAGTCCATTAATTCCGCTTGAGTTTTCATAAGTTGATATAATCTGCGCAGAAACCGTGCATACTACTTTGGTTTTATATTTAAAATAAAATCATACAAGTAAATACACCGCTGGGGCAAACGTTGTAATCGACGCCGTTTATTTATCGAAACATAAAAATATTGATTGAGTTTGAATTTCAGCGGAAGGAATATAGAAAAATATTTATTTATTTTTTTCAATATTTGCTTCAAGATAATGTTCTGAAAGCGTTTGAGTCGATACGAGGGAAAAGCTTGAAATTTTATGACTAGCGCATCCCATCAAGAGATGTTGAATGAGAAATGAGGAAATGCACTATCTTTTCTTTCATGATATTCTAAGTGAATCGTCGCGTGGTAATTCAATCATTTAACACTCTAAATTGGTTTTTCATGAAGTGTAGTAAAAGCAATTCGACGAACGGCACACATCGCTTAGTATGCATTTAATTTATATTTAACTGTAAGCGATAAGGCACTGAGAAAATGTCGAAGCATCATCGGAAAGATCATGTATACCGAAATATCAGCGTTGTTTGAATGTGCTCAAGAGCAAATGTGCAGCGATGATCATGTCATCAACGCCAAGATAGAGAAGAAAAAGAATCAATGTTCACATTTGGGTGCAGTGATACATGAGTCATT
The DNA here is from genome assembly GCF_009176505.1 of Sitodiplosis mosellana. Taxonomy (NCBI): domain Eukaryota; kingdom Metazoa; phylum Arthropoda; class Insecta; order Diptera; family Cecidomyiidae; genus Sitodiplosis; species Sitodiplosis mosellana. Next base: position 214,204 of record NW_022601467.1, read on the forward strand.
TAACTGACATTTACTGCTCGATAGACGCGATTCGTGTGTCTGGAATAGGGTCGCACTCGTAATTTATGTGCGTTGAAATGTTTTCAACAACTGCACAAAGTACAACATACAATGAATTATGGCCACCACACAAATGAAAATGATTGCCATTTAGAACAAAATTTTAATGAACGTTTGAATGCTTGTCACTTTTCTTGTCACAAAAACGATTTTGTGGGTGTTACGTTGAAGCAAATTTGAACTTATGCTCAAAAACGAACATGGATAACGAACGAGAAAGAGAGATAGATGCTACGACCGCTTATTATAGCACCAACAATTTAAAACAAAGTAAGTGTGTTTTTGTTCTCGAGCAAAGAGCTACATAGTTCTTCAGTGTGTAGTAACAATAGTGGCGATTGTACATAGATTTTGGTTTTCACACAAAGCGTGAGTTTTGTTAGCTCCCCAAAAATAGAGTCCCAATTTGAAAATTCCATAGCAAATTATCGCGTCATCGCGCGTCATAGTGAGTCTTACTTTTCATTCTCTACAAATTTTCGATTTTAATGTAACAATATTCTCAGTCGAAAGATGCTCAAGTTGAAGCTTCAAAATCAACTGAAAATGTTCCACTATATTCGTTTTTTTTTTCTTATTTCTATTTTTCAAGTCTTTCATTTATGTAGGCATTGTTACAAGTACTTCGACATCACACGCTACATTTTAACCTTGAATTTACAGTTGGTTGATTGAAGAAAAGACTGGGCGAAGAATTGAAATCGTGTAACACGCTCAAAATAATGATAGAAGATGGAATAAAATAGAAAAGAGAAACTGAGAATCCAATCTCTTGATCGAACGAACATTGGCAACATAGAACGCACTGAATTTTTTTTTTCGATCAAATATACTACGCCACATGTTTTTTTCTTCATTTCAAACCGGCAAGCATGAGCCGCACTCTTGACGATGTAGTATTTTCATCGTTTGGCGTATTCGTAATAAAATTCTGATTATATGCTTCTAATTTACGATTTAAAAAAAAAAACGAAGAACGCTGTAGCAAGTTGAATTCGTATGTGTGTATGGATGTAAGATTACATCGGTACGAGTATGAATGCTAGTTACCATGACTGATTTAGGAATTGCTTTATTCAAAACGGTGAAAAGAGAGAAGAAAAAAAAACAGTTTTTTTTTTCTTCAATCGGCCAATCAAATGGTTGAGTGTGTGTGCTGTGTATAGAGAAAACATCTGCTCCAATCTTAACCGCATAAATAACACTCATCGTAGGAGAGTTTATAGTGTAAGTGAACGAAAGATTGAAGAGCATAAATTTTATATTCGAATTTCAACAGGAAATTTTGTGGCGCCTAAATAAAAGTCAAAATATTGGGGCGAAATCGACAATAACTGCATTTTAATATCATCGACAAAACTGTGATTTTAAAATGTTTTAAGAATCGTTTATTTTTTCATGGCTTTTGAAAGAGGCATTCGTTTTATTTCAAAAGCATGAGCGCTCAACTGAAATTGGTTATTGTATGATTTCTATTATTGCGCACTAATTAAATTTACTTTCCCAGGTATTTAAACATGTATAAGTATATATAGAACATATATGTGGACTATCTCGTGGGCTATCTATCTTACAACAGGGTGAAATGAATATGTGTCCCATATATACACACATTTACCATTGCCTAATGACAAAGCGTAACATGTGTAACATGAAATTTATGCTTATTGAACACGAAAGAATGATATATGCTTGTAGTAGAATACCATATCAAATTTAAATGAACCTCTGGCGAAATCGGCGTTCTATTCAAATACAGACGAACCGACAAGAAAACGTATACAGTGTGCATATTATCGAATTGATTCTATCGCGCGCGCGCGCGCGCGATGTATGTGTGAATAACGAACAAAAAAATAAATTAATGAAAGTGTAATGTCCACGGAGCGGAGTTTCGTACAAAGTAAAACTATATGTCGCATGCACTTGAAAGGGTGCGTGTTTGGGTTGTTTTTATTATATCAATTTCACTGTCTTTTCGCCCCGCACATTATGTTGTCACGTTGATTCGCATAAAATTTGAATTGTTCCTATTTTTTTCTTCGTTTTTTGGTAAGGTGGATTCTCATTTTTGTATATTTTTTTTCATCACCATGAAAGTAAAAAAAAAAGCACAGACTGAGAAGAAGGAAACGCAAAGTCAATGCGAGAACATGTGAAAAACCACATAAAATTAAGGTATATTGTGTTGTCAAGTGGAGTTTTGAGGTGTTTCGAGCCATTTAATTTGGGGAATGGTATGCATACTTGCATACTTCCGTGCTCGAGCACGGTAAGTTCATAGCTATCTTTTGGGGATTGCTTCGTGAAAATTCACAATATTCAAAGTATTTGAGGTATATTAATTTTGAAGATCCACGCTTGATTGGCATAAATGTTCGAACTTGAGCGGTAAATAGCCGTAGAAATGTCAAAAACCACAACGAAAATAAATACATATCACGAATGCGTTTCTGTCGAGAAGTGAGAGGTTCTATCATCCAACACGCAGGTCATTGTACCCAAGAAAAAAATGAATAATATGATAGAATGGTTCTACATCCAGCGTTGAATAAGCAATAGAACATTTGCGGCAAAAGCATGTGAGCCTTTGAAGGGTGGTATGAACTGCCAGTTTCAAATGGACAGCAACACCAAACAGAGAACCAAAAAAAAAATAATACACGTACGCACGCACGTTTGAAACAGACCACCAGACCACAAAATGTTCTGTCTAAATATACCGATAAACTGGGTATTGTCTTCTTGGTTGGATACCGAAACGGACAATTTTCAAATGAATTCATTGTGCCTTGATAGTGAGACAAAAATAGGCATAGCCATAGCCGCTGTGTTGCGTATGTGATTATGTTCACCTGAAAAGTTTGATTTCATTACACAGTAATAATTGGATATGTTTCATGTTCTGTTCATGTTTCTACTTTGCGGCATTTGTTTCGGTTTTCGGTCGTTTTTTTTTTTCTATTTTGACCTTTCTACATAGTTTGGACATTTTAATCAGTATCAGTGGAAACGAAGAAGAACAAACAAATACAACGCAAGAACACTACCAAAAATATCTGGGGCGCTTTTTTTAGACCTGCCGACAAAAACCAGAATCGATAATCGAAAACAAACATGGTTTTGATTTTCAATTTTTTTTTAATGCTATCTCAATACGATTCAAAAACGATTATAGCTATGCGTCAACTTCCTGTACGTTCAGTTTGAATGCGAACGATTTTGGTTCCTTACTTCGTATCAAGCACAGTGAGTGACGACTGCTCATGGCCGAACCATTTAATTATTGCTATGGAAACGATATAAAAAAAAAAGCATTGGAAATCCGAAAACGAAAATTGATATAAAACAAATTCGAAACAACATCTAATTAAATGTATTTTTCAAGTGGTCAGAAACATGAATGATCCGAAATAAATTAAAATGAGATAAAAAGAGAAAACAATAACGTCAGAGTGCAATTGAGTCGATGATATTCGACCTACATTGAATATATTCGACAATCAATTAAGAAATGGGAGCATTTAATATTTAATTACCAAAACGAACAAAAATCATCGGATATATTTAGTTTCATTACATTATATCATCAGAACCAGACTTTTCGGACGAGATTATTTCAACAATAATATAATATTATTTTCGAATGCCCAGATAAATCATATTTCACGAGATAGCCGGCTGATTCAATGGCTAATAAAGAATATTTTATATTTTCTATGTTACGCATCGTTTGGACAAGATATGAAATGAAACAATGGGCAGTATGAACGTAAAAATTACAAAAATTATGAAAAATGTAACCACTGTAAATGAGGCTACAGTCAGTAGAAATGGATATATAGCAATAGTATTTTGGTGCAGAGAATGAATGAATCAGATAAAATGATTTCATGATGTCATTGGATTCATTGTCATAGTTCACATCCGATGAACTCGTCTTTGCAGTAGGATAAACTACTAATAATTGAACCGAATGAAACATTTTCACCAAATGCTATTGGCAATAGAGTAATTCCTAAAATTGGATGTTTTTGAACACAAGAAATATCCAGAACAGGCCTGTTCACTCAGCACGAATGGTCATTTTTTGGGCGAGTGTGTGTTGAGGGATTGTATCAAGATCAAATCAAATCAAATCAAATAAATCGAAATTTTAGAGATATGTTCACGTAACATTTTCATCGCCATTTTATATTGTTCGCAACAGTGGTGATCTATTGGCGACGTGAAACATTTATTACCATGAAAAATTACCCAAACGAATTTCGAACAGAGCAAAACATCCATTACAATAATCCACACACTAGTTGAGATATAACGAGAATAGAGAATGTCAATTTGCTGCGCTTCGCGTTTTCTAACGTTCATTACACTCAGCACACTGTGCATGTTCGGCGCCGATACATGCCAAATGGACCAAAATCTAGATTATAAACCCAATATCAAAGTGTATGCGATAAGCGAACAAATTGAATATCAAACATTTTTACAGCAAGAATGGAAGAGAGAAAAAAGTTCATCAACATGCATTTCAGTTGCAATTGCCTTCGCGTTTTATTTACATTCAAATAAATCCGTATATAGAAAGAAAAAAAATGCGCGTACAATGTGCTAGAAATGGGACAGAATCAAATAAAACGAATATAAAAATCGACATCGAGCAGAAAAGAGCGGAAAAATAGGGGTGACTACCCTCGAAATGTTAACAAATGTCTTGTTGTGAGAATATGCACGAGAAACATTAGAATGCACACATTAAAGCGTCGCAAACATGAACGAAAAAGGCAGGACCACTACATGCAGAGTGTGCGCGTGTTTGTGTGTGTGTGTGTGTGTATGTGTGTGTGTGTGTGTACGTACGTATGTGTGTGTGTGTGTGTTCTAGATCTACTTGGGATATGAATTCTGTAGTGTGTGCTCACCAAAGGAATAATAACGATTAGCAGTCAAACAAAACGGAAAATACCCACAGAACGTACGTACGGATAGAGAAATGCAACAAAATAAAAATGCTGTATTTATTATAATGGTGTTGTGAGGCATAATAGAACACACAGACCCAGCAGCAGAACCGCACCAAAACACAATACATAAAGAACGAAAATGGGCAATACAAAGGCACACAACGTGGAGACGCACTGAAAATGTGTGGATGAGAGGAAGCGAATGAGCGGCAAAGCGAAGCATGGAAAATAACACATAAAACGAGAAAAGATGTAGAAAATAATCAACCTCTCTGGCAAGCGTTCTCTGTTTCGGGGTTCGATTTTTCTCTTCTGCTTTTTTTTTTTGCTGTGAATATTACGCAGAAAGAGAGTGCTTACCAACATAGTGAATGCGACTGTATGGGTGCATCATAGTTTGTGTATAGCTCGCTCGGTAGATTTACCATGCATCTTTCTTCTTCTTTTTTTACCTACGAACGGTTTGAAATGTGTGTTTCGGGTACGAGAGGGAACCCAAGTGCACCGCTTTGTATTTGTTCAACCATTTCTGCTTTGTGTGTATTCGTCGCTTATTCACAATCCCAGTGCTGTATGCACATTGTTGAGCCAGGCAAAGCATACTTTATTTATCGTTTTTTGTAACGGTGCTCTTTTCAGAATTCACACTTTGATTTGGTCTCTGTGTGAGTGTGTCTGTGTGCATTTGATGCATTTCGAGGTAGACGCAGCAAAGTGGAGAACAGAAAATGTGCTGTTTGTTGCTGCTCATAGACGGTTTTCCATTGAATTACAAAGAATGCATTTTCTTCGAAGTCGAATCGAGTCGAGTTGAATCGAGTCGAGTTGAGTCGAGTTGAATCGAGTCGAGTCGAGTCGAGTTGAATCGAGTCGAGTCGAGTCGAGACGATTCGAACTGAGCCGAGCCGCAAATGCAATGCACGGCATTTCACAATCGAATGCAAAAGGTGAACGCGCACGTAGAGTTCAACTGTTTCACACTGAGAGGCTCTCACTGTATGTGTGTACGTACAGTACGCTTCGTAAACTCATGTGTCTGTGTGGATGTGTTTGTTTGTTAACGAGTAATGTACGACGGCGTCACTTTTTAAAACTACCCTCGACTAAACGAAACTGTATTGATTCGACGCATTTCAGCCAATTACAGGACATTCGTTTTCGTTGGGATTTCATTTGAAATGTCCAAAACTTCCCTTACTACACATTTAAAACCAATGTTCTACAACCACTAAATCGCCTTTGATTGATGTTTGGTGAGTAGCGCGAACTCAGTAAATAATTATTACCAATAATGATGCTATGATGCCATTTTCCCAAAATGTCCACTACAATAGGCGCTATTGAAATGGCAGATTCTTTTGAAAACATACAACTTTCGTTGAACATTCAACGCTGAATCCATCGTTCTATCAAACTATTTGAGCACATTTTGACGATATTGATTTTTATTTTCGAGACATTTTCATCATACATGCGGTCACAATATGTGATGGTTGTTAGAACGCCGCCACTAACTTAGACCGTTGTCATTGTTGCTGTTGTTTGAATATATACACGCACGTCTGCCAACTACACATTCCTGCTAGCACACTCGAACGAAACGAAAAGAAACGAGCCAAGGGTGAAATTGTGTACTGCGTACATTGCGTTCGAGTTCAATGAAATGGCGTTGCTTTCTTTTTTGTTTCAGTCGAATATAATATAATTTTCCCTCGTCATCGATGGGCATGGATATTATGAATGTATTCACTAGCCACATTTTTTCAGAAATATGGCGCAATATTCATACATGAAAATATATACTGGGTATACATATATATATATTTTCATCGCCGTTGTAACTTGTAAACACATAAATAAATGATCGATATAGATTGGAATCAAAATAAAAACCTACCGAATTATCCAAAAAAAGAGTAAATCTCCCAAATTTTGTTTGTATCAGCTATCAAACGAATATCTCAGATGATGCAAAAAATCTCACAAAGCGTTTATATTTAAAACGCAAATGTTTTGTTTTTGATTTTTCTTGGATGTAAAACACGTTTAATTTTTTTTTCTCCAAATAAACGTATCCACACAATTTTTTTTTAAGTTCTATATTCGCAACGAAGTTCCTGTGATCTGGCTTTACTTTGCACAAAAATTCTCCATTAAAAAAAAAACACACAGCAGCTTGTTGTATTCAACTTAATCACGTAACAGCATAACGGAAACGTTCTTTTCAACGTTCAACGAGAAACTATCGCCGGCTGCCGGTTCGAATCAAAACATACCAGCCGTCTCCAAGCGAACCACAGCGAAACAAATCGCATCCGTACAAATGTGTTTGTTGTTGTTGCTGTTTACATACCGAGCGATACGCTAGAGGCAGACGAAGGGCAAATCATGTTTCCATCCATCGGTTAACGTATCTCACTCGGTCGCAAATAGGCGCATATGGTAGCGTCAAATGGAACATACGTGCTTGTCTCTCTTCGTTTGTGTGTTGCCTATGCCATCTTCATTCCATCGACGCTTGGACCAATGACGTTGTCTTTGTCATGCGCAACGCATTGCATGCTTATGTTTCGAAACGCGCCAAGCATACGCATACTTCGTGTACGTCGCCTGGCTGCATCGAGTATCAGAAAGCAATTATTATGAATAAAAAGCAACGATTTTTTCGTTGTTCAAAAAGATGAGTTTGTCATAGACAAAAGCGATTCTTACGGTGTTGCGATCAATCATTCGGCGATTCCTCTCTACGATGAGCACCGATTCTCTCATTTCGATAACGCGCGCACGATGCAACATTCAGATGCTATACTTCATGGAATCGTTTGAAGAACTTTTTTCTTCTTGGAAATTTATACCTAACGACCGAAGACACAGACACTTCACCAATCAACATCATTCAGTGGATTGCCATTGATTCGATCTTGAACAAAAGCCGTTTAAGTTTTTGTTCATTTTCGTGCGGCTTAAACAGCTAAAATGAATAAATCTAACAAGCCCCGAATATGGGACAGTTTTTTTTTATTCCAGTAAGTTTAATCCATACTAGAATTTCGGGTGCACTTTGGTGTCTGTATTCACAAACATCTCCAAATGTCAATGGATTTTGGTATCTAACATAATATGGAATTATTTTCGTTTGATCGAAGTTCGACAATTCGATTGTGATCAATAACCGAAATGCATAAAAACAATATGCTCTATCTTTCATCCCTTTGCGTCTACCTCATCGTTTGTCTGCCTCACCGAAATGTATTGTATTTTTTTTACCCTCTCATATTTCGGTAGCGGTCTCTTGCGAATCTCATGCTGCACATATATCGACAATGCAGACCCAGTAGTATCGTGTGCATTACACACTCAATCGTGTGGCAATGTGATGCGACATAAAGCACAGTTCGTTTTTTTTTTCATTCTTAGCTTCTCCGTTCAGTTTTGAAAATTTGTTGTATGCCGACGATTTGGTGACAAAGGGAAAACATGATAGCGACAATATGCATAAATAATATCGGGCATAATACAAAACGACAATGAACGTGAACGTGAACGTGAACATTGGTATTACGATGGCACGGTGCAGGATGCACAGCACACCTTTTGTTCGTTCGCTACAAGTTATCGAAACGTAATGCCATATATGGTTTCATTTGGTGTCTACTTCCCTCTCTTTTTTTCAATCATTTGTTCATGCATTTTATCCAATTTCATTCTCCTTTACGGATTATTTGTTTTTCCTCACGTTTTATTTCATTTGTCTATCGAATTCCGCTTTGCGCCATATGTTTTATTGCCAAATTGGAAATTTTCGGTACGAAAAAATAGAGAGAGAGAGAGAGAGAGAGAGAGAGAGAGAGAGAGAGAGAGAGACTGTTTGTGTTGCGATCAATTTGATTTTGGGGAAAGCGTGTACGAATCATATACTCATGCTATTTCAATGAAACATGAGCATAAATCATTCGATGAAGTGAAAAAGTGAAAATAACGATTGCGTTTGTTTTAGAAAGTATTCAATGACAATGACAAGTTACGATTACTGCCGTTTGCATTGTGGATATTCAACGTTCAGTGGCGTTCATTTTCTTGGTCATTTTCAAATTATTCCCACAACTACGGCTTTGCGAAGCATCTTTCGGTTTGCATTTTACAAGCACATGCATCGATGAAAGGAATAGTTTAGATCACACAGCTAAAGTAGCGTTAGACATCGTTAATAAGTAAGACTCTATCTCGAATTGTAGAGAGAGAGAGAAACGACTGCAACATGCAGTAATGACAAGTCATTTTGTGTGACCAATACAAGAATCAATCTGATGTCATTCAAATGCATCGATGATTCAACGTTCGCCGCATTCAGATTTGATTATGGTTTCAATGAATAATAATGAACTGGTTTCTGAAGCTAATTACTCCAGTTCAGATATTATACGGTTTTCTAGTTTGCATAAATTGTTTCGCTTAACTGAATGCATATGTTACAGTCACTCGATTGGAATGTCTGTACATTTTTCTAGCCGCTCGATTAGAATTAATAATTTGCATTCATTTCGAGTGCATCATTTTGTTTTTGCATCAAAAAAATGGTTTCCACCACTTCACACCAGAACACCTCTTCCTGAGTTTTTTTGTTTTTGTAAAATTTCATGTACAGTGCTCTCTCAGAAATCTCAAGTAGTTAGTTTTTGCAGAAAAGCTTAAGTTTTCTGGACAATTAAGATTTCTGAACGCAACTTTGTATGAAATTAGTGATTTCGTTTTTCGAAAATTGTTTCAGTTTTCTGGAAGATTAAGATTTCTGGTTCTTAAGTTTTCTGAGAGTGCACTGTATCGTAAAAATCTCCAATTACTCCGCACAAATAATTTTCTTTCTGGTCTACCACGAAAAGAAAATTGCGAGAAACATGCTGCAGTTTTCTGCAATTTTTGCTGCACTGGTCGACTTAACTACCCGTGTGCAAATATTGTCACTGAGCAGTCAGTTAACTAATTTTGGACGAAAATGACTTACAAATAAAAATTGACATTTCAGTACAAAGTGTAGTGTAAGTCTATCATAGTTAACTGAAATCATTTGAATTTACATGTCAATCTAAGTTACTTAATTTGGGACAAAGTGCTTTTCTTAGAACAAAAACATAAATTCAATCAACTAAAGTCAACTGAAGTTATAGACTATAGTCAGTCAGTCATTTTTTTTTCTCACACGGGTAGTACAGGATCTGTAGATCAAAACGAAATGTTATTCATGGTTGCATGTCCGCAAATAAGTCGTTGAACGCATGACTGATAGACAAACTAGATGCATTTCATGCTTTAGGTGTTCTATTTTAGCGATACGGTGGACACTTGAACCAATACCATATTCATAGTTGTCGCGATATGCACGCAACCGACGTCAGTCATATCAATTTTTCTGATATTTCTATTTTTCATTGTGCGTCGTCGTCGTCGTCGTCGTAGTCGTCTTCTCTCTTCTTCTCACATAAATTGTAATAGTTCGTTAAAATCCGACTGAAGAAGAAGTGTGAGTTTTATTCAATAATATTCTGCTTTAATGCACCAGGTTCCCACTTCAATGGAATACTATTGCCATTCCAGAGCGAAAGAAAAATATCAAAGGAACATTAAGCCCCCATAAATGGAATGAAATAAAACAGTCACGTTTTAGTAAATTGGTGAACAAACCATAATTACATGATATCACGTAATTCCGAGGCAAGATCGGCATTTTTTTTCACTTCGCATTCACCTATTTCTTAATATTGCGCTTCGTTTGTTGTTTTTGCGTCCATCACGGGAAAACAACTATACCTGTTTCGAGTAAGTTTAAAAAAAAACAGACTGTACAATCCAATGTGTGTATCACACAATTGAAAATACGCTTGCATTTACGTGCCAGTCAATATGAAATCCCAAATTGTGAATTGCAACTTATGTGATCGCTTATATACATTTTATCACTTAAAACCGGAGGCAGCAGAAAGAGAAGAGAACAGAAGGAGACAAAGAAAACAAACACGCACACATAAATCATTGGCAAATTAATGTCACTTTTGCCCGTCTTTTGATCTGCTTGTGACGTTTTTGTTGCATTTTTTTTTCTCTGCCGTGAAAATAAAAGAAACAAAGCAACTTATTTTCACGGAAAATTATTTACGTTCGATCGTAAATACACGGCCGAGTGTTCCAGTGATGCAGTCGATGATACTACTGCTGTCACTGTCGCTACAACTACGATCTAACTAGTAGATATTCATTATGCGAGCGCGCTCGTGTGTATTTTTTGCTTACACATATAGGAAAGAACGCGATGCTGTGATGTATACGACTTGTTATTGAATAATAAAGTAGAATTTAATGAAATCGAATTTAGCAGTTCTGCTTGATAAAGCCTGATTTCAATAGACCGGAAACTCACAAATATGCCTTTTTCGCTTTGTTTGCTTCATTGCACGATCGCCTTTGTGCTTTCCAAAGAGCGTCTTTGTTCGCTTCTTCCCTTGGCAAAGTCTCTTTTTTTAGCCAATCAAACGTCACATGTTTCCTATAAAATATATTGATTTCATGTACGGGATCGTTCACGATACACACAAGCCCAGTATAATATATTCAGTGTATGCTGGATCTTCTGTCGACGAAACAAAACAAAACGAAAACTCTCTAATAGTTCAAATGTTTAGCCGCCGAATTGCAGTTGCGGTCGCTAACGTTGTTGCACTCACTAATTTCAATCAATCTGAATCCAGCGAAATGAACAATTTCAATAAATTTAGACAAATTAAAACCATAATAAATACAATCAGTCGATTTAAGTACCAAGTAATTGAATCGTCTGTGTCAAATGGTCACGTCATGTCAAAGGAATTTCATTTTGATCCGAACACCCGAACCGAACCGAATCCGAAACCCATAGCAAGCACGTACACACACAAACAATTCAATGAAAGACGAACAAATAACGAAATACCAGCTAATGATAAAGAGTTGCTGGCGAAAAAAAACGAGAGTTATAATGGTTTCAAGTGTGTCTTGTCGCCCGCCAGCCGGCTCGTGTGTATGCATTTACAATTGAATGCTGTGATGCGCTCCATAATGAATATGTTTAATAAGCACATGCCTTATCTCTCGTCTTCATACGTAACGAGTCTATTTTGGCAATGAGCATATCATTCTTTTCATATCTTGGAAATGTGCATTCTCGCAACAGCATTCTACTACACGGGCTGCGGCTCCATTTCGAGTGTCAGCATTCAGCATTCAGCACATTCACTGATATCATACGCAATAAGAAAAAAACATGGAAGCTGGGACAAAACACCAAACAAATCTAAAAATAAATTGCATTTGACGTTTGCGACGAGAGCAAAGCATGCATCATCTCAAATTCATGCAAAACATACAATGTAAGATACGAAAAACGCGAGAAAGGGATATGTGCAAAAATTGCATTAATTTCAAACAACAGCATTTAACGGCATTTGCACAAAAATACATCGGACCCATAATCGAATGACAAAAAAAAAATTGTTGACAAACACGAAAACGAGAACTAAACTAAATGAACAAGTACCGAATCACATTGTCCCGGTTTCCGTTGCACAGTATGCGTATGTATGTACTTGAATGTCGCGCGAACTCTATTATAATTTTGGATTCAACCCAGATTCATCGGGATGCAGACAGCCAGCAATCGATATTACTACGTATTCATTCGTATGTGATCGTTGCTTGTGGCAAAAAATCACGACACACAATTGGTGTTCTGTCCAGCGCCAATCATTGTTTTGGTAAATTAGCATTGCCATTGGATTAAAATCGTAATCTTGCACTGAGTGAGCGAATTTTGTACACAGGATTGTTCAGTTGCATGCGATTGAATTGCCCCTGGACGTGTGTACAAAAGAGAAGAAAAAAACGAAATGATGAAATGATAAAAATCACTGCACCTTAGGTGATACAAAATTATAATATAAGAGTTGAAACATTCATAGTTTGTTGCGAGCGTTACGATGAAGTGAAGTGCTACGATGAATACTGACCAGAACATTTATGCCCGTCTCTTTTTTATATTTGGCACTACTGATTCGTTCACTTAGCACCGTTTTGAATTCGTTCCGCTTTTTTTCGCTGTTTTTCATCGCTTCATAAGGTTATTTTTGTTTGCCCTCTATTAACGTCGTGCATTTTGTCACTGCATCATATACTTTTTTTATAATTCGACTGTTTTTCGCATGTATTCGTTCGCAATTGTTTAGTCATATGGAGTGCATGTTGAACGATTTTTAACTTTTTACTGTGAATTTAAACATTCTTTAATGATACATTTCTTTCCGCTGATTTTTTTTCTCTTTTTTTTTGGTTCGTTTTAATTCCGTTGGAACAATTTTCATGTGAGACACGGAGAATGTGAATAACCATAAGAGAAATGTCTAAGCGCTACTACGTTGAATCAAAGTGATGGTGCCAAAAGGAATGGAATAACAACAACAACAGCAAAAAAAAACGAGAGACAAAGAACGGATATAAGCAATGTTTGTGTACAATACAAAGCTGCTACATGCTCGTGTTACAATATCTCTGCCGCTCGCTGTGTGTCGACTCTTTCGATACGTTGCAATGACGATGATTTTTTTTATGATTAGCATTGTTATTACTATTATATACGCTGCATTGTCGTATTGAACTCAATAACATCTGCTCTGCCGAGCGTTGGCTTACTGGAAAAAGCATCGAAAGCCGCTTGTCGCAACCATAGCTATTACCTGTGCCGTGTCTAGCTGTTGTTTATGTTCGGAAATCTCAGCCTTCTGCAATGCATCAAGCTGCACATTATTATGTATAGAATATATCGCAGAAGCGAGGTCTCTATTTTGAAGAGAGAGAAAAAAACACAAAACGACCGATTCCGATAGTCTTTTTCTTACCCATAATGGATTCCCTTTTACATTCAAATGCATGGCTGTGATTTTTTTCTTCTTCTTCTTCTTATTCTTCTTCATCAAATCAACTACATGCAATGATACTACCATGAAATTAAGAATAATAAGACCAGCAATGTTATACCTCACCTTCAAATTCAAACAAAAAAACAACAACATTTCAATTCAATCAAAGCCTTTGAAGACAGGCCCATATATTTGCATAATTTTTCCTCTACTTCGAAAGTCGTTCTGGATTTTGTTTAGTATACACAACAAATATGCTATAGCATCTGTATACAGATCATTTTTATTTAATTCAATAGCCTGTACCTGCTTCCTTCTGTTTTTTTTTTTTTTTTTAATTTGACCGAAGTATCTTCAAAACTAGACCAATCTATAAATTGGAAAATCTATTTCTTTGTCATTCAAATTTTTCTTCACCATAATTTACATGTTATTCGAATAATCAAATGGTTTTAATGCGAGAAAGAATAAATACTTTTATTCAAGACATCGAAATTCCCAGAATATAAAACCGGTTGAAATAGCGTGAGATGTTTCAAATTTGTTATGTTTCACAGGCCTATAAAGTCTCGAAACGGGGTGTATGATGACTTTTCTATGACTTTTCATGCCATTTACTGCATGTAATTACATCAATTGGCCGAATAATTGTATCAATTAGTCTTTTTAATACAAAAATGCAAAATGTAAAAATTATTTGGACAAGAAATAAAAAAGAAACAACAAGAAGACTAATCAAATCCTTCCTTTGTTCCGAATGCATTTTCAAGTTTGTTTCATGAATAACGTGGACAAGAAATAAATGACCTTGAAAAAAAAGATTCTTTTTAAAAAACTGTATGTATGTTTTGAAGATGGACTCATTGCTATTGCCCATGCTGTGCACAAAGATACTACATCTCTTCTCCAGAGTAATTACCCTTCAATAATTCTAGAAACTCCAGACTTAGCATAGAAAAATTGTTACTTTTCAATCTGTTAGGTGTTAGTTTTGATTCATTCTTTGCGTATCACAACAATAAGTAGAGAACTTCCTACGCTTGGAAAATTCTATCCAGGATATTTCAATCGCTATCTCATGAGAACAGTGATTGAATAACGTTTTTTTTTTTTTTAATGAAATGATTCAATCAAAATTTTATTTCGAGTAAAAATAATGTCCCTGTTGAATGCCAATTGTACAGAGTTCCAGGACAAATTGCATAAATACGGGCGTTTTGATTGAATGTTACATTGAAGTAGCCGTTTAGATTGACTATTGCCAATTAATATGTTGAGATTGTGATTTAACAAGTAAATTTTAAACATTTATTAGATGACGTTCTAACGACGAATAAATTCGATTGTGGAATTCAAACAATTCTCCAAATTGATTCTATTGCATTTAACAGAGCTATCAACCCGTATCAAAGTCACATTTCAAGAGGTCAATGGGTTATGAAAATGAATCGAGATCACACACACAAAATGGGGAGTCCATTTACATTGTGATTATTGAATTGTTTAAAGAACATTACTAATTGCAGAGGTCAATCAACATAGAAATCAGTGAGTCCATGCTAAGAAAATGTGATTACCTAAATTCAATAGAACGCATTAAAACAATTATTTAATTGAATTTGTTAACCATTTTATTATCGAATAGGAAGAGTTGCAACTTAATAGTAGTGAAAACACATTGAAATTTCTCTGAAAATATTATTTTCTGTTCATTTTCAAAACGAAGACCAATACATTGAAACATTTGCAATGGCCATAGATTGAAATTAAATCATTAATTACTTAATTCTATTCGTTTCTAATTCATAAGTACATGCTTCCATTATGTTTTGTCAGAGAAATACAAAAAAATGTTAAAGACTTAAGATCCATGACTCTTAGATGAACTGATGAGATAATAAATTAAATACCATTTTCTTAGGACGATGGGCGTAATAGCAAATTTAAGTCAAATATGCACAGCAGTATGGATTATTTTTTGACCAGGATTTCAATGGGATTTTCGTCCAATTCATCTTAAGAATACGTGAAGCGAATACTGAATAAAAACGGCACATAAAACAGACAGCGAACTCATCATGCCTATTCTTGATGAGCTATTCGTTGATCCATCATACATTCGTGGAGAAGCGATAACGGATGGTTCAGGCTTGAAGCTCCAGTCAATTTCACGGTTTCGCACAATATGTGCATACACTTTAGCTGATGCTTTTGGTGTTCGTGTACGTTCTGGACTTGAAAAATCAACGTGGAAGAGTCCAAATTGTTCGCTGTAGTGTTGAAATAAAGTGCCAAGAGTTAAACAAAATCATAGAATAATTGTTTGACAAATGCCAAAAAAAAGCAAAACTTACGTAAATCCAGCTTTCCATTCGAAGCTGTCCATAAGACTCCATGCAATGTATCCCGTAACCTTGCAACCATCCTCCTAGAAATATGCATTATTAGATCAGAATTCATCATAGTCAAATATTCAACTCAATCGCTATAGCTATACGCTCACCATTGCATCCAAAACAGCAGATAGATACGAATTAAAATAATTTATACGATCCATATCGTTCACTCCATTACCATCGCTGACACCATTTTCCGTGATTATTACCGATGGATTATTATATTCTTTGTTGATCCACATCAACAGTTTATACATTCCGGAGGGCACAGGCTACGAAAAGGAATGAGCGAAATGAATTTTATTAAAAATTCAAAAGATGAACCATATAATATTGAACGCAAAGTTGCATGAACCAAGTCAGAAATATACATAAGCATCGTATTCGCTTGGCTAGTCAACCGTTAGTCAACCGTGACATTTTTATATTCACATTGTCTGATTGATTATGCGATCGATGTGAATATGAAATATGAGTAGAAAACTTACGCGCAACCAAACTGATTGAGAGTTGGGCCAATTTTCATCGGCGGACTCAACTACACCCATATCATGATAGAACGACGGAATTGGGTAATTAGCCGAATTATTACGATCATTGCGTGTAACCAACACGCTGGTGTAGGAATTGATACCGAAAAAGTCAGATGTGCCTTTGATGCGTTCGATTTCTTCGGGTGTAAATGTTGGTAAACGTGATCGCGGGGAACCTTGCTGTTTGCTATGCGCTTCAATGCGATCGATCATCACTTGTGGATAGTCGCCATTCTTTGAGAAAATCGGATGAGCAAACCAGCCAAGCTGTGAAATGATAAAAATAGACGCAAATCAGTTTATTTTCAACAATTAAACCAAAAGCATTTTGTTATTGTCACTGTTTGTTGACACAAGCGAAATTACTCCCTTGGCCTTAACTTTAAACACAGAGTGTCAACGCACAAATCTGTTCACTAATAACCGTATTTTACATAATATATATGTCATAGCATAGCCATAACCACTATTCAAATGGGTTCAGTTTCATTGTCAAGTAACAAATGATCTAGTTAAGTGTACTCAATGGTGTATCTTCCTCCATTGACACTGGAATTGTGTGTCAATTGGATGAGGAAGAACTGTTTTATATTTTCTAACAATATAGCGTTCTTTTTTTTTTGTTGATTGTCATTCCAAATCGAGTTATTCAACTTTCTGAGGTTTAAAAATTCAATTGAATTTTGAATCGTAAAATGAATTTTTGCTTTGATACAGATACAGTTTTGCTCAGTAATTAGGACTATAATTAGAAGTTACGTACAAGCACAACAAAGCTGTAATTAAAAAAAAAACTGACGACGAATAAAAACTTGTGACAAACAGTGGACGACAAAAATGCGGAGCTTTATTTTTTTTCGTCCTAAAAACTTACATAAAATTGTAGAGCAAGTTCTGATGCAATTTTGTCATCATTCGAGTCAGTTTTTGGTTGTGGATAAGAGATGTCGAATGTCATGCCAATCTTTCCTGAAATATGGAAGAAAAGAACAGAATTTAAAAAAATGATGCTAAATTTATTCTGATTTAGTACAGCAAGTCATAATCTACGAAATGAAATTCATACGAATGAAATTAAAATTCTAAGATCGATTAAATCATCTCATTATTGTGCATTTATTCGTAGCTCTCGGGAAGCAAATGAAAGCTAATGTTCACTTAACATTTCCTCTGCATTTCAAATGAAAAATTAAACAATTGAACGATCGCCGGTCAATCGTCGAATGAAAAAATTCTATGTTAAAATGTAATATTAAACAAGAAACATCTGTGACTTAGCATTTTTAATGATACTCAAAAGTCTCTTTTACAATGACCTTGACGTTGATATAGAATTTATTTTCCAGTTTTCCCTCTCATTGTTTGGCAACATTACGCAATGCTTTTTTCTTTATATTTTTCTCACTTCGTATGATCACGCGCTCTTATTGCGCATTGAAGCGTTGATTTTGCGTTCGAATTAGTGTAAGTGGATATGAAACTGAGTGTTCAGAAACCAACAAAGAATTGACACATTGTTACACACACTAAACGACATTTCCAATACGAGAATTCATCAATTCATGATGGCGTCAATAGTTTTTATTTTTCCCCATTTGCAAATCACCGTTAATTCATCGAAAATCTTCGGTATATTTTTTTTTCCATTTTTCAATTATGAGTACACGAAATATACGCAACAATGAAATGCAATATTCATCCTTTGATTACTTTACAGATTCTTTTTTGTACGTTTGTTTCCCGTTTCGATATGTTAATGTGTCACATAGCAACAACAAGCGCTTAATCTGATTGAATGAGATATGTGGAATTTTATAGGATTTACGCCAATTGAATCCATCAATTAAGCATCATAAAATATGCATCAATGACTTTTATGTTCTTATGATCAGCAAAGTAGATGCAATTTAAAGGACACTATCAGATTTCATAGAACATTTTCAAATGGCATTTAATCATATACACATTTATAAATAGTTTTATGGTCTTGATATTTCCAGCGAACGAACGATTCCCGTTTAATCAGTTAGAATTAATCATAAAACATTGTAGATCACATTAAAACACACGAATTGTAGAATGCTTCTAATTATTGTGCACGATGGATGAAATCTTGATTCTTTAATGCGGCTTAAATGTGAATTGCGTCTAAAATGATTTAAGACCATCGAAGCGCTTATGATTGAAAATATCAGCGCTTCTACAATTCTGGTGTAACAAAACTGTGAGTGATACTGTAATAAAACGAGTCTTATCAATTTTTGAAAGTTGATTTGTTTTCCTGTATTTTTTGAAAACTCTAATTAGAGTCATGTATTTTTCCAAATAAATGGCAAAGGTGATAGCCTGGTGCAAAAATAAATGCTTGCCATCGCTTCAAAACGATGGAATTAAACCGGCTGCGCATGGTTAGAAAGTTCAGTGGAAAGTGAATTCGACTATAAATCAAGACAATTTTTATTTGCAAATATAAATGGTAAAGTGAAGAATGTGACCAGGAAAATCCACATACTTTGGGTTTTTGCACGCCCCAGTGACGGTGAATATATATACGTCACAGTAATTGCATTTTATCGCAATGAAAGACATAATAAAATGTGTATAGCGATAATTGGACATTCATGTATGGGCTGGATTGTGCAGGACACAGCCATTGCAGTTGATTTGGTCTTGATAACATTAAACAAGTCAACGCATACGTTCATCTGTTGATTTTGTCCAGAATCTTCGACTTTAAAATGAAAAAAAAAAAGAGATTTAAATGCATGAAGCGTAGACAAATGAAACCACAAGCTATCGTAATGTATGTCATGAGAATATGATCATTCAATCATTCACTTTAGCTAACGTATCATTAGGATTGAGCGAAAACGACGATATTGTTGATTGGGTGCAAAGATAATATGGGTTGCACTTTAGAATTCACTAAACGCGCTCGCATTTTGTGTGATTGCCCATGATTTTTCATCCATTAAAGTTAAGTCCGCTTAAATCCGGTCTCCATGAGTTAGCTCATTTGTGTGTTAAAGGCAGATATATTTCACGTAATAATTGTAAAAATTCTGGGCAATTAATCAGAAAAACCGCAAGCAATGAGAAAAAAAACAACTGATCAAAAGAGAATAACAAGAGCGAAAATTTGATAAAGCTTACACCAGATGTAATGCATACCGTTCGAGCGCATACAATATGCAAACATACAAAACGCTTGCAACGTATCAAGATCAACGATTTTTAATTCACTCACCAGCCGACAGACAGTGAAGTGAATATCAATTTGAGACTGTATCTTGTTTCAACCTCTGGAGTTGATAGCATGCGCTTCGTGTAAGAGACACTTGAATGCACTGTAAAAGAACGCCATTGCACGTTCAGTGGTTTAATGTTCGAGTGGTTTAACAGATTATAAGATCATTAACTACTGTACCAATTGAGTGACAAAGTAGTTAACCGCAACTACAAATGCGTCGGAAAATTTCACACACCAACACATTGTACAATTGTAGATGCGATAGATAAAGATTTTTTTCAGCAAAAACGATGTTATTGTTAGCGAATCAATGCAAATCCAAGAAAATATTATTCACGTTTAATATTGTGGAGTTACGTACCTTTTTGAGTTGATTGGAATCGATTTCGGTATAAGTGAACCATTTCAGCGTGCGCTTTCAGTACGTTGTGACCACACATGTAGCCTGGAATTCCGGGGAAGTTCATGGCTGGTGCCATAAAATCGACTCCATACGCCATTTCGCAAAAATGCCATGGTTCGTTGATGGTAGTCCACGTCTAATTGTGCCACGAGATTGAGTCAGCCAAAAATCGAGTGGAAAAGAGAAAAAAAAAATCGTCGATCCAATGAATATGTTATCGGTAAAATACCGCATTTTAAACGGAAATCATTCAAAACGAAGTCAAGGCATTCCATTTCATCTTCAATGCGATTATTATTCAAGAAATATTGCGTTTTTGATGACGCTTTGTGATAAGACATCTTTTTTTTTTGAATAGATTACTTTTCGAATGGTGTTTATGTTATTGTCATTTTTTCATGCAATTTATTCATGCTTTGCCTACCTTAACACGATCGCCGAATTGTTCGAATAAAATTTTTGCGTAATCGGTTGCATAATCAACGATCGCTGGATTTGTCCAGCCACCCAACTCCTGTAAACGTGCCGGTAAGTCCCAGTGATAAATTGTTACCATTGGCGTAATGTTGTACCTGTTTTTCAAATGTTACAATAAAAAGAAGAAAAAACTTGTTATCGATTCAGTTTACTGCCCCAATTCTTACCACACTTTTACACATATTATTCATTCATTCCATTTTTTTGATTGAAAGTGACGTGAAGGAAAGAAAAAACAGAAAATAGTTTCCCATGTTTACCTTAGCAATTCATTGATTAAATTGTTGTAGTAGCGAATTCCATGTTTGTTAACATGTGTAACGAAACCATTTGGAAGAATGCGAGGCCATGAAATTGAAAACCGATAAGTATCCACTCCAAGTTCACGCACCATTTGCACGTCACGACGCCACTAAAACAAAACGTTAAAAATAATGATAATTTCTCTCCTGATTAAAATCAAATCATCTTAAAATCGACCAAAATAAAATGTGTGATAGCGTCAGCAGTGCAAGTGTTGCAATTTTCACGTGATTTTCTCTCTATTTTGCGATACCTGATAAAATGCTTTTCGCAATATGGTACACAATCACTTGTTATGTTAATCAATTGAGCAATTGTTTGGTCTCAAATAAGGTTATACGTGAGCACTCTAAACAAATTATAAATTCATTTAGCAGAAAAATGCGGAACTAAACTACTTTTTTTGCACACGGTTTCAAACCGATGACGGATACGATTCAATGATTATGATGCTTAATTGAAAACAATCATCGCATGATTAAGCGGAATTATGAATTAAATTCATGTTAAGGTGTCAGTTTATGATTGATCAACTAGAAAACGTTTATTGTTTATTGTCAGATTAACTTTTGCTAATTCACGCTTTTGCGTTGGGTCTTAATAGGAGAATAAGCGAAAATACAATAGAATATCGATATGATGCGTAAGTGTTCCATTTCACCCACGTGTGGACCATTCTTACGTTGTCCAAATGGAGAACATTTCAATCACCTCCACATGATGTGAAGACAAGGTCAATTTCATAGCATATTCACCGAATGTTCCATGTTTGTAAGGAAAAATCTAAGCGACGAACCCGACTCGCTTACCTGGTGGTAGCTATCACTGCTCACATCAGCGTTACTGTGATCGGCTATTTTATCAGGATGGCGATGCGTCATTGTGTCCCAAATAGACTCGCCCTTGCCATGTTTATTCCATCCACCCTCAACTTGATACGCCGACGAGCCTACACCAAATAGAAAGTCTGATGGAAATTTTCGATTCGGTTTATCACAGAGCCTAGAATGGAAGGGACACATAAAGAGAAAATATCAATGAAATGTTAAAAGATTCGATTTTATCTATGGTTATGAACGATCGTGCCGATGAAAAGTTAATTGGCAAACAACAAAGAAAAGCATGTCTTTGTTGTACGGATTATGTCACGTTTTTGAATTGATCAGTTCAAATTGCACCTATTTATACACTGCAATTGAACTGTCTTGCTGTTGCCGCAAGCGATGGCAATAAATAAATCAACCATTTTTCTAAAGCCTCACGCCCTCAGAAAATGACTAGAAAATTTTTTGTGCACGGAAAATCATTTCGCATTTAAATTTCAAATTATAACCATAAAACCTAGGTATTATTGTTTGATTTGCATGGAATATTTTTACATTTCATCCCAGAACTCTTCACCTGGAAACTATTTTGAGAAATATCGAAACGGATTAAATTCAAACATGCACAATGGTAAAGGAAGCACCTGCTGATTGATTACATTTGTTTGTTCTCTATTGATCAGCGTTTGAGGAGTCATAAAAGCGTGATGTCGCCGTCATGTGGACCTGCGACTCATGCTGTGAATATCTTGCGTGAATCTCCTGTAAATCATGATTTGCTTAGGGCACCACATCTTATTTTAAATTCAACACTCGTTAAGATTCTATTTGAGATAGTTCTGATGATCGGTAACGAATCGTTTTTTCTGTGTGTGAACAGAATTCGCTTGTCTACGAATCATATCATGATATTAAGAATAATGATTAAACAATCTTCTTCGTTCTCATCTTCCTTTATCCGACGACGCAGATTGCTGTAATCGTATAATCAGAAATCCGCTAAAAATTAACTAATTCTATTGCTTTATCTTTCTTTTGGACTAGGGGAATTTCTCACGAAAAAAATGAATGAATTCTTAAAAATTTTGAAAACTTTCTTCAATTCGGTCCGATTCGATCAATTTTTGTCAATTCGTGTAAATAAATCTACATTTACACTGAACTTTTGAATTATGCTTCAATGAAATTGTTCCGGAAGTGGGTTTTGGTGGACCTCAGGGATCGTTCAGAACTGCTCCCGGTTCTGGAAGTGGATCTTCAGGGTGGGCCAGGGCAATGTCAAACCGGATCTGGTCCATCCTGAGCATCCACCAAAACCCACTTCCAGAATCGGGAGCAGTTCTGAACGATCCTGAGAATCCTCCAAAACCCACTTCCAGAACACTTTTATTCAAGCAAAATCGTCATTTCAGTATATTTTCATACAATTTCAATAAAAAAGAAGAAACAATAGAAATTTTTGCACATTTGCTCAAACTTCTTGTGTGAGAAATCCCCCTAGCTTTTGGACTTTGCTATTTTCGGCGAACGAAATTTTTTTTTTTTCGAATATTCTAATATGTGCCTTGAGCTGAATTCAAATCCAACGATTATGAGTGGTGGATTTAAAGGAATCCGGTTCGGTTCTAATTGTGAGTTGCTCACAAGAATGTACACAATTTATTATTGCAAAACATTTATTAGCATTATGTTCGCGGCTTATCAAGTAATAATTGATCAAATTAAGTCAATAATTTGCTATGCCGTTGTGTCTACTCAGAATTAGGTAAATAAGAAAAACGTGTTCTAATTATTCCTCTTAATAATCTGCTATGTTCGAAATAACGTTCAAAGTCAATTATCAATCACGGCAATAATCCTGCGCTCTTATTTGCAATTATAGGCTTTAACATATTTTCTGCAGCATTTTTTAAGCATTTTTTTTTTAAATTTAATAACATATTCCAACATAGTAACAATATTTTATTCAAATAGTCCATATTTTGCACTTAACGTTTCTTTTTCTTTTGTTTGGTTAAATTAAAAAACTGGAGGCTTTAAATTCAATCACTTACCCATTTTGTAGGTATGAAAATATCACTAATAAGGTAATTCCAAAAGATTTGTAAAACATATTTAATTGTTTATATGTCTAAAGTCATACAAAATCGATTCAATCCAAGTTTATCTTCTGCAGTCGAAAAAAAAAATTAAACTTTTCCTTCTATTTGCACCGAAAAGTTTCTTTTTATTGTTAAATTAATCAAACGGCAACTGTAATTTTTCTTTGTCGATTCGCAAATTCAAACACCAAAAACCGATGCCGTTGAAATGTTGACTGTGATTTAGCCGCTTGTTAAAGTTGCTGCTACAACACGATATTTAACAATAACTTGAAATTTGTCTCGACTCACCGTCATATATATCAACTCAGTGTGCACCTGTGTCCGCTTGATCTCTCACACACAACCAGCTGATTGTTACATATGTATACATATTCATACCGAATGTGGACACAATGGCCGCGTGCCGTCGCACCAACACTTTTTACAACACCGATAGCGAAAGAAAGAGTCGCGTAAAGTACGATTGATGTCAAAGTGTTGTGCTCTCACACGGTGTACGTCGCACAGCTATGAGCTAACATTTCAAATCAGATTAATTCAGTGGTTTTTTTGTATTTCTCTTGTACATGTTCGTGTGTTTTTTTTTTTGGTTATTTCCAATATCCAGATGAGTGACGCACTTGGTTTATCTCATCTGTTGATATATTCTCTGCTGTAGCATACAGTCATAAATTGGAATAATGGCTTATTTGGCCCATTCGTGTGCTGATATTTTCGCATATTCGCAATATTCGGCAGCAAAGCGACAGAATTGATGACGTTGTTTTTTTTAGTGTAATTGGATTTTCAAATTTCATTTTACTGGAAAACGATTTTTTGCGTCAGCGGCTCTCCGAACTCTGTTGTTTTTGTTAGCCTTTCACTTGAGATTCAAATCTATCGCCAAAATTAGCAGCTTTGCCAGTCTGTGCAGTAATTACTGTCATCATTTTTATAATTCGTTTACACGGAGCTGTTATTATGATTACAGAGTTTTAAAAACGTTGCATAGCAAAGACACATGCACAAATATAAGATTTTGAATCATCTTAGCTAGATATGTTCTACCACACCAAAGAGACGCTTATCAGTCGTTTGTAAGCGTATCTTATAATAATGCATTTGTTGAGATTAATACGTTCCAGGTGTTGAATTGCATTTTCTTGCACTTTTTTAATAATACAAAACGCGTGCAACTTGTCTTTGAGCATCTTTCGTTAGCGTATACATTTGAAGCTCTCTAATGGGTTTTTACACATCAGCATTTTATTCGGTGCTTTAACCGCAGATTATGGCTCTTGATTAGCGCGCGGCCACAGAAATAGAAAAAAAAATGTAAATAAACGCCAACTTTGAATTTGGATTTGTTTGAAAAGTGCAAAACATAAATGTGGAAAAATTCCATTTCGAATCAGGTTAGCACTTTGTTACAGTACACAAATATTAAATGATGAGACCGGGCATTCCGACTCATAAATTTGCTTCCTTTTAACGGGTATGAACAGATTCAATTGGCGCTTGTTCAATGACGTAAAACTGGTATAGACTCTAACCTTACTATTTATATTCATTCCTTTTGTTGAAGTAAACGATTCAATTTTGTGGTGGTAGTAGCGGGCGCCATCAGAATAGCAAGAAAGTAAAATTCTATTTCGCATACATGTGTTTGAATTTGAGTTTCTTGATTCCATAAACGAGTCATCGTACCGGGGATTTTATCATTAAATTCACGATATACCGTTCGATCCAATTACGTGTTCTTATCAATGACTAATCCATTGATTTTCTTCGAATCAATTGTGTTGCGTGTGTTTGTTGTTGTGTTCGATTCCGTCTAAATATCGCCCTTTCTTGGGAATCATATCCAAACCAATTGATTTACTCAAGTATGTATATTTCTGATTAATAATAAATAATCTTGAGATTGTTATATTTTCGAATTGTTTACAAGAACAAGAGCAGTAAAAAGTGATGAATCCATACAATTAAATGTTTTGTTTTTGATTCCAGCGTGTACATTTTAAATCACTAGAAAAAAAAGTCAGTTGTTTTTTTTGGCATCTAGCAAACCCGTTTAACAGTTTGCAGTAACATTATATCACCGTACAGTAGATTCGGCACAGATGAATTGCAAAATCCATAAAATTCTGAATGTATTCGCCATAAATAACCCAGCCTAAAAATAAATTCGAAAAAGTAATTATTAGTTTGAACAGATTTTTCACTGTCACTTTTGCTCGTACTGTTATTTTCAACAAAATGACTCATGTTAACCGCAAATCACCAGAAGTAATTAAATTCTCGTGATCTGTCAGAATATACAGAGAGACTAGTTTTCGAAAACCGCAAGCTGCGTGAGGGAAAGTTTCAATGGGCTTTTATCCCCTTTCGTCAGTTTCATCAATATTTGGATAATAACACCGGCTATATTGATAATGATACAGTGTGTATCATTGATACACACCCACCATTCCTTTCATTCCAGTCACGTTAAGCATGGTCTTTTCTTGAATGTCAAATAAAAAAAACTGATCTATTTCGATGTGTTTGGGGATAACCCAAGCCAAATGAGTGAAAAGAAGCGACATAATATGAAATTAATATGACAATTGATCAAGAAAATGATACAATCAAAAGATATTGTAATGAGAATGTCGAGTTGAAATTAGTCACAATTAGAGGTAGATTTAGTATATATCATTTATGTGTTAATTAATCTCTGTGAGTATTTTTCTCATTTTTCGTCTCGTCCGTTTGATATTAAACGCCATTTCAGTCAGCTCAAATGACGACTTATCACCGAAATTCAAAGGTTAGTCCCAACTATTAACAGTGCTTCAAATCACTTTTACTAGTTCGTCTTTGGTGTTTAATTGTGTTTTGTATTAAAATGAGATATAACTTCGTTTCACTATGCTTACACCCAGCCACAAATGACTCTTCGAATTCCAAATACGTAAAACTACGCAAAAATAGCGGAAATCCATTCACCAAAAACGCGTAAAATACGAAACTCAATGCAAAAGAATTGTTAGCACAATAAATGTTTTACAAAATATTACAATATAATCGCATTACGTGGTCCCGTTGATTTCGATACAAAACACATGATGCGGAGATGTATATGCTAAGTTCAAGAGAATTGGATATGAAGTCTTTAGTAAATTTGTATATGTGTGGAAAATTTTTTTTAAGATTTGCATTAGTTTACATTGGATACGATGTGCACCATGGAACCGGACAAAAATATTCATATCTGTATTTATAGGTTTAAAAATAGTTTTTTCACCTAATAGACTTATTATAAACGGCAAATTGAATAATAATCAACCGGTTTCTATAGAAAATAACACTCTGCTCGATGTGAATCAACTAAAAATATTATTGACACTTTGAATCGAAATTGCAGAAAAAATTGCATTAAATACACAATATACATATACATATCATACAAAAGCCAGAATATCACTGACCTTTCCCAGAACAGTATCTCTTTTCAGTCACGTTAACGCTTCTCAACTGAGTCAAGCTTACTGTTAACTGCAATTATAAAAAAAAACATCCGACAGTTCGAATTGTTTTAAGTGATGCATGCTTTGTCTTTCATCCAAAGAATATTACAAATTGATTAATGAGCATTTTAACCCAAGAAATATATTTTCGATCAAGTTTCATTCAGAATAAATCGTTTAATTGAGCATAATTTCTATTTCATTGCTTGTATGGCTAACGCATAAAAGAGAAACAAAAAAAAACTAGTGAGTAACTCTAAACTGAAGTTTCATAAATCAGTTTTTGAATTGATTATAGTGTTGGCCGTCGAACACTTTCGAACACTTGTTCGACCGTTCGAAAGCATTTAAAAAAATTGTTTTGTTCGTTCGTTCGTTCGAAAGTTTTGTAAAAAATTATTTTGTTCGTTCGGAAAGTTGAAATTTTTTTTTTGCTCGTTCGTTCGTTCGAAATTTAAGTATGTACGTTAAGTACGTTAAGTACGTTAAGCTTAAGTACAAAGTTTAATCAAGGACTTAACGGTAATAACTATCATCTTAGTAATTACTTATTAATCGGTAATAAGATCGATAATAATTATTACCAGTGGTATTACTCAGTAATAACACCGGTAATTACGTTGTACCTTCAGTCTTACCCAAAGAAATCAAAATTGTATTTGCTTCCTATGTATTTCAAATGTAAAAATCCCAACGGTCGAACATAGCAATTTCCGAACGAACGAACGAACAAATTTTTTTTTTCATTATTTTCAAACGAACGAACGAACAAAACAATTTTTTCTTATATTGTCGAACGGTCGAACGAACGTTCGAAGCCAACACTAATTGATTATTGGACGGAAAAGTGAATAAAAAACATTTCCGCACTTATTTCTCTAAAATTGATTGAAACCGACTTGTAATTCTTAGTCATCGTAACTTGTCTCGGAACAATATGGGTCTTTTTCACTGTGACGCACAAATCAATTAATCGCAGAATCTGTATGATGACAGTGAAATCAGACTCCAATCATTCTCATAGTAATGCACTGATTTACATATGAGTAAATTTTTTAGTCCGAAGAATGGAGCATTTCAATCTAGCTTTATTGAGCTCAAGAAACTCATGTAACGTAAGAAGGATTTTTTTTTCATTCTCAATTTCGTGAAAATTCTAACGCTCATTTATGATGAATATATGCCGTTTCATATGGTTTCACATAATTAATAAGATAAATCCAAAAACACTTTGTAATCTGTTACAGTTTTCCCAATTGCGCAAATCATCTCCATGCGTAGATCGTGATCAAAGCAAAAAGCAATTGTAAGAAAGATTTGGTATATTCATTCTTTTCAATAATACAAATACTATTCCGGGTCCATATTTGGTCTTCCGGGAGGTAATTTTTAAAGTGACAATAATAATGTATCCAGAATGCAGAGCTAAATTTAACCAAGAACAATATCCAATACAAGTTCGTTGTTTGGAGTTTTTGGTACTTTGAGTTATCTAATTATGAATACTTCTCCTTTCATTTTGTCTAAAGACTATTTCCTTACGCATCATTGATTTGATTTGCTCTATGGAGTGTGTTTGTGATTGCGATTTATGTGGTCGAATACCGAATACTTTTACACTTTTAAAATCTCAACCAATCCAATTTTGCTGATCGTATGTACTTTTCATAAGACTGTCTTTGATCAGATCAATATCGATCATCGTAAGCAATCAAACCTCTTGGTTAAGAGATAATGAATAAAAATGCTATTTTCCCTGTGTAAATATTGTTCAACTTACCTAGGGGACTATCACAAACGAAACTGTGGATTATTACCCTAATGGCTGAATAAATCTTATCTCATTTTTGAGCACCATTCAAAACTGTCTGTAAGGTATGCAAAATTTGAACTAGAGTTTTGAAGTATTTGCCAAACTCCCTTTATTACCTTGTGAGTTTCAGTAGACTTTCAGTATTGATAGAAACGTATCTAAGCAATTTCTAATTGCTTTCGATATTTCACTTACATCATTACTCGGCGTTCACGTATCCAGCTCACAAAAAGTTTCAACTACTATCAATCCTTTTCAAAGAATATATCGAGTTATATTGTCAAAACAAATAAACATCAATAAAACAAAACTACTACAATTAAGTCAAAAAAATAACAGTCGGTTTAATTCTTTCTAAATCCAAATGTTAAAAGAATTCGTCGAAATAAAATAAATATTTTAACTAGACATTAACCATTGATCTATGCAACAGTTTAAATGTGGCCTCGACACTTTTTTGATCCGCATTGACACACGGTCTGCATATTCTTTTTGCCCCAGTTGTAATCAAAGGTGATTTCCTCGCCCTGTAAAAATGGAACAAAAAAGAACAGAATAGCAATTAGATTTCAAGAAAACGCGCATTGCATCGAAACCAAACTGTAGATAGGCTAACGTACCGGTAGAATCTCGCGCCGTGCAAAGAATCCAATGCGAATTTGTTCTTGTCCATTTGAGTACACAGTCCATTTGTTCGGCGCAACGTTTGGATCACACGAATGGTTGATGAAACGTGCCTCGTTCCCATACACGGCCGCGTCAATATACATATTTTGTCCGAGTGTCAGAAAATAGTAATTATCGTCTTTATTGGCTTTGGCACGACTGAAACGTTGGTCAAATTCCACACTGTCAATCACCTCTCCCATGTACTCAATGATGAATTTCTCTGCGGGAATCTTCTCCTTGGCAAATAGGCCCCACCCCTTGGATTTGGTCATTTTGACTTGGAACGAAAACTGTTCACCACGATGGAAATTTTGATTTTGGCACTTGTCTTTCGCTGGACACAGATCAGGGTCGCATTCAAAGTTCAGCATTGCATTGTAGCAATTGCTTTCGATACTGCACGGTGCTGGATCGTCGGGACGACATTTGCACTCATTGTATTCCGACTCCTTGAACCTGGCCACCACTCGGTTGGTTTTGATTTTCTTGTACGGTGGCGGTTTGCTGGCCGTATTACTGGATTTGACATTTTTCTCGGTTATCTCTTGATATCGATTCATCCACTGTTCGGCCTCATCCATCGCATTTTTTAGCTTTCCTTTTTCATTTTTCGGTCGGAATTCTTTATCTTCGTGCACGTATCGATAGATTTGGTTTTGAGACACCCAGCCGTAATCATGTGTACCAAAGAAAAAAACACAAATTTGATTGGGCTCTTTTTTGCCAGCGCACACTCGATCGGGAATACATGGTGTGGGTACAGTTATCGCTGGCCACCACGGAGAACACGAATACTTACACCATACGATTTCTCCAAACAACGGTCGGCGACCGGATTCACATTCCTACGTTTACAAGAAAAAGTTCCAAAATTTTAAAATATAATCGTATGACACTGAAGTGGATTTCGTTTGAATTACCTCACAATTGAAATGATCTCCAACGGGTACTTTTAGACAGTCTTGATGAAATGCATACACACAAGCATCGCAACAAATGAGTGAGCCTCCTTGCGAGCAGAAAAGACAGAAATCGATATTGAGACGTTTCAAATTTTTGGTTGACTGATGGCGAGCACAAATCAATTGTGTCTCCGATAGCAGCTCACTTCCAGCTGGAATACATTCCGACGAACGATGATATGTTCCCGGGCACAGTATACATTTGATTAGCTTTTTATCTGACTCCGTGGTGTGAAACATATTGCGAATGTCGGGCGAAACACAAGTGTGACAGACGTGTCGAGAGCAGTGCAAACTTTTGAGTTGGTTGCTTGCGTATTGCTTTTTGTGCTGTGGCCAATACTTGAGGCACTCCAAATGGTATGCTTTTCCGCAATTTTTGTCGCAACATTGAACACAGTCGGCGTCCGAATCCGAACATACAAAACATACATTGGCTGTTGACGTTGTGCAAGCTGCACACTGCATTTTCTCCAAATTCTCTTCAATAATGGAAACAGTGTCAGTCGTTTCTTCATCGTTTTCTAACATTTTTCGCTTCAGAATCGCATTGTAGTCTGCATCTGAAAGCGACTTACTCAGGCAATCCCTATGAAAATACAGGCTGCATTTTCCTGCGCATTTCATAACACTGCCACTTCCAAGGCAAAATTGACAAACTGGATCTTTGGGCAAGCCTTTGAGCAAAAAGTTTGCCGGATGACGTGTTATGCAGAAGTTCATAAGGTTTTCGTTGAGTTTGCGTTGTTTTTCAAGCTTCGTCTTTTCCTTCGATGGTTTTTCCTTGATCTGGCTCTTATTAATCTCATCAAACAACGCCTCCATTTGCTTTTCAGCCATCGCCTTCTTAACGGCAAGTTGTCTCTGGCGTTTGGTTTGGTTCGGTGTACCAGCCGTTGAATTCGATGCCACACTATCGATGGAGAATTTTCGACTCAAACGTTTCAACGATGTGTTTGGATTCTGTTTTGTTTTCACCATTTCAGACCAAAGCTCGTTCAGATGTACCACAAACTTATTCTCATTGGCTATGGTATTTTGACTGTCTCTGGACAATCGGTCATCGTCTCTCAATTTATCATACACCAATTTGGTCAAACGGCAGTAAATTTGATCGCTTGACGATGGTGACTCACTTATTGCAGCAAACATTGTCGAGTCATCCATTTGCAAATCTTCTTCAGGCAGTTCCTCAGGTCGACTCAGTTCGACCGACTTTAAGTAATTATTGATATTTTTACCAACGTCATAATTACGATCCAGTTCATTTAATGTCGGGCTTAACGATGCCGGTGACACTGATTGTTTCATCGACGAATATGCGGTGTCAAACGTTTGTGGTGTATCGCAACGATCTTCAACTTTGTGACGATTTGAACGTATTTCAGTATCCATCTTATGTACCGAAACCATCAAAATTTTATCATAAAATTCGATACGATTGGATAATGTGATGCACTGCAAAACATTCGCTTCTTGGACTGCAACGTTCCACTTTTTGCTGGAATTATATTTGTACGATTTGTTACGTCTGTTGGCTGGCAACTGAAAACAAATTACATTCACAGATAAGTGTGATACGGATTTTAAAAAAATAGGTCTCATCTCAAATATGTTGTAGGCAATTTATATATTTCTGCTTACACAATAGTATTCCATGCAATGATCAAAATAATTTCGATTAAACGACTTTTATTTCGTCATAAGAAAGTGTTTGACCGATAAAAATGTGAAACAGAGAGAAAAAATTGTACCTGGCATTGTTTGGCGAACTCATTACGACCCTTGAATGGTAATATCGCTGTGTTTGCGTTCACCCAATTACGACGCCCATTGTCATACAAGAATTTTACATGAATTTGATTATCTAAAGAGATCGATACAAGAAGAGAGAGAGAGAGAGATTATGTTGAAACACATTTCGTGACATTCATAACAAATCCACAACAACAACAAAAACAACAAATGAGTAATTAAGTAATAACTTTTTACCAACAATGAACTTTGAATTCATCAAAGTAATTATTATGTTCACATTTTGACGACATTTTGAAAGGAGAGTCTCACCTTTTTGAAATGTGTGTTCTTCTTCGGAATTGAATACTACTGCCGGCCAGAACGGGAAACTGGCCAGAGCCGCCCATACGATTTGCCCAACGTGCCAATTTTCAGTTGAATCACTGTCGCCACCGTCAGCGATAACACAATCGTCGCTGGTGCACTCCGAAAATGGTTTATCATTTACTGAGATCGCATCTGAACCAGATGTAGATATTGCGCAATCAGATATCGGGTGTGAAATATTGATAATTTCGATGAGTTTTGGCAAATCAGTCTTTTTGTGTGATGCATTTGGTGGTGGTAGTGGTGGTGGGGGTGATGACGTTGAATCCGCTTCGGATAATGGGAATGGTATCAGTGTCTGTGTGAATTGTTCGGATTCATTGTTATTGGATTTATCATCGTCTCCGCTTACACTGCCATCCGTTGAACTGGTCAAATCAACTTCATCGACGATTTGGATCGATTCAGCACGCGCGCGAAACTTCATCGGACCCACTAAATGAAATGTTTTTAAATCGTCTTCATAATCGATTGCCATTTGAGCTGTTTCAGTCCCGGCACTTTCTTCATGTGTTTCCATCTTTTCATCCATTTGTCCGATGCAATTGGTATCATATGTTGACACTTCGGTGCACAAATCAATGATCGGCTGGTTTGTGCTAACCTTATTTTCGTTTAGTTGAGTCTGAAAGTGATCATTGTTTAAACCAGTTTTATTTAGTGAAATCAACTTTTGAATGGGACTTTTTGTTAAAACGGTTGATTGACGATTCGACACAAAACGAAGCCACGCATTAATATTGTGTATAGAAAAAAGTTGTCGTACTTTTCGTTTGCTCTGCGTTTTTGATTGTTGTGTCAGCATTTTTTTTATCCGATTATTTGGTGATTCAACTGTGTTTATTTTGCGACCAAAGCGGCTGGTTGGCTGTCCTTCTGGCGATGCCAGTGGTATGATCATCTTGTCCGTGAAGTCCGATTGCAATTGTGCCATAATTCTTTGCCCCATCGTGCGTCTTCTTTTCCCCTTTGGAATCGCCTCGCTGTCATTGTTGTTGCACTCATTCATTGTCGAACGGCGACGCTTTCGCGTCATTTTGCTAAAATAAACAATTCACAACCACAATTGAAACAACACTCTTTGAATAAATCGGTGATTCTTGTCCTATGTGGAAAAACAAGGAGAAATTCCTATGTTACATGACGCTTGGCGCCAAAAAAATGACAATATGCGCTCACGTACAAAAAAAAAAAAAAATAAAAACGAATTTGACAAAAAGCAAAGTTGACTTACTTTTTTTCCGACATGGAACAATTTTCGTACAATATTTGTACACTTTCAGTGATTTATCAGAAAATATCTCAACAATTTTATAAAAACAGTTTCTTTTCCACGATTGTATTCATAACAACTGAGAAATTAATATAATCTCCATTTAATACTGAACACAAATGATGGCATTTGCACAATCTGCACTAAATCGCTTCGAAATGAGTGCGTTCTGTATTGGAGATTTCACCATTTGCAAAACAAGTGAATCAGTGGCGACACCATACACGTCGTACGGCACATATCGAAATTACGAGCGTAATGATATAGTCGTGCGCGTTGTCAAATGCCAAACGTATTCACAGTGTTTGGTTTCTGAGTCAAACAAAGTGTAAACTCGTCAAGAAAATTTCCAAGCTCAAAGGAGGAATTTCATTTGTGTACCAGCCGAAAATTAAACAGCAATTAATAATGGCACGACGCGGAGCACCCAACGAAGATTTATCAAACATTGAGTTTGAAACCAGCGAAGAAGTTGAAGTTGTGCCCACATTCAATTCTATGGTAAGTGAAGCTCATAGATTGCCCGACTTTTTTTTAGTGTTTCCCTTCATCGGCATTCAATGCTCTAGCAAAGCCCAAGAAAAAACTAATGTACATACTTCTTCTCTAATTCAGGGCTTGCGAGAGGAGCTTCTTCGCGCGATTTATGCATATGGTAGGTGTTTTGTATTTGATATCATAAAGTTTTTTTTCTGGTTTTCATTCAATATGGCTGTGACATGTAGTTTATTTGTGTGAAAGCGCATAACCTCACAAATAGTGCGGTCTTTTTCGGCAGCGGTTAACAAACTTATTTCTAAATTGATATCGTTGGTATTTTTGTAGGTTTCGAGAAACCATCAGCCATTCAACAAAGAAGTATTCTGCCAATTGTCAAAGGACGCGATGTGATTGCCCAAGCTCAGTCAGGTAAAATGCGATATTTATCACAGTTATGATGGATTTGAAATAAAACTGAAAATTCTCCTCTGAATTTTAGGTACCGGAAAAACTGCAACATTTTCTATTTCCATTTTGCAATCGCTTGATACGACTCTGCGCGAGACCCAAGTATTATGTTTGTCACCTACTCGTGAGTTGGCCGTCCAAATTCAGAAGGTTATTTTGGCATTGGGTGATTTTATGAACGTGCAGTGTCATGCGGTAAATAAATTGGCTAATAAATAAATTTAGAATTGAACCCAGCATATTAAAATTTCATATCTAATCATGAAAACAATTTTTCAGTGCATCGGTGGCACCAATTTGGGTGAAGATATCCGCAAATTGGATTATGGTCAGCACATTGTCAGTGGTACGCCAGGTCGTGTATTCGATATGATCAAGCGTCGTGTACTACGGACGAGATCCATTAAAATGCTTGTACTCGACGAAGCTGATGAGATGTTGAACAAAGGGTTCAAAGAGCAAATATACGATGTCTACAGATATTTACCACCAGCCACACAGGTGTGCCTCATCTCGGCCACACTTCCACATGAAATTCTGGAGATGACATCCAAATTTATGACCGATCCCATTCGAATTTTGGTAAAACGTGATGAATTGACACTCGAAGGTATCAAGCAATTTTTCGTTGCGGTTGAACGAGAAGAATGGAAATTCGATACATTGTGCGATTTGTATGACACGCTTACCATTACCCAGGCCGTAATATTCTGTAACACCAAGCGTAAGGTTGATTGGTTAACGGAAAAAATGCGAGAGGCCAATTTTACTGTTAGCTCAATGCATGGTGACATGCCGCAAAAAGAACGTGATGAAATTATGAAGGAGTTTCGTTCGGGTCAAAGTCGTGTATTGATCACAACAGATGTTTGGGCCCGTGGTATCGATGTACAGCAAGTGTCATTGGTCATCAACTACGATTTGCCAAATAATCGGGAATTGTACATTCATCGTATCGGTCGTTCCGGCCGATTCGGACGCAAAGGTGTGGCCATCAATTTTGTGAAATCCGATGACATCCGAATTCTTCGTGACATTGAACAGTACTATTCAACGCAAATCGACGAAATGCCAATGAATGTGGCAGATTTGATTTAAATTGCGATTAGATTAAAGTTTACTCGCTCTTTCTTCTTTTCTTCATAATGAATAGCCCTCAAACGAAAAAAAAAAAAACAAACAAGAAATATGATGATAGGATACAGAAATTCGTTTGCTTGAACGGTCATTCTGTAAGCGATACAAGTTATTTTAAATTTAAATACAAACATTGAACATGTCCACATGTTGATAGACGAAATAAATCTTCTTCTTTTTATTTCTAACCAATACTTTTTCTAGTAAAATGGATACAATAACATTAACGTGTGACAAATGGATAATTTACTTCTCTTTTTTCAATAATTTAAGTTTCAAATGCACATGTCAAAATAAAAAAAAATCTCAATCGGAAAATAAATTATTTAGCCAAGACGAATGTTGCAGTATTTTTTTTATTCGTTCAGAACAAATGTGTTGTTGATAATAAAAATGGGAATTAAGAAGTGTTTGAACTGAAGCACAACATGAAATTTGTTCCTTAAAAACGTAATATGAATCGTCGCTTCAATAAAATAATAACATGAAAAATGTAAATTTTAAATGTGATTTTTTGTGTTTTTTGCGAAAATGATAAGATGTAACGAAATACTATCTTAAACAAAGTTATAGATCAAATCAAAGATTACTTCATTGTTTCTTATCATTTCCATGAAAACTGCATTCAAAATTCACATTTTCATGATACGATTCTGTTGAAGCGACGATTCATATTACGTTTTTAAGAAACAAATTTCATGTTGTACTTCAGCTCAAAAACGTCTGTATTCCTATTTTCATTCTCAGACACAAATGGTTCATGTAACAATTCATAAAAATACAACAAGTTCGTATGGCGAAAATTATTGATCACGTTGATATGATTATTTGCTGAGTTTTTCCTTAACATCATCTGGGATCTTGTTAATTATCGACATGTGCTCAACGTTTTTAGCAGTTGCGATGACGCCCATTTTGTTTGGGAATGCAACATCGTTGCCGTACTGATAATGGTTACCCAAAATATCGGTTAACATGCCGCCATCGGCTTCAAGAACTGCTTCAGGTGCTGTGAAATGGAATCGTAAATCGTAAGAGTAGAGGATTTTAGTTGAGATTGGAAAAGCGAACAAAGAAAAGTAAAAACTAACCACAGGTGTCCCATTTCTTGCAACCACCACTAGCAAAGACATACGCATGGGCATCTCCCTCAAGTAACTGTAATACTTTGTATCCAGCACCACCGACCCGAATCACCTTGGTCGGCTCAATTGCTCGCAGAGCGCTTTGTACCAATTCATTCGAGTGTGACCGTGTAGTTGTTGCTATTAATTCGCCTTGAACATGAGGTTTCGTTTCATATCCACTGCTGCCCAAGCCCTTCAATCCCCATATCGTGCGTCCAAATTCATCACTGCTTCGTTTGTAGTATGGTTGATGGATTATGCCACCGACAGCTTTATTTTGCACTGACAAACCAATCAAAACGGTTACTGATTCGAGAATACCTTGCGTGTATTCGGACGTTCCATCAAGTGGATCAACCCAAATCACTAAGTCTTGTTCGTTGATATTTGTAAGAGAGTCGGGGCATTTATTTTTCAAAAATTCCTGATCCAAATCGGTAACAATCCAATCACTGGGCACATTCACCAAATCGCTGGTACCTTCTTCGCCGATTATTCGAACATTTGGAAATTGGTTGGATAGTGAAGCAAGAATGCATCGTTGAGCTGATCGATCGGCTTCTGTTTGTAAATCATCACTTCCCTGTGAATATTATTTATTTGGTTAGAAAATTGTAAATAGAAAGGCAATTTCAATTGCCGCCACTTGAAATTCCTTTGAATGGCACACAGACACATAAATTAGAAAGTTCATTGTATGTGGGTCGTATTGTCTTACCTTATCTACAATACCCAGCTCACCAGCGCTCATGATATCCCGAATTATTTTACCAGCTTGATTTCCAATGGCAATGGAACTGGCCATAATTCGCATAACTAACGGTGCCGGTGACATCTTTTATTCCGTATGAATTCCACAACAATTTTCTAAAAAAAAATTTAATTGTTTAGCTGAATTGGTCGAGTGTCTTATCACAAATCTAATACTGTGGAATAAACTGATTGTAGCAGGGCTATTTAAATCAAATAGTCTACCATGTACTTTGTTAGGTATATTGTTTATCTACCACGTACATAAATACACAGTCACAACAGAACGCACTAATTCATCAAATTGATCGTATGCTACGAATGTGTGTGTAAACGTGTATAAATATATATTCAAATACGCGTATGACAGTCGACACAAAGCATAAAACTCTCCAATTTTTTTTCCAACTCTAGACTTATTTATGTCAAAATATATTGTCGAATCGAATTGAAGTAATTTTCTTCTTTTGGAGTTTGGACTTTTAGTCGAGAATCGTCGGTATTATATATTAGTCGAGGTAATTTTTCTTGCAAAACATTTAGGTAAATTCAAATCAAACCAAAATAATGAAAACATTTGATTTTTAGGTAGAATTAGTTTTGGATTGAGAAACAAAGATGGTTCGTGTTTTGGTCGGTGTAAAGCGAGTCATTGATTATGCGGTCAAGGTATTTATCAGTTTTTTCTATCTTTATTTTTTTTTTGTATAAAGATCAGATACAAATCACTAACATATAAAAATGGAAAATCACTCAAACAACTGTTTGGATAGACTGAAATAGATGCTATTTTTTTTTGTCTACTCTCGACAATCAAAGCATGAAATACGAAGTGATGCAGCAATTTTATTGTTAATTTGTTGTTTTTTTATGATTTTGATTAGATTCGTGTCAAGCCCGATAAGACTGGTGTCATAACGGAGGGTGTAAAGCACTCATTGAATCCGTTCGATGAAATTGCCGTTGAGGAAGCCGTCAAATTGAAAGAGAAATCAGTTGCGAAGGAAATTATAGCTGTATCAGTTGGTCCAACACAGTCACAAGAAGTTATCCGTACTGCTTTGGCAATGGGAGCCGATCGCGGTATTCATGTTGAAGTGCCAGCCAAGGAAGCTGAACTATTACAACCCATTCATGTGTCGAAAATTTTGGCAAAATTAGCTCAAGACGAGAAAGTCGATTTAATTATAGTTGGAAAACAGGCAATCGACGATGATGCCAATCAAACTGCCCAAATGACCGCTGCTTATTTGGATTGGCCACAAGGAACGTTCTGTTCAAAGATCGAAAAGGTGGGCGATGGATACAAGATTGAACGTGAAATCGACGGTGGTTTGGAATCATTGAATTTGAAGGCACCAGCCGTTCTGAGTGCTGATTTGCGTTTGAACACACCACGTTATGCCACTTTACCAAATATCATGGTATGAAATTCGGAAAATTATTTGTAATCGGAATGAAACTAAACCGTTTTATTTTTGTCATCTACAGAAAGCGAAAAAGAAGCCTATCAAGAAGGTAACACCATCTGATTTGGGAGTTGATACTGCTCCACGTATCGAGATTGTTTCGGTCGAAGAGCCACCAGTTCGTCAGGCTGGAAGCGTTGTTCCAGACGTTGATACTCTCATTTCGAAGCTCAAAGAAGGTGGTCACGTTAAATAAGCATATTGTTGTTTTTTTATGGTTGCTAAATACATTTTTCGATGGAGTGTAAACTAGAAAGTTTTAAATTAAATTTTGTCTTGTAGAGGATGCCAAGAAGCATGTGAATAAATGAATTTTTCTAAAGTAAACTTTTAAACTATTTTTCCATTGTACTGCATTCGGCATTTTACTTTAATTCAAAGTTATTACATTTTTGTGGTTATTTTTTGCTTTTATCCTTAATGGTATATTTGTCGTATGTCTTGGTTGGATCATACGGTTCCCAACGGCTGGCTGGAAATATGTGCTTATTTCGTTCGTACCAGGACCGCAACAAAACTTTACCAGCATGTGATTCTTCTTTTTCCACCGTTGCATCGCTGATCATACGAATGTCGTCGTGAACATCGAATTGAAAGAGTGGGCCAGACTTACCACGTGCCTTAGTCACGATAAAATCGTAGAATGAATAGTGATGCGGTAAAATTAAATCTTCTTTCACGTACATCAGCTGATCGGCCATCACTGTTTTCAATTCACTAAACTCCTTGCGAAGCGTTTCCAAACATTTTTGCAAAAACTGATAGATGGAATTGCCCTTTTTCATTGTTACCGACCGCCGATGTCCGGATCCATCCCAGTAACTGAATGTGATTGGAATCTCTTGATCTTTTAATGTTGCCTGTTGAGCAACCCATTCTTGCCGTAGTTCTTCTCGCAATCGATTTTCACCCTCTTCCCGTTCGCGATCCGGCAGAAATGATGTGTCAACATCTGGATTTTTACGTAACTTTTTGAAGGCTGGTCCTTCGTCAGCATCATCAGCTGTTGTCCAATAGCTTGATTTCTTCGAGCTCGACTGACTGCTGCTGTCATTCGACTCATCATTTTTGCTATTATCAATATCATCGTCATCGTTATCTTTGCCATTGTCGTCATCATCATCATTTTCTTCGTCCTCATCTTCATCTTCATCTAAGTTGAACGATAATGCCTGGATCTGTTTGCGCTGCTTATTTTTTTCGGCCTGTTTTTCCTCCAATGCACGCATCTTTTCCCGATCCTTCTCTGCCTTTTTCTGTGCCAGTTTCTTTTCTCTTTCTCGAACAATGTCCTCTTGCTTTGCCTTCATTTCGTCCAAAGTAACCAGCCCAATTGTGGATGTTTTGAGCTGTTGTTCGACGGCATCGTAGTGGGTTGCGAATTTATTCTCAATGGCATTTATCTTCAGTTCTTCTTCAATCTTTTTCTTTCGAAATTCAATCTCCTGCTGGGCAATCTCTCGCTTCTTCATGAGTTGCATGGCTCGGCCAGCTTCGCTGGCAGCTCCTTTGTAGTGTGCCATTTTCGTCGTTCACTCCAAACTTTTACTTATGATTATTGAAATATCTTTCGCGCTTTTCAATATCCAAAATATGCGTAAATTTGTTTGAGTCTCTTGCAGATATCAATAAACAAATGACTGAATCAAAACGATAGAACGAAACAACTTCGTTGTCTTGTCAATGACAAACACTGCAAAATGACAGCTCAATTCACCAATCATGTGCAGAGGGCGCCATCTCTAAAGCTGAAAATGGCTCAGTTGAATAAACCGTTTCCAATATAAATTCAAAGAATATTTCTCTGAAGATTTAAATCGATTTTGGTTAATATATTTTTTTCATTATTGGACATTGGATGCTGATTTTTACCCATTGAAATAAAATAAAAAGCCTGAAAGTAAAAATGTATATTATGAATAACACATTTCGACACTCGAATCTTTATTACCAACGAACTGAACATAGTAGTGTGCTGCCCCCAACAACAAAAACCTAAATCTTAAATGTCATATGCGTATATAGGTCGTTTATATTCGATTCAAACATCATTAGTGACACAGCTGCTATCCGACGCACTTCTTTTAACAGAAAGTTCAGTTTTTTTAAAGTTCTAAAATAAAAATCAAAATGCAACGACCAAATTTGTTGAGACGACGAATCCAATCCGATGCGGACGAAATAATCGACATGTTTCGTATTCAAATTCAAACAAATCGGACCAATGTGGGTGCAGTTCAAGCAGATGTGATCGATTTAAGACGCAGAATCCGAGCCAGAGACGGAAAAATCAACACACTGACGGAAGAGAATGAAGCAATGACGACACGAATCAGAAGAATTCAGAGAAGCAACAGAAGATTGAGGAGAAGTGAACGAACAATGTCGACGCGAGTCGACACTCTTGAGACTCAGAATGGCGAACTGGTGAGAGATAATCGAGCAATGACGACGCGAATCGACACTCTTGAGACTCAGAATGGCGAACTGGTGA
>NW_022601467.1:256727-282226 GCF_009176505.1 Sitodiplosis mosellana
GACGACGCGAATCGACACTCTTGAGACTCAGAATGGCGAACTGGTGAGAGATAATCGAGCAATGATGACGCGAATCGACACACTGGTGAGAAATGATCGAGCAAAGACGACGCGAATCGACACACTGGAGAGAGACATGGTACAATTAGGACTTCAGTTAAATCTATTGTTGCAAAACCA
The DNA here is from genome assembly GCF_009176505.1 of Sitodiplosis mosellana. Taxonomy (NCBI): domain Eukaryota; kingdom Metazoa; phylum Arthropoda; class Insecta; order Diptera; family Cecidomyiidae; genus Sitodiplosis; species Sitodiplosis mosellana. The sequence continues at coordinate 256,908 of NW_022601467.1, forward strand.
AGCTCAACCAGTTCCACGACAAATTGATGAGAACACACCACCGAATTCAAGAGCGAATTCACCAATTCCCGTGTGTGAATATCATCCAGACGGACAACTTACCTGTCACAAATGCTTTTTTAACGAATACACGGCACCTTTCGATACTCTGTACAATCAAATGGAGGCGAAAATGGTACAGCTACAGTGACAACGATCCTTCTCTTTTTTTTTCTCAATAATTCAAGTTTCAAATGAACATGTCAAAATAAAAAAAACTCAATCGGAAAATAAATTATTTAGCTAACAAAGAAGACGAATGTTGCAGTGTTTTTTTTTATTTGTTCAAAACAAATGTTTCATGTAACAATTCATAAAAATACAACAAGTTCGTATGGCGAAAATTATTGATCACGATTATATTGTTCATTTGCTGAGTTTCTTATTAACATAATCTGGGATCTTGTCGATTATTGACCTGTTTTCAACATTTTTAGCAGTTGCGATGACGCCCAATTTGTAGTTTGGAGCGACTCCCTCAAGCGATTTGTTTGGGAATGCAACATCTGTGTCGTATGGTAATGGTTACCCAAAATATCGGTTAACATGCCGCCATCGTCTTCAAGAACTGCTTCAGGTGCTGTGAAATGGAATCGTAAATCGTAACTAGAGGATTTCAGTTGAGATTGGAAAAGCGAACAAAGAATAGTAAAAACTAACCACACACAGAGAAAACATAACCTCTAAATGTCATCGCAAACCGGGATAAACCATATATTTAATGGTCCTGACATCTACTTTTGCGATAAATTCTATCGCATTTGTGTATGTCAACACCATTAAATGTATTTTTTATACCCGGTTTGCGATAGGCTTTAACAAAATCTCAAAAATTTCTTTTCTGTGTGCACGTGTCCCATTTCTTGTAACCACCACTAGCAAAGACATACGCATGGGCATCTCCCTCATATAACTGTAATACTTTGTATCCAGCACCACCGATCCGAATCTCTTTGGTTGGCTAAATTGCTCGCAGAGCACCTTGTAACAATTCATTCGAGTGTGACCGTGTGGTTGTTGCTATTAATTCACCTTGAACATGGGGTTTGGTTTAGCAAAACTAAGTAGTATATGTTTCTTCCACATTTATTTGTAAACCCGTTTTAATATGTAGGTGGTTTTGTTTCGAAATTTTTCTATCATGCCAGTTTTGGGGGAATTTTCAATGATAAGGAATTCATGCTAAAAATGCAACTATTTTCAGATACAATCTTAAGCGCAATACATTATTCGACAAATTGTCTTACTCCATTTTTTTCTTTTGCATTTTTGGGATATATAATTTATCTTGAAATTGTTAAACATCTAAACATTGATTTCATATAAACTAAGTTCTATATATGCAATTTTGGGTTTCAAAAAAATATCCATAAAACAAAATTTATTCGAAAAATCTATTATTTAAAACCCTGTAAGTTATTTGTTGTTGCTGTTGTTGTTTTTGTTAATATTATTATATTCTTTTCTGGTTCGAAGCTATATCATAAATACAAAGGACACTGAGAACTAAATAAAGAATTAAAAAGAGGGACAGTGAGAGAAGCCTTTAAATACTTCATGGGAAATGTTATATCGATCTACCGTTCAATGAGCATTGAAGTGATTTTTAGAATTTCTATTAAAATCAAATTTGTTCGCGTTCGATATGTTGTTTGTATGTAGGTTTCTAGTTGTTCTTTTTTCTTTTGGTCGAAACTCCAATCAAAGTGATCGCCTTTGAAAATGGTCGAGCAATTTAGAAAGTAAATTATATCGAACAAAAAAGTGTGTATAAAAATAGTAGCAATGTTAGTTGGTGGTTGTGATATTCATCGATCTTGCGAGTATTTGTGATGCAATTTAAGAAGGCATTAAAGAATATTTTACAGATTTGTTACGGGGCAGACAATTACAATGATATATTGGTTGTTTTGAGACATTACTATGTTTCTTTTAAATCAATTTCTTTTCAAAATTGTATCCCTAATAAATATTCAAAAAATGTTGCTCTTTGATTCTAATCGCTAACGGTTTATTTGAAGCTGCTTTGTCCAACTAGTCGGATAAACCAACTACTCTTGTTTTTTTGAACGCTTTGTTTTTTCTTTTCTACTCTTGGAAAAGGAGAGGCACACAACTGAATCATGCTTAATTTTAAATAGTATTTTAAGATTACTGGAATATTGTTGTTTTCTGTGGATCTGATACACTGGCTCTATTTTATTTTTAATTTTACATTAAATCTATATAATAATTTATTTATTTTATATACATACAAAACCATTTTGTAAACCATGTAAAGAAAAAAAAAATCTAAAATGATTTAAAAAAAAAAAACTATGGATAATACATTTGATTAGAGTGGAATTCTCTTCAGAGAGTCACCAAAATAATCCCGCCGAAAGTAATAAATTAAAATGTTCAAACTGTAATTTATTTTCTTCAAATTCCCAAAAACACCTATGCAAACCAATTTTCTTCCAGAAAATATGCAGAAATAGTATGAAACTATTTTAGTGAACCCATACATTTGAATCAGATCTATGTCATTTCAAGCAAAACAAATTAGACGTTGTCAAACAGAATTTCATGTTTTTTTTTTCAATCCCATACAAAAAAAACACACTTTGAACCAACCGCCCACAAAACAAGTCTCTGTTTGTTTGTTTGTATGGAAATAACACACAAAGTCATACTGTTTGTTCGACTTCTTATAAACATCCCTGCTCACAAAAAACAATCTTGTTTTGTTTTTTTCCCGTGAAAATAATATATTTAGAATTTCCTCTTAAGTCCAGCTCCTCCCGGATTCAGCAAACGGCAAAAATGTGGCATCGTCACTTTGCAGTCGACTCGCAACTGTTTTCTGCGACGAACAGGTCATTGTAAAGGTGTTGCGGCCATGAATTCCTCGTGACTTTGCACCTATGAATAAGCAAGAACAACAGATTAGCGACGACATTCATATGGGGAGGAAAGAAACGAATGGCTTGAATGAAATGAAATGAAATGTCATAGAATGAAAATATGAACAATGAACATTAAAACCGGAACACACCACATCCGCCACAATGAACTCCTCAATCTCCAGTCCAGCTAACAATTGGTCTCTTGTCAGATTGATTTCATACGAACTGGTTGGTGTCACAAATATAACACGGCTCTTTCTTGTTTGCAACATGTTCGCAATTACCAGCTATTCGAAATTGATAAGTTAGGGTTAAATTAAGTGCATAATGAATGAAATCCATTTATTTGAAGGATACCTTATGTTTGTACTTATTCAGGCTATCACGCGATTTGACGATCAGCAGATTTTCATCCGTTTCTAACTTGAATGATACCACAAATGCATTCGGTACCCATAGACTGACCAAGGGAGCCAACATTTTTGGCACAAGTTGCAAAGAAATCGTTGGTGCTCCATGTCCTGATTGCATTTTGTGCGTTGGCTAAAGGTAAAGGTATATTGAAATGAGAAAATGCAAACAAACACTTAATATATACATGTTGCATGACATGTGCTATGAGTATTGACGAACTTTACCATTTTATCGGAAGGAATATAGAAGTCGGATACAGCAGCTGCTAAGTAGAGGACAGCTCGTTTATCGAAGGCAGCCAAACATTCGCATGCAGCACGCAGTAGCCACATATAATCGACAACACTTGTGAAGTTTATGTACAGTATTTTATTTGCCTCCTGTGCAATTTTGTATTTCGCTAATATTGGTGCCAGCACGTCAACCGAATCCGGCTTCACTGTAAATTGGATGGATAATTTGGTTAAGTTACATTTGAATACAACAAAAATACGAACAAACGATGAATGAAACGGGGACGTTGTGATAATTACCAAAAATTGAAGGTGTGCCACTTTCTCCATTTTCCATCGTTTCAGCAACATCGAGCATATCAAAGAATTGTTGGCCCGTAAAATGTCGTGTAAATGGTTCCAACGATTTTTGTCTATGCATAAAAATCACAGCATATCCATGATCTAAAAAGTATTCAGCCGATGCAGATCCACGCGTACCAGCGCTAAAATTATCTACAAATCGAACCGTGTTATGCTCCAAAGGCACCGTCGTTCCGCCAGACTAATCACAGGAGCAGAGAAAAAAAACGAAATCGAAATTTCAAATCAAATTACGAAATATGTCTGCGTCAATCTTATCATGAATTATTCTTGAACTGTTCATGTGTGGCAGTAATTTTTCCCCCGAAAAAAATGCTGATTCCAACTTTTAAACAAGTGTCACTAACAACACTTTTCAGGTATCTACCTCGAAATCGGTACTCATACTATATTAACCGTATCACATATCAACATAATAGACATTAGCATAAAATATAATGAAAATGTTCGGAATGGATGGCGAACAACAAAACGGAGAATGTGTAACTATGTGACATTTGATGATATGTTGGATTCAAAAGCACTTAACAATAATTACCGATTACGTCCATTAAGATATTATTAGACGACGCGAAGGTCTAAGCACTTTTTATGAAACTCAAAATCAATACCATACTTATGGCAAGGATTAGAAACTCACCTCACTCTCAGTGAGCATATGAGAGCAATATTACCTGTAAATATGAGCAATGCTTATTGAGCATACATACCGTGACAAGGACAATCGAATTCTGGTCTTCATTATGTCGGTCACAAAATTCCTTCAGAAGCGACCGATTATCTTCAAAATCAGCCGGTGGCAAATGATTTGCATAGAATTCCTCCCAATGCGATGATGACATATTCCTTTTTTATTCAAACAATACTTTTAATCTGTCACCAAATTCAACGAAGCTTGTAGCTTTCTTCTTATGGATAAATTCGTTTCGTCTCCTTTTTTTTTTTATCAGTGTGCAGATTTAATTAAAGACATTTATTTTTTTTTCTGTATATTTCGTTTTATTGCACGAAATAGTTGCCTGAAATAGTTTGCGTAAACAATTGAAAGAAATCAAATTGAAAAAACGACGAACGAAAAATAATATAGAAAATTTGGTCAGTTTTTCAACGAAAACTGGAATAAAATAAATAGTTGAATGCTCAAACAATCGAACACAGGCCACATGACAATAAAAACTGAACTAATAACACTGTGCACTGACGGTTGACTCTCTGATAAAACTAAATCGATTCACAAAACACGTCAATATCCGTTCCAGCGCAAAACGGGATACAACAACAAGTGGACTTGACTTCGTTTCTGTTTCGTAATTACAATGTACGTTAGACACATTCGATTTAAATACATTGGAATGCACTTTTCATTTGGTAATATTCGAAAAATGCTTGAACAATTTATGAATTACGATCAAAGGTGTCCGAATATGGGATTTAATTTCAATAAATGGCACTTTGAAAATTAGTTTTGGCTTTTATTTCAATATTTTCATCCAATAATAATAACACAGTTAAAAACGTACCCAAAGATGGCGCTCTTGGTAATGTTTGACATTTTGTTTATTCAAACCAATGGAAACAATGGAGAAGAAAAATATTTTTGTAAACAAAAGAAAAAAAAAATAAATAGCGGGAAAATAGCTTTGAGCCCATGGAGATATCTAAAAATTATTCCTATAGTTAAGGGCCGATTTCATGCAGATTATTCATACTTCGTTTCAGTCAAAAGGAAAGGTTATACGAAGTAAATTGCTTTTGGGTTACCGTTTATTCTCCACGACTCATTCTAAATAGATTGAAATGATAATTTTTCTTTCGATTTTGTCCATTTGTATGAAAATAAATGGAATAAAATGCAAACGATTTTGGATTTTGTGGAAAAATAGAAAAAGAATGATTTTCTATTGCTTCTGAACAGAATTTTTATCGCAATTTAATGAAAGTCCTTCATTTGAAATCAATCCAATAAAAAGTGTTGAAAGGTTTAAAATGGCGCCTGTTATTTGTCAAACGTGCTCAATTCCAATCGAACTGTCAACATTTACTGTTGTTTATAAAATATTTGGAAATTTGTTGCATTCACAATTAATGTTTACCTGTTTTATTAACATTTAACTTCACTCATAAATTTCGAACTACCTAATTTACTAGATACCATTCGACAGTACATATTTTAATTATAAGTTTTGATTTGAAAAAAAAAAAACTATTGAAAAGATTATGTTCAATATGAGCAGAAAAAAATAGCTTTCTGGATAGAAACAGATTACATGAAAATTATCATTGATTTTTCTGAGTCAAACGGGAACGTTACGACTTCAATGCTGCCATTTATTCTGCATGAATGATTAAGAACACAGTAAATGATAATTGTGGAGAATTGTCCACATTATTCCATTCTTTTGTATAGAAATTGCTATAATCTTTCATCCAAGTAGCACTCACCAACAATAATCTTCGAATCAAATGAAGTATACACATGTCCAATGAATGTTTGATGCGATGCGATGAAATGGAATACGAAAAAAAGGTTACAAACCTTGGAATGTTGGAAATTACTAGATGGCGCTTGTTATTTGACAATTGGTCTTCGTTCCATTGAATGTCAGTCAGCGGCTCTGTCAGTGCTGCCGTTCTTTTTCAGGCCTAAACAACGTGTTGTTTACGTGTGCTTTCACAATCTATTGCCGAATCAAACAGATTTGTAGAAAACCAGCAACAAATTTCAATATTCAACATGCAGCTTGAATTGACGGAGCAAATTTTAAAGTACGTCGATGAAAATGGCAAAGTCGATACGTTGGATTTGGTTCCGGTATTTGGTGTTGATCATCAAAAAATCGTCGGCGCTTTAAAAAGTATTGAAGCCAATGGTGAACTATTGAAAACCGAACAAGTATTACACAAAAATTGGGGATTGAGCGATGAAGGTAAAGAAGTGCTTGCAAAGGGAAGCCATGAAGCGGTTGTTTTCAACGCAGTTCCAAGCGAAGGAATCGCCCAATCCGATTTAATGAAGGTAAGCTAAGATTGCATCATCATTTGCAGTTGATCAACTACTATTCATGCATTATTGTCAGGTGTCACCAAATGCAAAGGTTGGATTTAGTAAAGCCATGGCTCAAGGCTGGATTTCGGTTGATAAGTCGATCGGCAAACCGGTTGTGAAGCGAAAAGTTGAATCTATCACGGACACGGTACAAGAGCATCTCCAACAGGTGGACGCAGGTCAAGCATCAGCACTTAATGATACAGCCCGTGCTGACTATCGTAAAAGAAAACTGTTGCAAGAGATCGTTGTGAAGAGTTTCATCATTTCAAAAGGAGCCGAGTTTGCAACATCGTTGCAAAAACTGGAGGCCGACTTGACAACGGATATGCTTGCTTCAGGCTTATGGAATACGTTGAAATTTAAGCCATATAATTTGGATGCGTTAGGCACAGTTCCAGATGCTGGTTATTTGCATCCATTACTCAAAGTTCGCACTGAATTCCGCAACATTTTCCTGGAGATGGGCTTCGCTGAAATGCCTACAAACAATTTCGTTGAGTCATCATTCTGGAATTTCGATGCACTTTTCCAGCCGCAACAACATCCAGCTCGAGATGCACACGATACATTTTTTTTGACAACACCAAGCAAAAGCCACAAGTTTCCCGAAAATTATTTGAATCGTGTAAAGGAAGTTCATTCAAATGGCGGTTACGGATCTCAAGGATACAAGTCAGTTGAACATTTAGCCACATTTGATTTAATTTTCATGACATTGTTTGATTTTATTTTTTGCTTTGTACTTTCAGATATGATTGGAAACTTGAAGAAGCACAGAAAAATTTATTGCGAACGCATACGACAGCGGTGAGCGCACGAATGCTATACAAACTAGCGAATCAGGAGGGTGGCTTTGTTCCAGTTAAATATTTTTCGATTGATCGTGTATTCCGAAATGAGACATTGGATGCCACACATTTGGCTGAGTTTCACCAAGTCGAGGGGGTTGTGGCAGATCGTAACCTGACTTTGGGAGACTTGATCGGTGTGATTGCTGAATTCTTCAAGAAACTTGGAATCACACAAATCGAATTCAAGCCAGCATACAACCCATACACTGAACCAAGTATGGAAATATTCTGCTTCCATCCGGGATTGAAGAAATGGATTGAGGTACATCTACTTGCGATCAATATGCAATGATTTCATGTAACTGCTGTATGCTAATGTTGGTATTTTTTTTTCATTCTATTTTAGGTGGGCAACTCTGGTATGTTCAGAAAGGAAATGTTGCGGCCAATGGGTTTGCCAGACGATGTGAATGTGATTGCATGGGGATTGTCATTGGAACGGCCAACCATGATCAAATACGGCATAAATAACATTCGAGATCTTATTGGGCCAAAGATCGATTTGAGAATTATTCAAAGCAATCCAATTTGTCGCTTGGAAAAATCCTAAACAAGCCTATTTCTCTATGAATACACGTCGATTGCTAATAAACATTCAATCACAAAATACATTTTAATCATGATATTTATTCTTAATTCGAGGTAATTAGAAGAAAAAAAACACTTAGTTTGCGAAGCAAATTCAAATAGCGGTATGATTTTGCTGAAAATTTACTTGTCATTTTAATAAAAAACAAGACCGCAGAGCTTCGCTTCGCTCCGCTCTGCATTCTTGAGTTTTTATTTATTTAATCTATTTTGTTGTTTCACAACAAACTATTTTTTGGCGCACTACATGAAATGAATTTGATCAAAGTTACTTTGAAGTAATATATTTATTTGCAAAATGAATGACAAGACCTTCGTTTTATTTCTTTTTTGAAATATACTGCCTTTGGTTTAAATTAAATAAAAAATATGAGCAATTTGAACTTTATAGTTCAAATCCACCATAATTTGTTTCATCACTCAAAAAGTATTAAGAAAAAAAAGCAGATTAGTAGCTCTACATTTCATATAGTGCTAAAAAAGGAATTGTGAAATTAAAAAATAAAAACCATGCATGAGTAGAAGATTGTCTTACAAGAAGAATTGAAGAAACTGCTTGTTTCAAGCGCATACGCGTGGTACTGCATCCGAGATAACGGGTAAAGGTGATAAGGTAACATGTTCATTTTTTTGCACGCCTCAAATAACTTTGAAAACTTGATGAACGCATAACGCATTCCGACATTCTATTTTGAACGACTACGATATTGCTTGCGGTCACATCATAGAGAAGAAAAAAAACTTTACGGTCATGTGCATAGTGCGCTCCGTCAGTGTTGTATAATGGGCAGACATTAAACGCACAATAACTAGATACAAAATGTGATACGAAAATAGATATACAAACTGGACGAAGAGAAAATGTTTTAAATTTATCTCTCTATGCGCACTAAAGTCAACAAAGACACTGTTCAAACCTTTCTTTTCAATATATAAATCGAGTTGCTTTGAACTTTTCATTTTCTCAATTCAATCGAATCCGTATGCAATGCGAAATGACTCCATGGGAATAAATTTCTGGTGAATGCATATAGAAAACGTATGTGCCCCGGCCAATATATGTGCATAAAACAAATTTTCTTGAGCAGTAGCAGTAATAGTAAGAATTGTCATTAAATTTTACTACTCGACATACATTCCCAATTGTTTGTCGCTTGGCGATTACACAGTCTGATCCACAACAAATAATGGCATGGCGTTGGTATAATCGTGAATTTTGTATTTAGTTTTTAGAAAAAGCCATAATGTGCTATCTACAATAAAACCGTTCAACATCGATGTGTGCTAGCGTTTGAGAAGAATGCAAAGTAGCTTCGAAAAGAATTTTCTCCGTTTGCTGCTCACACACGAAATCAAAAAAATAAAATAAAAAGAAGTCCGGTGTGTGACTGTGTCCACATGTATGCGGTGCGACGGTGCTGCACAGGTTATGCGCATACACACAGTTTTTAGCCTGTTGAAAGTGTGTTGTTGTGTATGAGTGTTTGCGTTTTGTGTACTCTCCGTCGTCATCTTCGTCGTTTTTAGTTGTTCGCGCACATGAAACTTTACAGACATAAGCAGCAGTACACAAACTCTACTCGTTCGTCGGTGCCGATCGGTGTATTGTTATTTTGGTTGTGCGCTGCAGCATTGTTTTCACTGTGTGTGCTCTCGTTTTGCTCATTTCTTATTGAATCGAGTGTTGATGGTCGTGGCGATTGGACGTATATTATTGCTGTGAAACGTGTGCTTCTAGATTGATTTTGCTGTGCATTTGAATTGTGAATAAATTTGTTAAATATTTTACTATTATTTTTATCTTTATTTTTTTTTACTAAACTACTTCGCAATTTTGTTAAAAATAAATAAATGTGCTCCGATGCTAATGTTTCCATTATTCGATTGTGTTGAAAATTTACGCGGATTAACAAATGTTCATTTATTGTAAAACCAAAATGATTTTTGTACGATGTGATGTGATGCATTTGCAATTAATTACTATTGATTTGACAAGCATATTTCGATATTAATTCAAAATTCAAAATCCGATCATATGTTTTTACGCAGAAACAACAAACAAGTGTACACAAATTGCGGAAAAACAATAACAGACACTTCAGAGTGTTGTTCTAAACGATTATGATTACCTTCGTTTCGTGTCTTTGAACCGAATGAATGGTGGCCGAGTATGATTCTCATATTAACTCGGTTGTTTTTACATTGTTGATGCGATTATTTTTCGAAATGAGTCGAAGCTATTTGCGCTGTTTTAATTGAAATAAGTTTTCTTCTGACGAAATATTTAATTGATGATCACCGTTGAGTGCCAAAAGAAGCAATGTTTTGTGACTATTGTTGTTCGACAAGGCAATTTTATATGCAAAGTGAGCAAAGGAAATGAACGGGAAAATATTATTTTGAAACATCAAAAATATACACGAAAAAAATTAATAACCAAATCAAAAAAAAAAAAACGGAAGTGAAATGCTGTATGTTAGGATCTTTTTGAAATAACTATTCCCATGCATTTGAACCGCAAACATAGCTCAATCCAAGTGAGATTAATATATTATATTGTTTACACAACTTGTTTCTTTTCGATGCACACTTGAATCGGTGGTTTGGTCGTGCTTGTTCAATCATCCAATAGTTTCGTTGCATCTATATCTATGCCACAAACGAATACATATTGTGACAGAATCACACTTTTTGTTATTCATTCACGGTCTGTGCTGTAAGTTGATAAACAGACCAACCATTCTAAGGGTGATCTAAACTGAAAAATTTTTGTTGAAGAAAGAGAAACATGTACTCAATACACATATAGTATATGATAATTCTAATGCAGAGAGAGAGAGAGTGGGAGAGAGTCGAATAGTTCAATATCGCGCCTAATTATCTATAGTTTTAATTTGAAACGTGAAGTGATTAAAGTAAAGAAAACAATTTTGAAGGCGCGCACAAATCTAGTCATGTTTCTCAGAGAGCATCTCATTTATCTTGCTCTGGAGCCGCTTACACCATTATTACATCAAACAACAAAAAGAAAAGAGAGGCTTTTCATTATTACCCACAATTTTTATTTAGTTAATTTTCGAATTTCATCGAAATGAAGAAAAAAATATTTATTCGTATTCTGTTCAACTTCACATCTTCTATGTAAAGAGCGCGACGTGCGGTGCCTAATGCACTGACAACCCAAAGTCCTTAAATTAAAGGCAAACAACACAAAAAAAGTGATGATATGACGATGACTTACAGAATCCAATCCAATCCAATCCAATCCAAATTAAAACGAAACATACTGAATGGAGCGGACAGAGAAAATGATGAAGACGAAGAATAAAGGATAGATCGTTTATTTTTTGTTCTCTCTCTCTCTCTCTCTCTCTCTCTCTCTCTCTCTCTCTCTCTCTCTCTGCATAGATTTAAACTCAATATTCACATTGGTGCGATGTAAAGCACTTTTTGTGGATGGCAGATAAAAAAAGAGTTAAATAGATGTATTAGAATGGGTTCATGTGAAGCGCTCTTCGCTGGATTCTGTGTGTACAGTTTTCGGTTGTTTGGTGTTTGTTTGCAGTCTTTATGTGCGCATGACGCGCATGTGTAAGTTGTTCAGCACTCTAGCGCATTACACACATATGACTTATGTGTGCATTGTAACACAACAAAACAAGTTTATTGTTGAAATTTTATAAGTTTATTGTTTCGTTTCATTTCTTCTTCTTCGCTCTTCTCGCCTCTGGTTTTTTTTTTTTTTATTTCTCTCCACCGTTCAGTTAACTTTGGTTCGTTCCATATGTACAATTCTTTCTTTCACTTCACACACGAAATTGTGTTGTGCTGCGCCGCGCTCCTGCAATGGTGTTGGTGGTGTCTGCGTCCGCTCTCTGCTCGCTCTCTGTTCTCTGTAATATAAAATTATATTGATTCGTAAGTCGCACAACGCTAAAACCGCACGATTTTTTAATGCCTTTTTTCTGAATGCATATAAATAATAGCGTTTTGTTTTTTGTATGCCTGTAACAAATGAAAGTTTTTATTCAAATAATGAATGAATCAAAACGAAATCAACATGAGCATAAACATTGAGGGAAAAACAAAAATATTATGTCGGACTGTTTTTCGCCAACGCCGTTAATTCAAATCACATATTCATAACATAATGTAGAGATGTACGCACTTTTTGGTTTGCATTCATTTCAACGGCAGCCAATTTGCTTCTTTGGCTTTGCTTTGCTTTCTTTTCTGTTTAATTTGCACCCATCCAATTGTTTAGTTTATAACTGCGCCTTCAATTAATTATCGCAATACATTCATCTTCCAATCAAATCAAAAACTAGCAACAGCTACAGCAATTCAATCACTAAGCAAAATGCATCTGAACTGCTCCATAAATTATATGTATCGATGCATTCTTTCTTCAACTTGGCCGTGAATTTTGTATGTTCTAGATATGGTTCCAGTGTTTGATCAAACTCATTTCTTTTGTTAATGTAATGCTTTACAATTTCAAAACCGTTTCAATATCTAATACATCGACTTATAGTCATATAGTGCACGCAAACAAATGAATAAAAGACGAAAAAAATCATCATTACCGTTGCTGTTTCGATTAGCAATCTCAATTATAAATATCATTCCGGGCCTTTGAAAAGCCAATCCTAGTCTGATTTTAGGTGTGTACATTAACATGAACACATAATTACAAATTGTCACATGTGCATGGACTTTATCATACTTGGCAATTGATTGCTTGGCTCGTTGGGGAAATATTGATTGTGGGTGTGTTAAATAATTTGATTTCCATTAATTCATCCTAAACTCTTCGACGTAGCTTATTCAAGAATTGAGTAGTTTGATATTTACATCAAGGCTTTAGGTATAGTATTATCCTTTAGATTATCAAACCTTCATAAACAGATAAACGTTTCATTCGCCAAATATGGCGAATTAAAAATGAAATGATTCCTATTTTTTGATATGATGATTGAGCATTTTCTCTTTCTTTTTCGAGTTTATACGGATTGTTTTCATTTCAATCAACCTTTGAACAAGCTATTTCTGACTGCAGTCCGCAAGATATGAACCTTAAATTCAGTGTTTTTTGGTGGTGTTTATTAAATTCGGTCTGCATGCTCTGCCCGCTCTCTCAATCCTTATGACATTTCAGTAAACGAGTGGAAGGTTAGCTTTGCAATCAGAAGATTGCTGTAACATAAGCTTCTCAAACTCCATAGCGTCATTGTTAGCATACAGCCAAACTGCACTTTAGCAAATCACGGGTTTTTATGTAATATTTGCGTTTGGCTGGTTATTTTTCGTCTTTCGTTCTTCATTATACAGCGATAAAACTCGTCATGCAGCCATGGATAAAAGAACACGAAAGAAAAAGGCAACAGAAGAGAGAGAGAGAGAGAGAGAGAGAGAGGCAGAGAAAAAAAGAACAGCAACAACGAAGAATCAATCGATTCCAAGAAGTTGATGGTTTCGTGCCGTCTTTGTCTTTGCCATTGTCAACATAGACCTCACCGTCTTCCTTATATTGCGCTCCACTTATGCTCACATATGTATTTGCTCCTCACTCTCGATAAACGAGACATGCTAAACATGTATTATTGTAATACTTCTTCTTTTTATTCGTTTTTTTTTTCGTGTTGTGCGCTGCATTGAACTGCACTGCACTGTGCGTCTTTCAAAATGTTAAGTCATATTTAATCACTGGTAATGTCGGTCCATCATAATCTCAGTAGCCACTCTGCGCACCGCATTTCACTGTCCGTTGCGTGCATGACACTTTTTTTTTGCACATACACATTTCTTCGTACACATATACTCGCTTTCAGTTGCAGTGAGAGAGAATGCCCGTGTGTCGACAGATGAGCAACTCACAGATCGGTTTAGGTGTTACATTAGTACAGCTTTTCTCTCTCGTTGTGCGACGGTGACTCATTTTAACAAATTTTCGAATCGTCGGCTCTGTTCTATTTTGTACGAAACGCAACCCATCGAAGCGTCAATAATAATACTCTCGTTTAATCGAAGACATTGAGCATTTGTTGAAATAGTAGTTGATTTTATACATATGAAAATCGCAGTTAAATTAATCAATTAATAAGATACTAATCAGTAGGTGATAAAATTGACAATCACGTGAAAAAATTTAATGAATTTTTAATTTTGCTCTTTTTTTTCTTCTTTCTGTTTATTTTAAATGTGTGAAGTGACGCAAACGAATCGTGTAGACCGGAACAAAAACGTTTAAATTGTGTTTAATTGACTCTTTTGATTTTTACTGACTCGCGCGCAAGTTGTATTCCATGCGCGATACGAAAGAGAAAAAAATCATACAAAAACCGAATCACGAAATAGAACGAAACGAAATAAATAAAAGTGCAACGAAAACTAGAAGATCGGTATTTCTTATCGCAAAAGACTGCACTGGAAAATTAAGAGACAAAAACGAACCGAGTAGCAGCCACGTTTGAAGCCGTTAAATATGGAAACGGTTGAAACTAGTGAAATGTCAAAATCTGGCTTCCTCGGGATATAAGCAAAAAGCCTGTCAAAAATTAAATTGAATCGCATCGAAGAATCGCAGTGTCGTCGTGAACGGCACCAAGTGCAGTGGAAAAGGTGAGAGAAAGAGAGAATAAAGTGACCGCAGCACGAAAAAGACTCACTGACTTCAAGTGTTGGCCTTTGCTAGTGCAGCATCTCGTTGCGGTTGCTAGTGCCCTCATCTGGCTGAAAGATTTTGAGACACTACGAAAAGTAAACGCTTCTCGCTTTTTGGCAAAGAGAAAATGGGGTTTTCATCGGGTAAATCAGCGCATGATGCATTGCTTTCACGACAAGATGCCGAACTACGATTGCTCGAGATAATGAAACGGTGTTTATTACAAAAAGTAAAATGTGATAAGGAATACGCAGTCGCTTTGACGGCAGCCGCTCAACTTGGTCTTAAAATTGATCGTGCCGACGATTTGCAAGGTAAGTTTTATACTCAAACAATTCATTATGCAGTAAATTGCCATAGCAGCATACGCAATTCGTGTGTGCGCGCACATTCGACGATCCTTTCATTTTCACCAACAACCAATTATCTTGATGGACAATTTCCCGTTCCTTCTTTTTTCTGCATATTCCAAATCCCAGCATAGTATTTTTCAAATATGACTGAAACATTCTTAGTACCTTTGGTTTTGCAATCGGCCAATGCATTTTTTTTTTTCGTTGCAATCGTACTGAAATATTTTTCACGATTACACACATACACATACTACACACTGAGTCTACTAGTAATTATAGCAAAAAACCTTCTATATGCATATTTTACAGGAAGCCAAATAATGAAAGTATGGCGTTCGTTTATGGAAGAATGGGAACAAACAGCGAAGCAATTTAAGTCGAATGCCGAATTCTTGGAATCTTTGTGCCAAGATAAGCTAACACATTTGTACCAAGATAAGCGGAAGGCACGTAAAAATTATCAAGAAGAACATCAGAAAATTGCGACACATTTCACCAATGTAAGTTACCTTTTATTTAAAATATACATACAACATAATTTTTTGCGATCAATCTCGTTGCTCTTGTCGTCACATGTCTTTCTGAATGGAATAAGAAAAAAATAACGCTATATAAATGGAATTCTCGGTTTTGTGCGGTTATTCTGTGCAAATCATCTTTTCATACGGTTGCGCATAAATGAATTCTCAAATTTATATACGTAAACTTTCAAGTTTAAAGTCTTTCTTTAAGAAAAAGAAGAACACAAGAAGAAAAAAATCTCTTTGAATGACATAAACATAGTGTTATGAATCGTATGGTGTTTCTACATTTTTTTTTTGTTTAATTAAAACTGACTGCGTTCAAATAAAAAGAATATGAGCAAAATTTGGTGTCGCTTTGCCATGTACCGCTTATGCGTTTGTTGCGATATATAAAAGTAGCTGTATTCTAAAGCCTGTCCAACTGCCTGATTTAAAAATATGACGAATAAATCAAGAAACATAACGACATAATCTCGAACGTCTTAGTTTTTACTTTATATAATTGCGCTTATTAGTCACTTTCGATGGTTACTTTTGAGAAGTGTAGACACATTGAAAAATATCGTTGCCCTAACCGAAACAAAAATACTATTAATATAAATGAATCAAGTGGACGGCTCACATTCCAGCAGTGTACAAGTTAAAAGTAGTACTTCTCTTTCACCTTTTCTCTGCCTCTTCTTCTTCTTCTTCTTCTTCTTCTTTTTACTAACAATGTCCCATACGATCAGGCTTTTGAAACGGAACGCATGTATGTTTTCGTTACTTTTCTCTCTCTCTCTCTCTCCTCATTTTGCATTCCATTGACATCTAATGACCAGTTATAAATTATGAACAATTTTTTTCATTCTTCTCGGTGCTGTAAGCGCTCGGCTCTTTCTTTCAACCTAAATGGAAGTATTTGTATGTTGTGTACTAAATGACAAAAAAAGAAGAAAAAGAAGAAGCAGCATGTGCTTATCACAAGGTGCCATAAATACATTGCTTGTCAAACCAACAAAGAGACCACATACTTTCGTACATATACGTGAGTGTGTGTGTGCGTGTGTGTATACGAATCGTTTTGTTTACAAATGATATTTGTACTTTTGAAATTCATGTGACACTACTACAGTACTTTGCATACGAATCGAATGCTCGAAAACAACAGGTTCTATTTGTCGTTTTGGCGTATGATTTTCGGCTGTTATCTTACTTACTTTTTTCCCCATGGCGCAAATTAAGCCTAGGAAAAAAGGACACTTTGTCAGTTTCATAGATAAAAGAATGAATAAAAAAATAAATTTTAAACATTGCAAACGTGGAGAATGCTCAAATGGCTCTTAAACGGTGAAACGGTTGTTTCTATTTATTTATTTATTTTTTCTCAACTTCTGTTTCTATTTACTCATTTCTGTCATGATTGCATTGGAGAAAAAAAAACTAAATTTAAGGCTTTCCGGTCACAAATTCACAAAACAGAAATGAATTCGATAAAAATGCAATTTCTTTGGACGCTTATTCAATATTTATCTAACTCCTACGCGTGCTTTCACGAGAACATACACGTGTTTCTTGAAATGTTTACTTCAAAAAATTCCGGCTTTATTTGCCGCGGAATATACTAACGTGATTTGATTACAATAAATAGGGAATCGTTGAATTGAAAATGGTTGAAGGCATTTTTTTAGGAATTCACCAACACACGCCACGATGAGCGCCAATAAAATGATCGGGACTCGATGTGATTTGATTATGTTGAATGTTCAAGTGACTCTTTTGTCTCTTAAATGGAAAGCATCCATTTATTTATAGAATCTACGATGCCGCTGCTGTGTCTTCATTTAGCTTTTGAAATGCGGCGTTGGGCACACACACACACACACTCTAATCAAGCTGTCTCAAATTTGATTTGAACTGTTCATTCGCAAACTGCTTGTAAAATACCCAATGACAGTCCCATTAAATTAGACAATTTAATACAAATAGAACTAATCCTTTTTAGTAGAACATTCCGATACATTATTCATTTCGCTTAGTTTTATTACAACCGGCATTGCACGCAACATTTAGTGTTACCGATTTTATAGTTTTGTAAAATGCATAGCTCCATCAAAGACTTTACATTTCAATGGGTCATCCTAGAAAAAAATAAAATATCAAATTCTAACACATTTTAGTGGGATTTTCTTCTAAAAAAAAGTAGTATTGAAACGATCCAGGTCAGTCAGTCAGCCAGCCAGTCAACCAGTCAGCCGGCATTTCTGTGGCTTGTAAAATGGGCTGTACTATAACGAGATCATACAAAATTACTCGGCTTAATCGCTTCACATATATATTCATATGATCGTATGTATATATTTAGGTAACAAATAATAGCTATGGTTTGGCATACAATTCAAGCTGTGAATTTCGTACGGAACGAATAAATTTTTGATTTTATTTTTATTTCTGACTCGAAGAATCGTATTGCAATAAACATGAAATCATCTCTAAATACATACGGTTCATCTTTTGCTTACTGTTTTCTCTGTTTATAATTCATGCACTGCCACAGTCCATATTGGCAGCTTGTGAAAACATGAAATGGATCGTGTTTATTTTCCTATCAAAAATATTTTTCATTGTATAGTTCACACCAAAATCGCACACCTTTAAGATGACTTGCAAACACTCGCGGTACTACGATGGATACAAATCGATACAAATGAATAGTGAAACAGCGTAAAAATATCTTTAATTGAAAGATAGATAAGTGTGTTGTCCTTGTACGATAACGATAATAGTCAGTGTTCAAACATTATCAAAAGCTACTGTAGACTAACCAACTGTAGCCGAAATTGATGATAACAAACTCACGAATCCATCTAAACTCGTTGGTCTCCACTGAACAAAATGCAGTCAATAAGTTGATAATTACTACAGGCCGCTAAAAAAAAAAATCGGTCAACTACATGCAGAATACATTTATTGAAACCTATCTGCAGCGTTTTTGGTGAAAATATATTTTGTTTAAAGAAGAAAAAAAAAAACATTGTGCGAAGTTGATTGATATGAACTTGATCTTTGAACCAATACATTGATCGCTGTTATGTTTGCTCTCATTAATGAATTCATCGGATTGAATTTTATTGTAGCGACAGCGGTTCACAGTGATTCATCTCCCAACGGAACCCGAATCGAATGAGTAAACGGAATACCAATTCGGTAAAAGAGTGTGTTATTATAAGAGAAATCGAAAATAAATATAGTGAAATATAGAATACATTTGTTATATAAAGTGAGACTTCTTTTCTCTTCACCGTGTGTATGTTTGTGTGTGTTATACGTATTTTTTGTAAATTTTTTGCGTGGCTGTCAAACGATATCGATTTGCATAAATTATTGTGCGAAGAGATGTAAGCAATGCTCGGATATTATTTTGATATGTTTGTTGTTTTTGATCGTGAATGTCCCGTTTGCAAATGTTATTCGGGCAATGATTGATGATGGTGACTTTCTTGATCAGTCGTAATTCCATTTTGAGTTTGGAATAAAAATAGATTCCATCAACAATGAAACAAAGAAATAATGCTTAAGCACAAATCAACGCATCTTCTGCTATCGTATCGGCGGTCAGATGATTCGATACATCGTCTATGTCAAAGAACTCTCTGCTGATCGCATGTATTGGGGTTGGTTCGTTGGCACACACAAAATTCGCGCAGTCACATCACCACACACACACACACACACACACACACATATGTTAACAATATTTACTTCGGTACAGTCTTCGAATGTGTCGGACACTTTTTTGTGCTTTGCTGTCATTCTACTACTGTTTTCAATGGCTTCATCAACTTCATATGATTCGTACGAAAATAAAAATGTTATTTGTACTATGATCCGTTAGTTAAAGTTGGCAAACAAGATTTTTAAACCACTCCATCGTTCATGTGAATGAAAAAAAAAGCAACCAGAATTTTGAAGAGAAAATATTGAAGAGCATTGGAGTGATGAAGAGAATTAAATGGCAAGTAGAGAAGAGAAGAGAGAGAAAGAAAAAAAAAAACGATGCGGAGAATTAGCAACTGTAAATTCTTGAATAGAATTGGTTCTTCATTCGCTTGCATAAAATATTTAAAAAATGCATTCACATGCATGTTCTTAGTTCTGCTCAAACACACAACGGGCACGCAAGCCAACCAACACCACACCATACATTTGTCCGTATTTCAAATTCAGAAATCAAACCGAAGAAACAAATAAACTAACAGAACATCTATTTTAATACACACATTGACGGCCACACAATACCGATGAACATAGCACTGCATTTGAAGTTAAAACTTGGCTCTTGCTCTCTCTCTCTCTCTCTCTTTCTCTCTCGGCCGTTTTTGTGCTCATTGTGGTTGTTGTTATTGTTGTTGTTTTTTCTCTCTTTCTCCTGGGATTTTGCGTTGTGCGTTAGTGTCAACAACTTATTCCAAATGAGTAATAACAGTGAGATCACACAACTAAATTGCACAATTCAATCTTTTTACAGCATTATTTAAGAAACCGTAAGCTTATCTAGAACTACGGGCATGTATTTTGTGTTGTTGTTTGTTGATTGCTGTCGGAGAGAAAAATTGCGTGATCAGGGTGAGAACGGCAGCGATAGCGACGGCGACAACAACAAATGGAAGATGTAAAAGGCAAATAACTACGAAGAATATGTTAGAGAGAGAGAGAGAGAAAGAGGAAGAAAAGAAATAACACTTGAGGCAGTGCATATTATTAAACAATAATTAAATTTATCTACGCTATGTATGGTGTTTGGATGTGTGTACAATTCGTCTGGCCTGCTTTTTGTAAGTATGTGTATGTGCTGCTGTGACTCTGTGCAAATGTGCTAGTTTCTAATTGAATTTAATTGGACCGGCCAAATTTCCATACACAATTCATTACATATATTGATTGCGTTCTCATGGTTTCTAATGAGATTATTGTTTGCTTCTTGCTTGAATGCATGAAACAATACGAGAGAGTTTCTCAAGTGGAATCCCGCACTTTTTTGACGTTACAAACGAAATATCAAGCAATTGTTGCACGACGAAATATAAAGCGATTCAATTCTTTGTCTGCGCACTTTGAATACTTTGTGTATTTCTTTCGTTGTTTTTTTTTTCTTCTTCTTTTTCGTTCGTTTGTTGTTGCCTGAATTGAGCAACATTTACGTCATAACGTCCAACATCTTTGTATTCTATGCGTGCTTGTAACACACTTATTTTTCGTACTCAAAACGTTTTCAGTATTTAGTCTGTCCAACAGGTTGCAATTTAGAAAGCGTACAACAAAATGTGATCATTATTGACTTATCGCCATTGAACCGATTTTAGCATAAATTGCAGCTTTCCTTGCTCCAATATCAACTATTTTCCGTACTGTTTATCTACGTTATGCACTGCTTAAAATGAGAACCTATCCATTTGAGTGCATTTCAAGTAGATAACTGATCGCCGACTTATTGCCAATTAATTGCAAGTAATTAAACAAGAAACAAACCATTGCAAAAAAGAAGAATAAGACGATACGATGCGATAACAACAGAGAAATTGGGATGCTGCATACTTGAAATTAAATTCGATGATGTAATCGCGTGTGGGATGAGAATATTTTTTTTCGCATCTAGTATAAATGCGATAAAAATTGTGATACGACCAATAGAAAAGCATTTGTGGTGGCCTGACACAAAAGTGCAAGATGATGTGACGGTGATGGTTGTACTGACGCTTAGCGGAAAAAGATCTTAGAATTCTATGGGCGAAGTACGAACAAGAATCGATTTCGCCCATCACCGATATCTGACCTCCGAATCAGTTTCTAGCTGATGAATAAAATATATGTTCCTCTCTCTCTCTCTTTATCTCTTTTTATCCATTTGTTTCGAGTATTCATTGGCGCTCTTTTCCATTTTTCACATCCAAATTGATATGTCTGTTGTTTTTTTCGAGTCAATGTTCGCAATCTTTTTTCAGTGCGTCGCTACAATTTGAAATTCATTTGATGCAATTTCCCAAATAAGCGATTCCATGACAATTGACGACGCAATGCAAAGTAACAACACAATAATATCATAATTTCAGCGAACAAACAATAGCTGTGTGTGGTGTGTTCACAACGCTCATGCACACATGAATTTCTTTTACATATAATTAAATCACTTCAGTCATCAGTCGTGAGAGAATTATTCACTTAAATGAAAGCTTAAAAGCCAATGAGGGTGATAAATATACACGTAACATTTGTCATTATTTCGACTACTAATTATTATTGTTTGGCATGAACGACGGTGTGTTGATGGAAACACAAAAGCGCTCACAAACCAAATTACGGCAACGATTTAAAATTTTTAATTCAATTGCTCACGCTTCGTTAATAGCTGCCAATAATAACTCCAGGGCGTACGCCATCTGGAGACAGATTAGTAAAATAGGCATCATTCGTAAGTTGTAGCTAGTTAGAGCAGTAAATTACTTATTAAACTGTGATAGATTGCAATCAATCACCAGGTGACGCTTTGAAATGATCAAATCGGCGATAATAATGGTTGCATGACTCTTAGTGCAACTTATGTTAAACCTTTCAATTTGTATATTTAGGCATTATTTTTTCATTTGCATTTTTCCAATTTCCTGTTGAATCATAAGCTCAATTATTTCATTATTATTTTTTTTCGATTTGCAGATATCAGAAGATGTGACGAGGAAAAAATGTGAATACCAAAAACACCTAGAATATTACAAACTATTGCGATCGAAGTTCGAGGAGCATTACATAAAAGGTAAACAAATTGGAAACTTCGTTGTGGTGCGAGACACGAGAAACACAACAATTCGATCGAAATATTGGAAATATTTGAGATCATATAAAATCCATTCTATCGCAGACGAAAGGCTCGTTGAGTCATTGCCCGTTTATTCAAAAGAAATGATTTAATTATCGATGATTCACTAACAGTACATTATATCGGTTTCAGCTGGTCGGGGTGGTCGAAAATTAGACGATGTTCGTGATAAATACCAAAAAGCATGTCGAAAACTTCATTTAGCGCATAACGAATACGTTTTACTGATAAGTGAGGCTTCCGAAGTCGAAACGGACTTCCGAACAATTCTATTGCCCGGCTTATTGGAAAATCAACAATCCATACAAGAAGAATTCGTCATTGTCTGGTACGTCTTATTCGCACGAACGAATAATCTATTCTAATTGTCTAGTAAATACGTTGTAATTAAATTCTATCTATACTGGACCATTTGCAGGAAGAGCATCTTGCAGGAAACATCCCAATATAGTGATCTGACTTCAAACTCTTTCCAAGACATTCAGAGAAGAATAGAAAGCAGTATACAAAGTATTCACCCGGCTGAGGAGTATCGAGAGTTTACTGAACGGCATAAGTACGACATTCAGTTTCTTTCTTTTCATTTTCATATTTTGATCACGTCACGTTCAACACTTAATGATGAATCCATTCATTCTGCAAATTCGTACCATTAGAACATCACCACCAACACCGATTGTGTTTCAATTTGATCAAACGCTTATAGAAGATAAAGACACGTTAGGAAAACTTCAACCGAACACACTGACTGTGGATAATTTGACAGTTGATTGGTTACGCAATAGACTCATCGAACTCGAGACCTCCGTAAAAGATTGTCAAGACAAACAAACAAAAGTTCAATCGGACTACGGCACAAATGCTTCAATTTCCATTCAATCAACCCTAACAAATGGAATCGGACGAAAGGAAAATAACAAGTGCGTGTTACTAGCATATCAATGATTGCATAGTTAATTAGTTAATGACATATTTCTCTGTGATTTGTTTCGCGTATAGACATTCGAAAGACGTGGCAATATTGCGGTGTCAGGAGAAGCAAATGCTCAAAATGGCCGATTTGATAAAGACTGCATTGAATGACGTTGGTTGTGAAGAGCTTCCGTCTGGATGTGATGACATTTCCGTTGATCCGAGCTTCATTGAGAACAATATTAGCAACAATGATCAGCAACCGGTAAGTAACCGCACACGTTTGAAATATGATGGTAGAATTGTTTACGCTTAAATGGGTCAATTGGGTTTGTATCCTTCTACAATTGCCTATGCCACCATATTTTCTACATACATTTAATGCAAATTTCTGGTTTGGGTTTTGGGTTTGGTAAGATGTCACATGCGGCCGCCACGTTTATTCTGCAAAAAAGTAATGAAGTGCTGTCAATGATCAAAGCATTCAAGCGAAAAGCAAACAGCAACGCAAACGGTGTAACCACAACACAAAATGATGCCTCGAACTCATCGATGCCGCAATCGAAGCGAACATCAGCGGTAAATTGCATGAAATTGAGTCTGAACGACAACCGTGTGTTATTGTATGATAATTCTGATGCTTCTAATAGTAATATTTACACTGAAATTGATTTACGCGATGTTTTGCCTACTACTAAAAACCTTGTAACCGAACCAAGTCCGACAAGTTCAAATGAATCCATATCATCCGATATTCTACGTCTTCTTTTCAACGACTCAAATGATTTGCAACTTACAAATGATCATAATCAATCGGAAACAAATCAAATCGATAGCTACGTAAACGAATCCATCACATCTCAAGCAATCGTTCAAATGGAAACGAATGTCATAAATGGTAGAGTTGTGACTGAGCAAAACCCATATGAAATTAATAGTTCTGCGCAGAATGTCGCCAGTAAAGTTGCATTGTGTCAACCGTCTGAGCGAACAGATGAATTGGCTGAAAGTGCTACGACAATATCCGACACATCGTCCAAATCGAATACTTTTTTTGCGAACATAAGCAAGTCACTGAAAAATAAGCTGAAACATATGGTGAATGAGGAGGTAGTTTCAGAAGAGTCATTATCTGAAACTGTGGCCAATACTGCTAGTGGGAATGGGCTAGACAAAGATGAAAAGGCTAGCCTGAAAAAGCGGTTGAAATTCAAATTGAAAACAGGATTGCATCTGTTCAAAGATGCCAAGGTTCGTTGTTACAACTGATTGACACTGTTCGGCGGAGAAAAGCACACAATCACCTATCTATTCACATAACCATTGTCTTGATATGATAATTTCAAAACTGTTCAGCCTGATAGCACGTGATCTTTTTGATGGTTAATGGACCAATGAATAATAACGATATTTTCTCATATAATTGATGTAGATAAGGTTCGTTCATAATTGTAATTTTTCCACTTCCCAGGTGAACGCGATAGGCGTTGATGGAAGCCTACAGTCGTGGGATGAGGCGTGCATAATTTGTATTTTTTTTTTTTTTTTGCTAAACGAAAAAAAAGAGGGGGTAAGGAAAACCAAAAAAAGG
>NW_022601467.1:282326-342575 GCF_009176505.1 Sitodiplosis mosellana
ATTATGGAAGCCTCATCGAACGACTGTAGGCTTTCATCAACGCCTATTGCGTTCACCCGGGTTACTTCAAAGGAATAGATCTTTTTTTAACCGTTTGCATAGTACAGTAAGCTCTGATTGAATTTAGCAAAATGCAAGTGATTATTTTGTTCAAACAATAATAATTTCTCTATGGATATGTGAATGCCGGCCGAATGCAAAATTCTTGACGGTCATAAAAAAGAATAATTTGAATATGGTTGCATACTAAACGCCGTCAATAATACAAATTACTGTCATGCAACTGATGAGCTAAGCTGAAATTTAATAGAAATCATCGGAGTTCCATTAGCATGAAGAAAAAATTTTTTTCACACTCGATCGCACCAAAAAAACACAAAAATACTGATTCAAACAGATTTGATTTATTGTTTTTATTGCGATGACCAACTTTTCCAAACAAGGGAAAGAACGATCCGGACAAAAATTTCACACAAAAACTTCATATCGCACGTCACCATTTATCTATCATATTGAATGCGTAGAGAACGGTATCGAATGAACGCCCACACCAAACAATTAATGAAGAAAAAGTCACGGATTTTCTCTCTCGTCAGCCGATGAAGTTTCGCACGTATGAACTGTATCACACATCGTCGACAGTTCACTTCGACGTTCACACTATACTAGCCAAATGTACGTGTGTATTGATGATGCTGTCCATTCGCAAAATTGGACGAATCTCGCACTCATTCAGAATTATTTTCGTAGTATGTCTCATGTTTGTGTTTATGTTTGACGTGATTTATTTTGTGTAAATTTCAATTTGAGAATTCAGCGTGCACGAATAGGGATTCTCAGTTTTTTCTTTGCTTGGTACACTAACTGCCCGCGTACAAAAAAATATATTTCCAAATAGAACAATTAGTTTGATTATTTATTGTGAAAATGAGTTTAGCATCGTTTATATCGGAATTCAGTAATTGTTCATCATTCGATTTTAATGCACGACCAAAGCCACCAATACGAAGAAAACGAATCCGTTCACTTTTGGTAACAGCCCGCACAAACGGTTTGAATTTTTTGAAAAAGAAACAAATCTCATTGCGTTCTTTCAAGTTGCATGATGACTTTACTATTTTAACTCGCATGCACTTGCATGATTAATCTGCTCAATATGATTTTATATTGTTCTCGAAAATATTCGTTGTTTTAACTCCAATCCTTCCATTCTAAACAGATGACCCTATCAACAAATCGACCACTGTACGAAGAGGAATGGTTCCATGGTGTATTGCCACGCGAGGAAGTCGTTCGATTGCTGAAAAATGAAGGCGATTTTTTGGTGCGTGAAACAATTCGAAACGATGAAAGTCAAATAGTATTAAGTGTTTGCTGGAATGGTCACAAACACTTTATCGTGCAAACGACCATTGATGGTCACTATCGCTTTGAAGGTCCCGCATTTCCAAGTATACAAGAACTGATTATGCATCAACACTTATCCGAATTGCCGGTGACTGGTCGTTCGGGTGCCGTACTCAAGCGACCTGTAACTCGCGAAATTTGGGAGTTAAGCAATGACGATGTTGTTTTGTTGGATAAAATTGGACGAGTAAGTATATCATCGCTCGAATGGCATCCAATCTTGAACTTGACCCAAATACCAAATTTATTTCGTAGGGGAATTTCGGAGATGTGTACAAGGCTCGTTTGAAATCGAATAAAAATGAGGTTGCCGTGAAAACCTGTCGCATGACATTGCCCGATGAACAAAAGCGTAAATTTTTGCAAGAGGGCCGCATCTTAAAACAGTACGATCATCCAAATATAGTCAAGCTGATTGGAATATGTGTACAAAAGCAACCAATAATGATTGTTATGGAGCTAGTGCCCGGTGGTTCGTTGCTAAGTTTCTTAAGAAAAAACAGCGCCACATTGAACACTAAGCAATTGATTGGAATGTGTAGGGATGCTGCAGCAGGTAATTCGAATAAACAGTGTAAGAAAAGTCTCTCCCATCATGCTTAAAAATTTTGTCATCCAATGCTTAGGTATGCGATATTTGGAATCCAAGAACTGCATCCACCGAGACTTAGCCGCACGCAATTGCTTGATAGGATATGAGAACATAGTGAAAATTTCCGACTTTGGGATGTCACGAGAGGAAGAAGAATATATTGGTAAGAAATATGGCATAGAACATACTTATATGTTTCGCATCGAAACGCATGAATTTTCACAATAATTTCCCTTTAATCATAGTATCCGATGGAATGAAACAAATTCCCATCAAATGGACTGCACCAGAAGCGCTAAATTTCGGAAAGTACACAAGTCTGTGCGACGTTTGGTCGTATGGAATATTAATGTTCGAGATTTTTTCCAAAGGTGATACGCCTTATGCTGGTATGAGCAATTCACGAGCTAGGGAACGAATCGATGCTGGTACATATTACACATTTCAATTTTTATATCGTCTAAAAGCTACTTATTTATGATACGTGTTTTCATTTGAAAAAAAAAAAAACAAACATAGGTTATCGGATGCAGGCTCCAGAATGTGCAACACCTGAAATCTACAGACTTATGCTGAAATGTTGGGAATACGAGCCGGAAAGCCGCCCTCACTTTGACGAAATACACACAATAGTAGACTCACTAGCAAATAGTTAAGTCCACCGTCCGTAGAAGATAAATAAACTGATAAAAAATTATTGAACAAACCCGCTACTTCATCTCAAACATATATACATACAAATTCTCCATTTTTATAAAAATAAATATCATAATGAATCGAAATTTATATCCGGAAGACTTTCTCCCTTTTCATTTCTTTATGCCTGAAATATAATGATTTTTAATCAATTCACTTTTCGCTTGATAAAAAAATATTTATTTCCTGTTTTCTTTCTTGTCAAATAAAATGTAAAGCAGATGCATTTTCATTCCGTTCGTACAAAACTGAAACAATTAAAGGTAGAGCTTGATGAGTTCATCGCTAACCGCCGATGGGGTGAGTATGCCAATATCGGTGAAAAGTAGCGTAATATAAGCTGGAGATGTGTAATCGACTAAAGGATGCGCTTGAGCTAGTTCTTTTTCTTTACCCAAACTCTGTTTTGAGAATTTATAGTCATTGGGTAGATCACGCTGGTTCAGTGGATATAGCCGGGAAAATTTCAAACTTTCAGCCAAAACATAGAAGGGTTTTTTCATTTCACGAGCGCATAAAGCCATCGTATAAGTTCCCACTCTATTGATAATTCCACCACTTTCAACGACACCCTCGGCTCCAACTAGAACAATGTCTATCGATTCCATGATGTATCCTATGGCCGCATCTAGGATTAATGTGCATTCGATGCCGGCCTTTTTCAGTTCGTCACACATTTGCTCGCCTGTGTTGTCCGGTGAACTTCTAGTCACGTACACGTGAAATCGTTTGTTCGACTTAGCAGCCACAGTCAATGTCTCGAGAACGGCCCGCGATCGGGCATGCGTTAGCACTCGCTGTGTATGAAAAAAAATAAAAAGAGAGTATTTTCGATATGATGGAATAATAGGGCAAAATTTTTCTCATTTACTTACACAACCATCCGTAACAAACTGAGCACATTGCTTTGCTATAATGTTCCGCGCTTCGAGCAATTTCTTCAAGAAAACTTGTCCACGGTGCAACATGAGCTTTTTACACTCATCCGCTGTTTTATCATCAAATGTCGCAAACGTGATGAATCGCGAAAACAGTTCGCTAGCTGAAACGATGGCTGTTATTGGGTGGTCTGACGTTCTCATCGTTTTAACGGCCGATTGAATTCTTGAGTGCAATTCTTGCACAGTGTCAACTGTAAGTTATTGAAAATATGATGAAATTCGATGCAATCAATCAATGCAGGCAGCAAGGACTTACATTTCGTTTTTTCTAAGACCATAAGCAAGGTTTTGATGGCAGCAATACCAGCCGATAAACTTTTATCTTCGCTCAGTTGATGCGAAAAATATTTTTCCACGTCGACCTCGGCATTGGAATGGACTGAAATGAACGAGAAAACCAGAAAGTTGAACTCATAATAACATCAGATGTGATTCCATTTGAAAGAATTTAAATCAACTTAAAACGATACTAACCGATTCTTTTCTCTTTTTTCTTGTCCTGTTTCCCCATTTTATCCGTTGAAACTGCTGCCGAAAAATTTAATGTGTACGAACTATTTCTTTTGTTCTCTGAGATATTGTTCGTAAAAATATTGGAAGAAACAGCATTTAAGCCAGCGATGAATGCGTATATTCACTTCTGACAGATCCTTTTACGAAAACGTCAATGTCACCACTCACGGTATACGTCACATTCGGTATACGAAATTTGGAACCAATTTTCGAATAAGAATTAACTTCGTTACGTATCGGTTCAGAGGAAGAAATAACCAACCAAGTTTCTCTAGTTCCCATCAAAGTCTGTAATCGTAATTGGCCTAAAAACGCTCTTTATTCAAGTGTTCAAAATTTTATTTTTACCAATTTTTCTCTCGAAAGCCCGTTAAACTCGAACATTTTCGTTATGTCATGAATCAAATCGAAATAGAAGTGATTTGAAGGTACACGAACACATAGACGAAAGTGCACGCATACAACGCCATCGCCTCGTTTGTATGCCTTTCCAATCGGTAAACCTACACCCGTCGACCAATCAAATCGTCGCAATTCGGTCACATGATCTTATTTTCGCTGTGAACAACACACAAAATATTTCATGTCATCCACTGGGTAATAACAAGACTACTACGGCACAGCCAAAGGAAAATAATCGACGGAGAAAAGGTTTCTGTGCGTTAAGTAATTGTGAGTGGTGAAAAGGTTGATCGTGTCATTTTCAATTTCAAAATACAAATAATTTCTCCATTGGGCTAATATTTTAATCGGATATTCAAATCGAATTGAGTAAGTAAATTCTGTTTTTCATCAATTTCAAACGAAATTCGACGCAATAAGGCTGAAAATAAATGATGAAATCGAGACACATAAAAAAAAATGTTCACCAAAGTATATGTAGTGTATGTGCACTGTAACCAGTTTGTTGTTCGCAATGGCAGCCATTTTTACATTGGGCTGATTCGTCGTCGTGTAATTAAACATCACACAATGGTTTGAGAAATCAAATAAATGAATCACAAAAATGAGGGCGATCATACAATTTCACCATATTTATAATGAAATCAATGAAAATTTACATTTTTCCTTTAATTTCCATTTACATGCCTATGAGTTAAAAAAATCACAAAGAAGAAGAAGAAAGAAAAAAAATTCACTCGATACAGCAAGCAATTAATTTTGTGAGATTAATTTTGTTTCGTGGCTACAAATTTCCGTCGTTGAAGAAATATTCAAATAAATCTCTTGGTGTGCTGGTAATGCATTGTAGAAAAAAAGCCGTGAAAATTTCATTAGTTTCTGTAGCTTGCAAAAGAAGCGAAGAAAAAAACAGAAGGCAAAATGAAACGAATGACGAAATATCATAATTATGCACCCTTTGTTTGTGAAGAAACCACAACCGTCATTTGGAACATTTAGTTGAAAACGTTTAAGAATTCTGAATTCGAATATTAAGAACAACTAATGACGATTCATTTCACTTGCCATTTCATTTCAAACTCATTTTGACACACACACAAACACAGTGTGTTCCATTTTGTTCTCTTGAAAACTAAACTTGCTCCCTTATTTATCAGAAATGTTTTTGAAATAAGTGCCCGAAATAATAACGGTTCAGCTATTCAGAAATGCTCAGTGACATTCTTTTGTGTCCTTGTGTCTTATGTATATGCAAATTGAAAGTTGGACTATTATTTTTGGCAACAGAGCGACTAACGGTAGGTCTAACCTACACAAATACAAACACACTACATTCGGTTGCAATTTCAAGTGCGTATAAATTAGAGAAGTGAACCATTATTTCTACATATGTGTGTGTGTGTGTGTGTGTCAGTGTAGAAATAAATAAAGAAAAATGTTTAAAATTTCTAATTTTTTTTTTCGTTTAAAAAACGTGTAAGTTACATTTTTAATTGAATTTTGTGGAACATTTAGTTAACAAGCTGGAACGGTCGACAACAATATGACATGTCGTTCCATTTGAATCGATATTTGCCTTTGTTTGACATCATACTCCCATTTATTATTGGCGAATAGATGACGCGCGCAAGTGTATGAGTTTCAGCTGACTATTTGCCAAACACTCGGGGCTACAAAATAGACGTACAATTGGTTGCCATGTGGATAGACGAATGTTAGACAAAGTGCAATGATAGTGTGCATGGTTATATCCTCAGTAATAATCAGTTGCTTGCTGTGTGAGAAATGCGATTGTTTCTATGTAATTTTTTATGTGTGCAATTGTGCATTCATAGAATCAATTGGCAGGCAGAAGAAATCGAAGTGGCAGAAGAAGAAATTTGAATTCATGAACCTATATTTTGTGTGTGTGATATTTCTCTGAATAAATCAGACGGTTCACAAGCTCATCTAGCAACAATTAAAGTGAAACCGAGGTTCCAAATATGCAAAACGGTTCCATTTAAATATATTTCCCAACGCCTGGAATACGCGTGATTACTTCACAATGAGATTTAGTTTTGCAATCAATTTTTGAAGGCAATGCACACTTACTTCTTCGCACCGCGATGACAATTCTCATTGTTTACCATTGTTTAGGTTTCAATTTAACACATCTGTGGGTAATATTGACGTAACACTCATTCATTGTGTACACATCAATTTTACATTATTACTACCCGAACCAACCAGTAGAACCGATGAAATTGAGCGAGAGAAAGAAATCAAATGCTGTTTGAACGATGCGCGTTTTTATTATTGTGGAAAATTGTCCGATTTTTCTTCCATGTTTGTGCTCACGGGAAATGGCAGCGAAATGGCACCGATGGTTAACTCAAACCAAAACAAAAACATTCTATTTAATCATGTGCCCCGATGACAAAGACTGTTTTGTATACACTACATATAAATATGTGCGTACTTGCGTGCCTACTCATCAGTCTGCATGGATATATACAAATACAGTTACCACGTACACACACACACACACACGTCGCCCCGCTATAATGCGAGGGATTCGCAAAAGATATAATAGTACCAGTATATCATGTCATGTCCCACATATTTTATTACATTCAATCAGCACACTCACACGCGGCCCGCCAAATTACCATTTCATGTAGGAAATATACACAATCTTTTTTTTTCCAATTCATATTTCAATTGTTTCTCAAGTCTCACTTAGGTCAATTGACGCTATTCGAAATTGGAAGAAACAAGACTGTTACATTACAGCTCATTTTTTCGTCTTTGGAAACGAGTGCAAGAAAACAAAGAAGAAAAAAAACACCAATTTCAATTCGATTTTCAAGCATGAGCATTTTTCAATTGAATTCAAATCACCTTCTCTAAGTGGAATCATTGTTCATTTGAACTCTAATTATGATATAACGCCGTTTGTAAATCAAATCAAAATTGGCATTTATAGGTTACAATAAAACTCAAATGACGCAATAATTTCTTAGTTCTTAATTCTCGGATCATCTGAAACCGAACTGAACCAAAATGTACTGAACATCTTCTCTGGGTTATACTTGACCTTAGGAATTTTGTCAAACGCATGCCACAATATCTGAAACAGAGAATCATTCGGCAATGAATTGGTTTGAATGTTTAATCAGAATATCCGCTGTAGAAGAAACGTGAGTTTTACTGAGCTCGATCGTTAGAAACCAAATAAATACATATGATGAAGGCGGAATGACAGACAATTATTCACCAGATTCATGTGCATAAGACGATAATGTTATGATATGCAACAATAAAAATAGAATCAAATGAATGTAAATGAAATTCTTTACAAAACAATACGGTAGGTTTTTATTGTGCACATAATTATTGATAGCCAAATAATCGACCAAACAGTTTATCCATCATAAATATAACTAATCGAAGAATAATTATGGCATAGAAACGAACATATGAACGCAAAAATTGCTCTACCATTTTCAGAATCAAATTCAAGGTTGAAAAGAATGAATTATCGAATTTTGTTTCTCAGCACATGCCAGAGAGCAAAAAACAAATCGCCACAAAGGTCGTGCAAATGCAAATCAATGTATTGATCGAAAAAGTGATTCATTGATTCCGGCAAAATCATAGCCATCGGCATATGTTTAAATTCATTCTACCGTCACTCAAGTTTTTGTATTTCGGCTGTAATGACACACACACATACAAAGTTCACAGCAATCACAAATGCAAACACATGACATATGGTGAACTCAACAGCCTATATAACATTTGTTCACTATGCAGAGAATGATTAAAATGTTATGAACACGATACGCAAAATTAATACGACAAAAACGTGCATTTATTCAGAAAAAAAATCACACGTGATTACAATCAATGTTCGCAACTGAATGTTGATTCAATGCATGGAAAAAACGAAAGAGAGGTGAAAAACACACACACACACACACACACACACACACACACAAGGCATTCGATCAAAGCCAACAAATGAAGAAAAAAAATTAGCCCATCAACTAATGCCAGCAAACCTCGAATAAATCGATATTTACTTGTGTGCTCGAAATTAGGTCACGATGCTCAGTTATTTGCTTTCACTTGAACGTTCCATTCTTGGTAGATACCATTAATATTAAGGGTTAACACTTGGTTCACAAAGGATTCTGAGAACACTTTCTGATCGCATGGATGTTTCACCTATGAATTACTTTTTTTATTTGCTAGCATTTTGTCTCTGTATTTCACTTTGAAGCATCGAAATAGTCGAAGCCCTTTTTATGCATGTACAAGATCATTATTTATTCCATAAAATACTTCACATTGTGTATAGTTTCAGTATAAGATGTGGCAATCATAAATCCGTTCAATTCAAACTGGTTGAACGGTTCAATCATGTTTTCCTGACTCACATTCATCGTGGCAATATCGTATACGTGGAAATAAATACTATGGTTCTATGGCGTATTTGTTGACAGTCGTCGTACACGAGCCACACTTTATTGCGCCTTTGGCTTATTCAATTATTGCAACATCTTTTTCTTCACAATCTCCTGATTTCGTTTGTGCCTGTTTATCGTACGTTGTACGTTTTTTACTTCAGTCCTTGTCATATGATAACGTAGCTTCAGCATCAGCACGATCTATTACCTACAAATTTAACGCTAGTGAATAAATGTACGCATCAATGTAGTAGACGTATAGATGGGCAAATGTTATCGCCTATATGTTTGATAACGTACGCCTCAGATAATAGCATTCGTCGCTTACGTCGCAATTCGGACATTTGCTTTGAATGATGAGTTCATTGTTTTTATCGTACGTTCAGTGTGATTTGTAGCTGAACAACAACAGCAGCATGAATTTTCATCCTTTTTTTTTTATTGATTTTACATTCAAAAGATCGATTTTTTCCTGTTGCATTAATGCTAAATCCATTTGTATTCAAACGCATACTTCAACTGACCTTCTGAAAAATTTAGTACGAAATGTTGAGCGAAAATATATATTGTAAAACGGGAGTAAATGAAAAAGAAGAATGATGCAAAGAATATTTGAGCACGACGAACACGAGTCCATTGCAAAAACGCTCTTCGCTCTCAATTGCGATGTTACATTTTTTACATTATTGTTCGTCGACGTTCGAGCAGTTTGAAGTATATTGTTTCATTGGCCCTCTTTGAACTTGAATGATTTTCAATCCAATGTGGACGATGACTTCTTGGTGTATGTGCGCGTTTGTTTTGATGACTGCAAAACTATTCATAAATTAGAGCATGGGCCAAATTCAAATACATTGAAATCATGATGAACAAAAAATGTGCGTTTGATCCATGTAAATGAAACCTTTGAATTTAATTTAAATATAAATCGGAAAAAAATGAAAAAAAGAGTCCACGAGATTTCGAGAGTTTGTTTGCATTTTATTTGTTTTATTCTTTGTTCAATTTTAATGTTCGACTCGTGTGCGTTGTTTCTTTATTCGTTGTTCTCTCATTCTCTCCCTGAAGGCCACTGACCTTGTAGAGAGGGTCTGCAGTTTTGTTTCACACACAACCATATGAATCACCCATTCACACATGAGAACATAGCATAGAGGATAAGCGTGCGCCACGCTACGTTCGCATTCGTATGTTCAATGTACATACGCGGCGCTTATATAGATCGATCGAAACTAGATATAAACAAAGAGTGCTGCAAACGGCTGCAAACGCGTTCATACGTAGAGAATTCTTCCAGTGTGAGAGACTCTGGTGGCCATGTTCTTCGTGTTGAGGTCTCTCTGTCTCTCTCTCTGGATTCACACTACGAAGTGTGTATAGTCGCGGTTTTGGCTGCACAAAAACACGCACATATTTCACATTTTACTGTCGAAGAGAAGGAACTGCAATAATTTTAGTAATTCAATCGATATATAGGTAGATGTACTTGACGGTGAACATTTCAAATGGTGAAGCATTTTGTGATAAATTAAAACCGAGCGAGATAGCTAGGTGACCATGCGAATTGTCTTCATCATTTTGCTTATCATTTAGATTATTTGATTTAATTAATTTTGAAGTCGTTTTTCATTATCGTTGCAATGCCAACGTTTCGGTACGGCACAATTTAATTCGGTTCGGTTCGGTACAGTGCCGTGCAATCCAAGACATTTTACATATATGCGTGATCCGCATTGTAATTGCATTCAGCCGTTTTCTATTCTCAATTTCCATTTGCATATTAATGCACCGCTTGCTTCTTTTATTTATTTTAATTGTGATATTTGATCCAAACGCAATGCAAAATCATTCAAAAAATACTGAATTCTTAGATACGTAGTACACTCTGAACAATAATCCTAGAGCGACCCTATTGTTGATTTATTGCGCTGAATTACGATCCATAAACGAAACTGAATAAAAGGCAAAGCAAACTCATTATTCTGGCTTGAATTGGATACCAACTCGAATATATATATATATATATATATATGCATAGTAAATGCGATTGAACCATGAG
Organism: Sitodiplosis mosellana; assembly: GCF_009176505.1. Taxonomy (NCBI): domain Eukaryota; kingdom Metazoa; phylum Arthropoda; class Insecta; order Diptera; family Cecidomyiidae; genus Sitodiplosis; species Sitodiplosis mosellana. The sequence continues at coordinate 293,391 of NW_022601467.1, forward strand.
AAAGGATTTATTTTTCACATGTGACATGCAGCCTTGTTACTTCGTCGTAGTCGAAGTCGTCACAGGATTGAATTCCGAGGAAAAAATGCAATCAAATCGCCAATTCGTTTTCATCGTGCAGCGATTCCGTTTTGTAGCATCTCCGTGCAAAATTTAATCACTTCTCTGACTTTGCCCCGAAGTGAGTTATTTCCAAACAGCGACAATATGTTTGTTCGTATAATTTCTCGAATGCATGTGTATTTAACTTGCTGTGCAGCTACAAATTGCGCTATCGAATATTCTCAACAGTGTGTAGTATATATGTACGCACATATTCGCGACACAGTGAATTGTATTGAACGCATTGTGTTAACATTGAAGGAGATTTTGGATTCAAAGAAAATCAAATGAAACCAATCATTGAAACAAAATAAAGCCAAATGAAATGAATAACAGTAGATGTGCTCTTGAGCGCAGAGTATTAACAACTCTGTGTATTTAAGGGGCCATCGCTGCCAAATGATTTTCCATATTTTTGTTTTCATATGGATTCGATCTGGTTTGGAACATTAATGGCAGATCATACACTAGAATGGACAGCCAAATTCAACAAATGTCTCAAGTAAATTTGTCTAGTCATTCCTTCAGGGGTTGGATGAATTTATTATGGCGGCGGCGAAAGTTTATTATTACAATTCATAAATGCATGGATAAATTCACACTTTGCCTATAAGTCCGGCCACAGTGCCATCAAATCTCTGTAAGAAAACGAACGCAAATTGTTTCAACGCAAAGGCTCAACAGAAAACATTCAGAAAAACAAAGAAATTTATGAAATTACGCGTTATCTTTCTTCTTCTTTATTTATTTTGAACGAAGCGAGCAAAGCCCCGATATTCTGCGTATAAAAAGCGATGAGCAGTGCAGAACAATGGCATATGCCGTCGTGAAATCCAACAATGAATAGCTTTATATCAGCGTTATGGCTAATTTATAAATGTTCAATTGTTGTTATACGATGTTGTGATGTGCACATGCACACCAATATAATTGTGAAGATGTGGTGTGCAGAACTACGCGCATCCAACAATCCAATAAAACATACAGCATATATATTCAAAACGTTGCATACCAAAAATCGAGTAAATGAACTCAACACACTGTGAGTCCAATAATTCTGCAATAAAATAAGCATAAGCTCGAGGTCGACTTTTTATATATGTATATTTTTCTCATAGACGTTTTTTTCCCATTTTTCTCTTTAACACGGTGCAACTAAACGAAATGATATCGAACAAAGAGCCAACGAACGAAAAAAAAAGTTTGGATGGGTTGAACACATATTAACAAAGAACAGTTCTGCGATCAGATTTATTGAAAGTTCGTAACACAAAGCAACCAGTCTTGATATATGTTCACGGCAGCTCAACGAGCGACTAGAACCATGCTCATTACACTGAATTTTCATACAGAAAGAAAAAGAAGAAACACAATCCCATTTCTTTATTTCGTTTCTTTGTCGTAGATGCACGTGCATATTTCGAGATAATTGAGAAATAATTTGCCACTTTGAACGATGCATTTGAAGTTGAAAATAGTCAACAGACATTTGATATCATAATATCACAGCTATAGACAATGACAAACAACAACACAATTTGTTTAGTTTCGAATGCATTTCTGCACTAAACACGACATTGCATACAACTGCTCCGATGATCGTTCAGTATATCTGCTGAAAATAAAAGTAAATTGTGCACATTGCATTGTTCAGTGTTCATTGTTGCACTCGAAATGAGTAAGCAAATGAACAGACAAAAGAAAAAGTTTTATCAACACAGTTGGTGTTCGAAAAGAGCCGAATGACTTTCATATGTTTATGGAGGACGGAAAATATTCAAAATAAAGAAAAATTATTATCGAATATAATGGTAAAGTTTGGTTGAGTTTCTTTTATGTAAAAATCAAAATTTGTTTTTCCAAAAAAAAAAAATGACTCATCAGCCAGATGTACAGATAAATTCGAACAAATTTATCTAATAATTCTGTACCCTGTCCATGATTAGAGCCTACGAACCAAGTGATATGGTTAATCATATTGTGGTTGAGTATGCTATTTGATATAGGAATGAAAGCTGCAATGACACGCTGAATTCATGTGGAAACTCACTCAATAATTGAAAGAAGAAAAGAGAAAAACACGCTTGTCGTTACGACTAATCATACGACTAATTTGGTTTATGATTTTTTTTTTCTAAAGTAGAAATGTGGTGACATTCGAAATAAGTGAATGTTGTACGCATTTGTTCTACATGTGCTGTGTATGTGTGTGCCCAATGCCAATTTTCTTTGCGCATCACTGTAATTTTCTCGATTATTTGTGCGTAATATTTGCCGAATAAGAAGCACGTGTAGCCATTCCATTTTATGCAAAATTATTGGCACAGCGGCATTTCATTACATTATTCGACGGAATTGAAACGGCTCTCTCTCTCTCTCGCTTTGCGAACTCAAAACTCCCCCCCCCAACAAAAACGATTGATCGATTTCGAAAAGAACAAGAATCAACCAACACGAAACGATTGAGCATACGACTGACTGCGCGTAATAACATGATACGTCGTGTTCGACCGAATAAGCTAGACGAAATATGTGCGTCGTCGCCAACAGCACGTCATTAGTTCAATCGTCGAAAACCGTTTGGGCAATAAGCTGACTCGGCTCTGAGATGCCCAAAGCTGAAGCGATGAAAGCAAATGCGTCACACATTGCCACACAGTGCATTTCACATGTCGCTCACATGCTTAGATCGTATGATATTCAAATTGAACTGGAACAAAAACAAAATGGTCGTTGTGCAAAGCAATGTGCTTCCTAGTGCTCATCGCTTCGTTTTTATTTCGTTTTGTTTTGTTTTATTTCTTCTTTGTGACAAAGCGGAAATTAAATTGATTATTTATGTCCGAGCAAGCTTTAGTTGTGATGAACGCTGCGCACTAAGTGCGCGATAAAGAAACTCTTCGGTATATAAATGTAGCCATGGAATGTGAAATGTCCAAAAATAGGCAATTACTACAGTAGAGAAGAGAAAAAAGAATGAAATAGCAGTGAATCGATCGGCGGTGCGCGCACATTAAAACACTACTATAAGTATGTAATGTAAAGTGTACACACATAAAACACAAAAACACTTTATGTAAGCACTATTTCGAACGAAATGCGATCGCCAAGTATTATTATTTATCACCGAATTCCGCGATTCTCTTCTTTACGTTTACTTCGTTGTGTGTTTATTTGCTTTTCTTTTCTTTTCTTTTCTTTTTTTTTTTTGTTTTCTAGCAGTTTCTTTCATATTTTCTCAAATTTCATTTTGTAATTGTATATTGCTTGGTTCCATTTGCAAGCGTGCGGAAATGAGTGTGGGCTTCTGATATCTGTTTTTGATCCACAGCTTCGTGGTTTTTCCCGCAAAACACTCATCGACTATTTCAAAATTATAAACGTATTTTCGTCATGTTTTCATCGTTGAAGCTACATTCTCTTATTGTTGTGTTTTGTTTTTCATTATTCTAATCTTGTTCGCTTCAATATTGTCTTTATCGCTCGACAGCTTGTTGACAAAACCTAGACAGCCACACACACAGACACACACACACACACACACACACATTCTCTCTTTCTCTCCGTTCAAAATATACACATAGAATATCAAAAAGAGCATTAGCATTAATATTTACCCGTTGCCGTCTAGTCGTAGTGAAACGAAAAGCGCAAAAACATTATTTTATACTTACGTACTACGCCGCACTCGATGCGATACGATACGATACGATGCGATGTAGACAATGGAATAACATTTCTGCATTTGAATGTGTTTGTTTGCGCTTTTATATGCGCTATCCGTACACATTGCATGAGCCATGCAAGGCATGAACATGACGAAATCACAATAATTTGTGATCTAAAAGCAAGGCAATGTAAAGCAAGGCACTGCTTTGACTTGTCTGCTCACTTATATGATACGTGTATGTGTAAACGAGTGTGTGCAAGTTTGGATGTGCTTGTAACGATATGTATATATGCGAGAGAGTCAATTGGTTCCAAGCTATGATGACTGGCTATTCACACGAATAGATGTTCGTTATTTCTACATATTTATGACTGAGCACTTGGCTCAGCGGATATCATAATTTTTATATCGAAATCTACGATCAAAGATGTATAAGAACCGAGTACCAAACAAAAATAACAACTAAATGAACCAATGGTGAGTTCCACATGGACCCGTCTATGGTGTGCCGAACCAAGGAAATAAAAGCACAACACTCGAACATTCGAGTGTGATGTGTAGCCAAAGCAAAATATGAGTGCGAGCCAGAGCAAAGAGCCTGACGGACACGTACACCAATGCAACAATGACATGCGATCACAACGCCACATACACACAGTGAATGAACGCGCACCTGTGTTTTCCATACGTCATATGTGTGGCATGCGTACACACACATCGACACCAACGTACAATGGCACAACATGTCAACGGCGTAAGCATATAGTTTCGTTTATCTATTTCTTTAACTATCTCGTTTTTCCCAACGCTCTTAGTCCGACCTCATTCAAGTATTATTCATGTACTGCATGTCACTTTTGAGCCAACGAAGGAAAAAAAACACGAAAAACCAAAAAAAAAAACAAAAAAAACAAACGCAAAACTTGAAACGAACGACATTCAGAGCAGATAGCTAGAGAATATGGCCATAAAAATGACGTACACTTCACTTGTACGGCCGCTTGCATGTATTGGTGCGTCCACGATGTTGTATCTTTCTCTCTGTCTGCAAGTGTGTATGTGAGTGTATAACAGTTCACTCACAGTTTCCTTTCTCTCATGCTGCTTTTTGTTGATTTTCTTTATGTGACTCAATCGCTGCTCCGTACGTGTTGTGTGGATAATTCGTATGGTTTGTGTTTGTGTGAGAACATGCGAACAAAGAAATCGACTGAGTGTGAAGTATAATACGCTGCAGGAATTCGAGAAATTGGAATTTCATTCGGTGTGTAATAAGTTTCAGTCGCGATTCAGTACTCGCTGAGCAAAGAGCTCTCCGAAGCTAATTCAAGTTCAAAAAGACAATAATGAATAGAGAAAGATATTAATTGAAACGAAATCTATCTACAAAGCAAATTCTATTACTTGAAAAAAATTATCGAAAATCTGGTGAATTTTTGTCAGTGAAAGAGATTTAAGGTAAATGAGAAATGATACATTTCCGTAGCATTAGCATCGTTTGATTTTCTTGTGATAATTGTTTCGTGTGACAAAACGACAAAACTCCATTCGAATCCGATGTTCAAAATGATAAGTTCGTACTAACGCGTGCATGTGATACAGTAAATATAGAAACCAAGTCTTGTGATACAAAAGATTTGACGTATAGGCAAAGAATCCGAAGAGGAAGAAGAGAAAGATAAAGACAAAGACGAAGAAAGAGAGAAAGAGAAAGAAAAAAAGTACAGTTATATTTGTCTTTATACACAGTTTGTGCGTTTGCTAGTGAAGTTTCAAAATAAACGTAGCAATTCGCATTTTTTATTTCGAATGAAACGAAATATAGCCGAAATTTTGTGTGTGCATTGTTTTTGCTTTGTGCATAGGATATATTGACATCGACAATCTCACGTCGACCGATAAACAAATTTCTTTGGAAAAAAAAAACATTAGTTTTGTGCCTGTCGCTTCAAGCTAACGTGGCGACCGAATAAATTTAAATATAAAACCAGAGGCAGCGAGAAATAGCAAAGAAAACAAGCAAAAAAATTGTTTATTTTTTTCTTTCTGTATAATAGATTCCATATACAATTTATTTCGTGTTGTTGTTTCTTTTTTGGCTCTTTCTCTATACGTGGATTTTTTTTATGAATATTATCACTACGACATAAGAGAATCGTAAGTATTGAATTTCATCCAGCTGTAAAATCTCACCAATACATGTGAGTGGAATACGCGACTATGTGTATAGTATGAATGTTTGTGTACGTGTGTACTGCTCAAGCGATGCATACACTGTCACAATTCATGGGAAAAGTCATTATGTGTGAGTAACACAAACGCTCTCGCTCTCTCACACACACACACACACACACACACTAAGCCAAGAACAAACAAACAAGATGAGACAGCGAAATTGAACGAAAAAATTCAGTGGATGTAAAGTGAATTTCAGCGAAGTGAAGAAATAATAAAGGAAAAAAAAAAATCCTTCGTGTTTAGTTCCAAGTCTTGTAAATTTCGAAGAAGAGATAACAATTGATACACACGTCACCACAACAGTTTATTGCAAAGTTTACAGTGTGATGATCGAAATAAAAACAATAAAATATATACATATAATATGAAATGTTAAACGACCACAATCAAAGAAAGATGATTTTGAGTGCGTGTGCGTTTGCTTAATACTGCTCAAAGCCTAAATAAAAAAGCAGGAAGCAAAGTATATTATTGCGATATTAAAAACTACGCTCATGTGAAACAAAGTTTACTCGTATTCACTCTACACACAAACAACATGATTAGGTAGCACTGTTGCACGATGCGTGCTCATGCCGTGTGCCTTGTGCCTTGTGCCGATCTGTATTTGTTTCTGGTATTTATTTTGTATAGAGAAGAGAAAAAAAAACAGACAATTCATTGTACAATCTTTTCTGCTGCGAGAAACAAAGGCAACATATAAAATAAAAAAAAGAGGCCTTTGCCGTACATTTCAGAGAAGCGAAATTTATTTAACACATACATTATTCTTTCTGCGTCTATCTAGACGGCCTGTGAATCGTACATTCACAGCTGCAGCACAGGCAAATTTATTTTTATTCGTGTAATTCTTCACGCGGATTGCGAAGCTGTTTTTCATTTTTCGATTATATTTTATTTTTCTTCGCTTCGCTTGCATTTCATATATACATATTCGATTTAAATACCTATTCTGCATCACTTTCGAGCCATCGTTTATATATGTTTATCAGGGTGTCCGTATATTTCATAGTTCATACTATATACATATTTTACATTTTATATATTTTTATATTTGTTCAAAACCAATCGTTCGATTTTTTTTTCCCTTCATTTTTATGCGGTTCGATAGAGTTATACCAATTTACAGCCTGCTGTTCATCATGGACAACGAACACTCTATAAACAATTTGCATTGTTATTATTGCTGTTGCCTTTAAATCTGATTGAATGTGCTAATTTTCTCTGTTTCATTTTCTTCTGAGAAGCGAATTATTTTGAAATTCATTGCAATTCTCGACACAAATGCAAAACAACAACAAGCTGTGAGAAATGAAAAACGAAAACAAAAACACGCGCAAATATTTACTCGTATGATGAGAAGATTAAACAAGATAAATCATACAGAATGCGACAATCAACATATATCTAGGATAGAAAGAAAAAATTAAGACAAAAAACAATGTGATATGAGAATAAACCGAGTCGATTTGACGATGACAAATGAAAGATTCTGCCAAGATGTGGTATTACATTTCGTGTGTTGTACATATACTCTAGTCAGTTGAAGTTTTCTATGAAACGCATATTCATTCGTACTCTTCGCCACCATTTGCTCGAACATTCAATTAAATCTGATGACTTTTTGAATTTAAACGTGAAATGTTATCGCTTCACATTCAAATGCTCATTTTATTCACAGTGTTATCAATCCAAATAGCATTTTCCACAGAACTTGGATCAATTGTGAAACGTTTACTGAAGCATGAAACTGTCAAAAATTGTGTGTGCCTGTGAAAAGATTTTCTTGGTGATTAGAAAAAAGTGGGAAACAAAGAAAAAGTCAAACATTTTAGTGCAATAAATTCGGTGACAGCTCAAAGTTACTAGACTTTTGAACTTTCTCCTCATTCTCCATAATTCGTTGTTGCTGTTTTTTTTTTCTCCATTCAACATAAGATAAACAGAGTTCAAACACCCTGTCTGTGACTGTAATGCACAAAAACACGAGCAAACACGAACAAACGCATGTCAACGATAGAAGGAATGTGTGCTTGAAACATTGACCGAAATGTCATAGTTCATATTTTATTTCAATGTGATTATGAATGAGTGTATGCTATCGAACCGTAAGGCCACTTTCTTTTGCGCACAATCGAGACAGCAAAATTTAAATTCGTTGAGTGAATTCACAATTGAAGTGTTCGATTATTTATTAGTATTACATTGAATGTGTCGATTCGTCAGTTTTATTGTTATCAGCAGGTGATCGATGTGCACTTTTTTTTGTCTATTCATCATAATCATTGTTGCCCAAATGAGGAAAAGAACGGGAGGAGTACACAAACTTGGCGTGTCTGAACATTTTGAGTCATATATTTTGATCGGAACAAAAAAAAAGCATCACTGCGCTAACAGCACAAACACATAGATTCATATAAAAATGATTGTTTATATTATGGTGGCCTTGGTTACATTATATATTTGAGCCAGTGTGACCTTTACATGCTTGCTTTTTTTCTGTCTTCAATCGCATTCTCAAAAAACATATGATTTTTTGTCGGCTGTCTGTTGGTTGGTGTTTATTATGTACTTCGTTCGAAAAAGGCGGAATATACGAAACGAATACACGAAACAACGAGAGAGAAAAAAACACACAGCATAACACGACAACTCGATACGAAATCGAAACAGTCTCTGCACACGAATATGATATGAGTTCCGTGTATGTAATTTACATATGGTATTTGTGTGCGAGAGCGAGCATACATTGAAGGATTGTGGCTGCTGTTGCTGTTGCTGTTGTTGTTGTTTTTTTCTTCATCAGTTTGAATATTATTTCAACTATATCAATAGGCAGTCGTCTGTTTGGTTCGTTGAATATTTGAGTGTTTTCCGAATTGAAAAATCGCGTACTTTCCCGAACCGACCATGCTCATCAACAATTTTTATCAAACGAATGGCCGCAGCGAAAACGTATGTTTTCAAAGTATTATTCATCATTTGTTGTGTTTTTTTTTTTAAATTTTATTTTATTTCATTTTTTACGCTCATTTTGTTTGTTTTGTTTTCTTGTTGTTCCTTTTGGCTGGTTTCCATTATTCATCGCATGGTGTGTTCTATGCTTTGCTATGTCCATAATCAGTATAATGGATGGAAAAAACAATGGATACATATTTGTATTGTGTCTGGTTGCGATATTGACGAGCTTTGCAAATTTTGCTCGGTTCGATAGATAGCAATAGTACATTTATGGGATTGTGTGCGTGTCCGTTGCCCATTCAAACGTCCATTTAATTCGATTAAATTTGTTATTTTTTTCTTCTTTGTTTTCTTGGCTCTCTCTCGAACACACACACACAAACACACATATTCACTTGTGTTTGCATACGATGGGGCGGTCAGTCGATCGGTCATTTTGTTCGAAGACACTCCATGAACGGTCGAAATTCCTTTGACTTATTCGAATTGATACGTAACATTCCAGTGAAGAGAAGTGACCGCAACGAAAATTACACGCGAAAAACCTTGGATTTGCACAAAGTCATTTCAATTAGAATGACGTTATCTGAACAACGTTCTTTTAATTTAAACTTGTTCGCACAACATTTGTTCCTCTTCCTATATTGTCACACATGGTAATTGAGAGTGATTTTGGGACATTCGAGATTTTATGCGTAGAGCAATGCAAGTGTCAGTTTGTTTTCCCGCACATCAATCTTACACACCTCTTTGATTGAACGGAATACAGCTCCAAACGAAATCGAACCGCGAAATCAATACATAACATACGACTATTTCCTGCTACCTATTCAGTTTGTGTGTATATGTTTTTTTTTTCGTTTGCGTGAACAGCCTTGACGTGTATTTTACAATGAACGACATTGATTTGAAACGAAACACTGTTTTTTTGTTTCACTAAGCGACGATTCTCGTGCAGAAACAAACAAAATCTACTCATTTCGAATTAGGAAGCCAAACATGTTGCTGAAAATAAAATCGCATAATTTGTTATGTTTACAATTTAAAGCGATTTTGTGCTATCGTCAAATTTAATAATTTCACCTCTCACGGTGAGATAAGGTCACCAAATAGAGTTGTATCGAGCTGAATTTTTCTCGAAAATGCAGGAAAAATATTCGTTTTGACTTTGATTTGGATTTCGTTTTTGTTTATAAATCCAGGAAGAATTTAAGCAGCTCTTCCCCATTCTATTGCATGTTATTTTGTGATTGAACTGTGAATCTCCGTTATATTCTCTCGTCTTATTGAAAACGAGAATAAAATGAGGATGATCGTTTGTATGGCGTCTCTTCAAAGAACATTCAAATAGATAAAAAAAAAATCATTGAAAAAATGCGTTTGGTATAAACACGGGAACTCAGCAAACCTGTCTCATGGTATTTGTCAAAGTTTTCAACTTATCGTACAAACACAATCTTAGCAGAGAAATGATGGCCGTAATAAAAATGTGCTCTGATTCACTGCAGACAAAATAGAAGCTATCTTCGAGCTTTGATGGGCTTTGCGAAAAAGTTGAGCATGTTTCAAAACTGCGTAGAAGCCGAAATGTCGATTTACAGTTCATTCAATGAGGTGCACTTTTTATTCAATGTCATCGACCTTGATTATATGAGGTCGACATAATATTTCCGAGCTAGGACGCTCGCACGCCACGCGCACACACAAACAAACAAACGCAACATCGGTTGAACAAGTGAAATCTCCGTCGATTGGCTATGAATTCCAAATTTACAAGCATATGTACATGTGCATACCGTGAATTATACGCTAAAAGCATCGTGGCATAGAGTGTAGCGGTGATTTTGCTATTAGGAGCAATCATATAAGCTCCATTGCTGTGAAAATACATAGGGCCAACATTCTATATAACGCCAGTTCTATTCTACTTTCGACTACATCGACTGCTATTGACATCAAACTGATGATAATTTAGTTTCATTAACTTTAAAAAATGACATCCTTATAATAATTCTCATTGAGATGCATTCAAGTCGTTTTTACCAAAGTTTTACAAAAATCCGGCTTTAAATGGAAATTAACGAATTGACAATTACAATTGATGAGAGCATTTTATGAGACATGAAATCGCTCGTTTTGAGATTTGCCGCAGACATGAATGATACTTTGAATCTTGCTGATAGCACGTACATTTAGTTGATTTGTAGAAAGAGCAATGTGCGAAAGATCTGACTTTTCCACAACGGTCATAGTGCTTCAAAATGAAGAAACATTTCAAAAGCAGAACATCTGTTTTTTTTCTTTCCATTCATGTCATCATTCTTTGTCGGATGATAGTTTTTTTTTATTCCATTGACATTTTCTCATTCGCTAGGATACCGGATTTTGAGTCTCTTTGTTTGATACACGTTTTGGTGTCGTTTGATGTTATTATTGAAACAAAGCGGAGTAGCATGCGTACGTGTTGAACTGAAAAATAAAAAAACAAATCACAGAAGCTCTCATTTTATATGGATTTTATGAAACATAGACATGTGAGTGAACATAGAGTGTATATGCAAGGACCAGACTGTTCAATGTGTTCATGGATCGAATCGAAATAACAACGAAAATCGATGAAATGTGTCTGGTTTGTATCATGCGTACATAGACCGCAATGTTTTTACGCATTTGAGATGCATTCGAACTTCAAGTACGACGCGTGGCTTTTGTATCCAGACGCTAAATGCAAACGCACACGTTACGAATTTTGCTCTCGTTTATTCGAGCTTTTCGCTTGCGTTCATTGACCAAACAGCGCTACGAAATCGGAGCAAAGCAATCCCCGTCTGTGTAACGGTATTCATTTTGAGCACTGCCATTGCACCGTTCGTTAGCACCACAGTTTTGTAACTGAAAATTATCGAATGCGAAAAACTAAAATTGTATACTTGTGATTCCATTCTACGGCAAATTTTTCATGGTTTCAAATGACTAAATTGCCATTGCGTAAACAATTCTAATTTTGTGTTGTTTTACTTTCGACGTTCGTTGGCTTTAATGCTCCCAATGTGTGGCCGTCGGTTAGAAGAGTTTGTCGAATGCAACGATCAAGAAAATGAATCTGAAAAATAACTGGATTATTAGATTGTTTCCAATGAATGTGTTTGTCTCAGTGACACGTTAACCTTAATGCTGTTGCACTCCATTGAAACGAGAATGCAAGCCATAAGTTGACTTTGAGCGGTAAAAATCGATTTTCTGCACATATTTCTATCCATAAAAAGCGCTTTTGTTTGAGGAAAAAAAAATAATAGCAGAAAAGAGAAAAAAAAGCAAGCAGCCAACGCAAAGCGACAATTGTTACGCGCATCAAAACAAATGTCACACGTTTACAATACCTTGACATCGTAACATGTGCATATTTCCAAAGATGGTTTGCCTTAGACTGTGAGATTCGTTTTGATTTCGGTTTGCAGCATAATTCATTAGCTAGGATCCCTTTACTCCGCCACGTTTGTTCCACTTGTTATGTTTGCAACGAATTGATCAAAAGCAGAAAATTCAAACACAAACCGTCCGTTGTTACCGTGCGCTGGTGTACTCAACATACTACACGGTTAATGGCATTGATTACATAAAGTGCTGTACTGTGCTCCGCTATGATGTGCTGTGTTGTACTATTTGACGTATATACATATACATATATATATCATGCACCGCGTGTATCAGCATATCATTAAAGCCATCCAAAATGTATCATGTTTCATGTACTTTAGTCAAGCGCTGTGAAACCGACCGAGACACAACAAAGCAGTAACACAACCGACAAGCAATAGCAAAAATATTTTATTTGAAATTTTCCCTCCCCGAACGAAATGTGCTTCAATTCAATAGCTTTGTAATGGCTTGAAAGTTTTTGTTTCGATGGAAACGAAAGCGAATTATATTTTAATTTCCGATCACAAACCAAACTTCATCCTGTATTTAGCCATTTGCCATATGCCGGCTTCTCCCTTGAATGACCACAAGTTGAAAGATCATGCATGCATTGTTGTGTGCGTGTAACAGTCTTTGCAGTGTTTACCTATTTTTGAAGCAGTGATTCATGCTCGATCACAATGTATGAATGTCATCGTCACCATCTAGTTAATGCTAGAAAATTCAAATGTGGTTGACGTTGACGCAGAGAAAAAAGAAGAAAAGAAAAATTACGCGCAAAACAGTTTGTAGATCCAGGCTCGTGTTTTTCAAAAAAACATTGTGTTTTTTTATTGTTGCTTCACACGAACAGTGTGAGAAAACCGTTTCAAAACAGAAACAAAACGCCGGAACTAAAAATAAATTTGCGTCAAAGTAACAAAAGATGAAACCGTTTCTGCTTAACAGAGACAGCACACGGCCATAAATTAGGGAGAATTGCCAGTCGCTCGAATTTGCTGCGCCAAAATCGAATTGCAAGAAAAGCATGGCACTTTAGCAAACCGCTTGACATGCTGATCTGCGCGATCATTTTTTTCTCTATACTTTAATGTGCGTCATCACGTTGAGCAACTTGAAAAGGGATGCACAGTCTGTCCTGTATAATTGTTTGCAATCACACTAGCTGTGATCGTTTTATTTACGCTTCGGACACATGCTTAAGAGTGTTTTCGTCATCCGTCTTATAAGTGAACAATGTGGTATTTGTAATTCAAGCGAAAAAGAAAATTCAAGTAAGAAAAATTCAAGCAAAAAATAACACTACTTATTGAACTTAAAGTGAGAGGTTGGTTGTATATTTCTCTCTCAAAGCCATTTTTGTGGGAACGAAATATTTTACTGCTGTGAGATGATGCTTTGTCGAAAGCAATTTTCAGAGGAAATGATAAAAAAGTGTAGTTTTGACCAACTAAAATGCAATAAAACTTCCCAACAAATCGGCCCATCTACATTTAATGGCGCTGAAGAGAAAAAAACAGCTATCGTTATTTGTATTGCAATTGTTCATTTGAATTTTACTCGCTGCTCTACTGAAAAGTCCCACATAGCACAGATAATAACCTTTTACAGCCGGGATATAAAGAGACGATTTCTCTAGTGTAGCAATTGCATTGTTATTGCTAGTGTTGTTGCCATCTTGTGTACTGCTTCTAGCTTCCTTTTCATTATGATTTGAATAAAGAAGCATAAAAAATAGCGAAAATATTTTAATCAAATCGACAAAGAGATGGAAGAGTGACGGAAGTTGAAATGGTAATTAAAACCATTTTAAAAAATGGTGCTTTTTCACCTATTATGATCCGTTGAAGTGTTGGGAGTGTAGATAGAAGTAATTTTGCAGCACAATATTGGATTGAATGCAATATAAGCCAAATGATAGTGAAGCCCCATTGCCATGCACATGAAATGTTCTATTTCTTTCATGCTCATGTACATTGTACACACCAGCAAACGTGTAAAATAACCAAATATCTGGGTAGACACTTTAAGCATCTCCATATTCATTTTCAGCGACGACAAGTTTCTTTCTCAAGCCACCAACACGGCATTCATTAAGTAGCATCAATATAATCCATGGAAACTGGATTGCAATAAATCGGTGTTTCCAAGTAGATTTCCCTCGTCTTCACTGCGCCTTCTCTTCATTTTCGGTATTTTTCTTCTTTCCGCTCGCTGTGCCGCCAGCAGCAAAACACAATGCAATGATTCAACCATTTCATATGAACAAACACATCTGACTCATAGCTGGAAAATGAAAAAGTCGACGAAAACCGAAATGGGAATTCTTGAAAATGCATTGTAAAATGGCGTCATCAAAATGATGATTCAACGACAATTCCAAGTACTAAAATTTCGGTATATAGTTGAAGAAAAAAAGTGTTAAATATTCTAAATTCATTCAAATTTATTTAAACTACGATATCGGACCACATTCATTGGATCTTCGAAGCGCAGATAGCGGTAGAAAGACTTGTGAACAAGTTTATGGACACATTTAATTCTCGCTCCATACCTACATCTAAAGCCACCTATATATATATATATATATATATATATATATTACGACAGCACGCACACATTCACGCATACACATTGAGTATGTTTGTGTGTATAGAATATACAGTGTTATGTGGGTCTGTTTGATGCTCTGAAATGAACAAAAAAATGTTTTTTTTTGTGTAACCGCGTGTTAAAATTCTGAATCGCCCAAAATTTGTGACGTCAGTCCCTTTCAAATCTACGGTTGTTTTTTCTCGATGATTAACATTGTGTTGTTAATGAGAACAAATATTGAAAAAGTGATCTCAGATTTCGCTGACGTGTAAATTGTAGATGCAATTTTTAAGAATTTTGTGACCTTTGCATACCATGTGTATTAAGTACATAGTATGACTTTGAATACCTCTTGAATTCCTCTACAGTGTACAGGCAACGATTGCCTCCAAGATATCCGTCAAATGTAATAACATGCTACCACGGTCACTTGCTGAGTTAGTTCAGCACCGCTGTTCAATCCATATTATTCATATTCATTAACTATTCGCTTATTTATTTATGTTTCTTCCGTTCACACCGTTATTAAAACCACTCATTTATAGTCGCAAAAGGTGTTCAATCCTTTCTTCATTTCATTTTTCATATAAATGACGACCACTCTAACTCCTTTCTGAATGTTCCGTTCCGATCGCCGTCGAAAACTGAGAAATTCGTAAAATTATTCAGCCACCCCAAGACGATGAACTAAAAGCATCTGTCAAGCGGTTGGGCGTCGTCTGAGTGCTGTTTTGTTCTTATTCTACAAAGTCATTAGCCCCGTGAGTCATCTGAATTTCCAAGACTCACATCCGATCAATAATTTGCTTTGGTCGATTGTGTTTTTCTCTCTCACGCAACGCATGTCTGGAGTACTCACTCTTATGAGTAATCGTTTTCATGGGAATTTTTTTTTTTTTTTTGGAGAGAAAGAAAATACATGGCTCGCTAATTTTCGTTCAATCACATATCGTAAGATGTGCCACTTCATTCACTTTGCATGCGGTAATGTACGGGCTGTGAATTGGTCGTAACAAATGCGAAAAAAATTGTGAGATTGGCACATTTCAATGATAATAGCAATTGGCAATAGCCAAAATAGATGCAATACATACAAACAAACATCACATTATGCAAATGTCAGCCCGATTCAAACGAACCCACGTCGCATATTCATATCGATAATCGCGTATTCATCTGGTTGAAATAAACAGCAACTTTGGCTTTGACTTGTTCATACTTTTCATGAAAAAAAAAGAAGAAGAAAAAAATCATGAGCAATGCTTCATATTCAGACGTCTAGTGCTGGGCTAGAGCTTCTAGCTTTATCGAATGTGTAATAGAATGTGGATCAAGTTTAGCCTACTACAAATCAGCTGTTCATTCGGGCTTGCACGAGCTGTACGAATATTTTTCGATTATGCGCACAAGTAATAATAATGACAGCTAAGGTAAATATATTTTTATCCAATCCTTTGACATTTTTTTGCATGCACCGCACACAGTGCAAGGTACACCACACACCACTCTACACGCGGTATTAATGAGTTATTTTAAAATTCGAATGAAAAAGCGCGGCATTTGAATTTCCCCGTCTTGTTTGCTTTGTTTCACATTTTCTTTGCGGCTTGATACGTATCGAG
This sequence comes from Sitodiplosis mosellana, assembly GCF_009176505.1. Lineage (NCBI taxonomy): Eukaryota > Metazoa > Arthropoda > Insecta > Diptera > Cecidomyiidae > Sitodiplosis > Sitodiplosis mosellana. The sequence goes on from NW_022601467.1 coordinate 309,999, forward strand.
CTCATCGAATCAGGTTCAGATGCCAAGTCTAAGTTTATACTTGATGATCAACGATCATGCATTCAACATTCCGGTTGACGGTACACATATACGCAATATTTCTGCTGAATGTTTTCATCAAATCCACTCTAGGCATTTCACATAGGGCAACACCAACGTTTCAATGACTTGTTATTCGTCGCACACAGAGAAACGCACATGGCTACGGTTCAGATTCACAGACAAAATTCGACTCGGTGTGGTTTGTTGTTGTTGTAGTTGCTGCTGCTTGCGGTTGGAAATGAGATATCGATATACTGAGAGTGAATGTGAGGTGCATATGGTTCAACACTCATTTCGAGCAAAGAGCTTGCGTTACAAATATATTTTTGTTTGTGTGACCTGATTCTATATCATCCACTTCGTAGTCGTCGTTATTTTTTCTCTATTCCCAATTCATACATATTCACATCTATATGTGATGTGGTACTCAAACACATATGGTTGATTCTTTCTCTTGCTTGCTTTGTATCTTCTGTTCAAAATCATGATTTTTTATTGAGTAAATTAGTAAATTGTTTTTCCCCAGTTGAACTCTCTTTCTCTCTTTTGTCGATGGGATCTTGTTCAATCTTTATTCAACTGATTGAAATTGTCCCATTGAGTATTGTACGAGGAACTCAAGAATGAGACGCAATCACAGTTGCAATGACGGCGACATAAAATAAATAAATCAGCCAACGCTGATAATAGCGAATGCCATTCATTTGTTTTCTACAAGATAACAAAAACAAAACCGTGACGAACACAAAAACTCGCTGCAGTCGCAGTAATCGTTTGATTTTTAAAATCGCGTCTATTGAAATGTTCAGTTAGAAAATTACAAGTAAAGCGATCAAAAATAGAGTTGCATTGAAGGGAAATTGAAAGGGAAAAGTCATTAATTTCACATATATCTCTTACTCTCTTTTGCAGGCTAACTTTGGCATAATTCAGTAAAATACGCGAGGTGAATTTGACACGGCCTTTGCTTACTCGCAACAGTTTCCTTGGTGACTGCCCCGCTGGTTTGGAAGAATCCCAGCTGAATATAAATAAACGGTTCAAGTGAACAGGAAAAAAAATCGCATATTGACTTTTGAAAGTGCATACGAAATTTGAAGAAACAAAAAGAAAACAACTGCTATCCGAGTTAAAAAGTCAACTCTATTCTAAAGACAATTTGAATAAACTAAACGAAATCTGGCTTTGCGTAGTGAATCCGAAGTGAAACGGCGTAAAACCAAAAAGAACAAATATCAAGACGAAATTCAAAAACTGTGATTCAACTTAGATACCTAATTATCAATCATACACAAAACTGTTTTATAGACGGATACGTGTGTGTGCGGACCTTTAAAAAAAAAAAAGAAATAAGAAGAAAAGACTCGCAGTTCTGTTTAACGAAAACTCATAGTTAAACCCAACAAGCAAACAAAAACTTGTCAATTTTATTTATCGCGATATAGATATAGTTGAGTCAAACTTGTTTTGAGCTTAGCTATTGTGTGCATCCATTGAACTGATTAAGAAAATTTATCAACGTAAACCGAAAACACAATCCAAAACCTAGACAAAATGGAGCGCGAATCAAATCCAATGCAACCAATGTGCCGTTCTGGATGCGGTTTCTATGGTAATCCAGCTCAAGACGGTCTATGTTCTGTATGCTACAAAGTAAGTATTAGCTGTCATTCATTTAGTCAATCTTTAATTCAATGAAATTCAATGACGTTATCGTGATGGGCGTAGTCGAACGTATGTTTTTTGTTTGGTTTGGTTTGATTCTGAATTGAGATCGACGGCCCACGAATCGAAATTTATTATTTCTTCATTATTTTATTATTATTATTTTTTCAACCGTATATATTCACGCTGTAAACTTGATTTAATTGTAATTTGCCCCGTTTGATAAAAGGACTCACTTAGAAAGAAACAGCAACCTCCCGTTAGTAGTACACCTGTAGCAGTTTCAAGTTCGCAACAGCAAACACAAAACTTCAGTTCACCTGCATCGGTCACTCACACAGCACAGCCAACAGTACAGACTTTGCAGCAACCCCACATTGAAACCAACAAAGAAGTAAGTTCTTTCAAATGATCGTCGTCGATTTTGTGCATATTTGCTAACCCGTTTCTTTCTCTCTCTCTGTCTCTTACAACAGAAACTACCTGAAGCCAGCGCAAGCGCAACTAGTGAAATAGCCGGAACTTCCATTAGTGATGATCAAGACGACAAAGATGGTGACAAGGATTCAAAGAAAAAGAAAAACCGTTGTGGCATTTGCCGCAAGAAGGTTGGATTAACAGGTAAGTTCATGGCCCATTTCAATGTCCATCGATCGAATCCACTTCACAAAAACACAAAAAGAATTCGAATAACAACAACAACTAATTGACAAACGATTTTCCAATACTATAGGTTTTCAATGTCGATGCGGTGGTCTCTATTGCTCCGTACATAGATACAGCGATGAACACAAATGTTCGTACGACTATCGAGAACATGGTGCCCAAGAAATTAGACGCAATAATCCCGTGGTTGTCGGAGAAAAAATTCAAAAGATTTGAACTCTTGTGCCATCTAATTAATAATTTTTATAACATATATTATTAATAATAAATCTAAAACACACAAAAAAAAATTCGAAAAAAAAACAAAACAAAACAGAACATTTAACTATGCAGAAGAGGTAAAGAGAAATGTAAAAAAAAATTGAAAAAATTATTTGCAACAAAAATGTTATTTTAAATACAGTTGAAGAAAACAAATTAAAGAAAAGAAAAGCAAGCAAAAATTTTCAACAAAAACACTAAAAAAAAACCAATCAACACTTGAACACTCTGTACACAAAAAGAACTATCGAAATGAAACAACAAACAAAAAAGGTTTAAGCTAAATGCGAGAAATGCAGAAGAGGGATTTTTTAAGCAAAAAAAGAAGTTCACACACAAACAAACACCTATGCAGTCGCGATTAGAGAAGAGTAACAATTTCAACAAGGATTGCAAAAATCTGAATATAAAAAAACACTAAAAGTAAATTAGAATAGAGATTGAAGATGATTATGATTGATATAAATGTATGCATATATAAAACAAAAGATAAGACGGGAGAACAAAGAAGAAGAAAATACAAGAAATGAAACAAATAATTATAATTTATCAACATCTCAAAAAATGTGTTACGAATGTTCAATGAAGGCTTACGTTTGGCTTAAAGAAATACCGTACTTTCGTTGTTCACTAAATACACACAATCCTTCAGTAAACAGCACACAAAACCTCACCGAATTTCCACTTCCACAGCCCAATCATATTTGTCCATGATTGAAAGTAGGTGATCAATGTGCTTATCGTTCGACAAAATTACGGAATTTCTTCAATTTATGTATTCGACCACTTTACCGTACGTAGTTTTAATTATATTATACATGAGAATAATATTAATAATAACTATTATGTATTAATGGAGAAAACACAATACACGGAAAACGACATCCGGAGCTAAGAAAAACAACCAAACAAACAATTTGAAATTATGAAGAGAATCGCTAACACGAAATCACACATTTAAGAGAATAATTATGAAAGAAAAGCAGCAGAAAAACGGAAAGAAACATCTTCTTATTGTAGGAAATAAAAATTGGTTTAGATACATACACACACACACACACACACACACAACAACCAAAAATCCACTAAAGAAATTTGTCGAATAGAATTTCAATTCAGGAGAATAGAAAAGCATTGAACATTATACAATTCACCGACATATTTAATTTCAGACACAAAAACACAACATACCTGAATCATAAACTGACACCGTAAAAAAGAAAACAATACAGTAACACTTACTTTCTCTTTCTTTCTTTCTTTCTTTCTTTCTTTCTCTCTCTCTCTCCCACTCTCTCTCTCTCTCTCTCTCTCTCTCTCTATCGCTCACAACTGCATTGCGTGCACTTGAACACGGTTTTGCAGTGTCATTGTCGTTGAACCGATGGTTGAATCTAAATTCTCAAAAACTCTTTCTCTGTATTGATGCTGTTCGTTCGAATGAAGTCCGTGTCTTTTGAAAATAAAATAAAAACAAGAAGGTCGTTACCAAGTTTATCTCTCCTCGTTCCAGTTGAAGAATAGTTCGTTTTTCGAAGAAAAAAAAAATTCCTGCAAATCGCAATTAATCAGGTATATGTACATAGAATCCTAGTCTGACACGCAATTTCTTTCATTGTGCGTACGCGCGCACACGTCCGCGCACTAAAAATCGCGTTTGCTTTGTATGGGTATCAAAAAAAAAAATATTGCATTGGAAATTCTAAATTTAAATGGACTAAGCACTAAACACAGACACCGACAAATAATCAAGTAACATCACGATTAACGAAATTTCATCTGAGGCAAAGAAAGAAACGCACAGAAATCACTAACGTTTCCATACCAAAGTGGCTGAAGAATAAAACTAACAAATAAAATAGATAGTTCGAATGAACTATTCATTGTTAACACAAAAAGAAAACAAAAACGATTTACGAATTAAAGAGATATTTTTTTTTGTCCGAACAAAAGATTTTATTTGCCGCAAAAATTACAAAAATTCAGATTTAAATTGAAAAATTACTACGGAGTACAGAAAGACATCAAATACCTACATTATAAATATTATGATAAACGACTAGATTTATATGATAAGGAGGAATCAATGCCATAATTATCGTTGTTACATGCGAGACGCAATAGCCGGCAAATGTGAATATTCCTGGTATCTACTGTCACTACCGGTTCGAGCCAAACCAAACCACATCCGTCGCTATTTTGTCCCGCATCGCAGCAACGTTAAGGAGGAAACATATAAGAGAGAGTAATTCCTATATTAGTTTTAAAATGTAAGAAACTTTGCGGATTTAACCATTCAATTTCAATTTAATCATTTCTATTATGTTCTTTTTGTTGTGCATCTCTTCGAATATTTGCGTTCAATTTTTCTCCATGTATTTTTTTTTTTACTAAAATTAGGGGTTTCACATTTTTTGTGCTTTTTTCCTATTTTAATTGAATTTGCGTTCGAATCAAGTGTTTTAGGTTCAAAATATATTTTTGACACAGAACAGTAACAATAACTGAAACAACAACACATCCAAACAAAGAAAGAACTAATTGGTCTTTATTAGAGAGTATTTTCGATTGCTTTTCAAATTCACTAAAATTTAGTTTTGATAGACGCACATTGACGCGTGAACACAATACACGTTCTAAGATTTAATATGTAAACAATAACAACAACAACAACAACAACCAGAACAACAACTACAACAACAAACTTTGCAATATTTAATTTAAAAAAAAAAAACGTTGTATTTTCTTTTCCTTTTTTCTGTTTTTGTATTGTGACAAGAATTCGATAGCTAAAATGAGAAGAAAATGGAATCAATTTCATTGTAATTGTCTTTTGCAATTAATATCCAAAACACGTATGTATCTTTGTTACTAGTTATAAAAATCATCACACACGGGGCAGTGAGGCAACAAATTAAACGAAGAATATTAATAAAAAAAAAATCAAAATAAACCAACCAATATGTAGTTTTTTCCCCCAAAGAGAAGCAAGAAAAAAAAACATGTTCTACTTCAATTTCCTTTATCTTCTGTTTTCAAGACATAGACCGATTCGTTAATTTCACTATTATTTATCTTCGGAGTTAGTTTTTACAACTATTCACTTTTTCCTTCTTTATTTTCATTTTCATAAACACACGTACGACACACACACACACACACACACACTTACGAGTTAAAACGAATGAATTAATCAGATTATGATTACGAGTTTAATTATGAAAAATAAATGAATCATTATCATTTTATTTGTTTCTCGTTTAGTACCTACATAGGCCGTACTACAAGATTAAATTTAAAAATATATGTGTAACATAGGGGTTTCGCGTTAATGATGATTATTCAGAGAGATTTCTTTCTTTCTTATATAAATTTTTTTCTTGGTTGTTTGAATTGAATTAATTAGTGAGCAAATCAATAAAATTGAAGACAAAAAAAATGAAAATGCTAAAAAAATATTGATATAAATGCATACAATTTATTGAATAAAAACACATAAATGCAAACAATTTTGTTTTTTTGTTGTTGTTGCAAATTTCCGGTTTGCAAATGTTGCGATCATCAAATTTGACGATTATTCTTTGACATTCGCACTAAAAGCCATGCATGGGAGAGAATGAAATTAGCAGAAAATTCATTTTTTCATTCAAGTTATATTTTTTCTATATTGAATTCCTTCACTCACGTGAAAATACACTAAAACAACTGGACACCTGAGTCTTAATATTTTTTTTTTTTCAATTTGAAAAAAAGGAATATTAGTTGACATTTCCATCTTTCATGCCTGGACTTGAAATTTATGATTTATTTTACAGATATTACAGAGTAATTTTGTATAAAATTATTTATTTGCAGAATCGAGATGAAAATACGCTTTCTAGCTTACATCGAAGTCTTCAGTAGAATATTTTAACATAAATGGATTTTTTGAAAATAAATGAATTTTTTTTTTTTTTAAATTGATTCATATTTTTTCTGTCTTGACCAAAGATATTTTTGTTCTACTTCCAAATAGAATTTTACTAGAAATGTGATGCTTAAGATTGCGGCGAAAAGCACTTGAAATCATAAATCATAGGTTTCACTATTCGAACCAAGATGGCGCTGGTTTTGGCTATGAATTTCTTAGTGCAATTTAATTTCACACAGAATATTTTTCAAATAGATAAATAATTCTTTTTACGCATTCAATATATGGCTTTAATATTTACAATTTTTTTTTTTTAATTTTAAATTCAATTTGATAATTTTTTCGATATTCGATATCTTCTGTTGGTTATTCTCTAAGTAAGGCTGCCGAGGAAACGTGTCATGTGGAAGAAAAAATACAATGGAAGAATATAAGTTGCCAAACAAGTTTGGGTTGTTTAATGTCAAGATGTTGATTTAAAAACGTATGTCAATGTTGATTGACAAAATTGACAAATAATGATGTTTGTAATGAATAGCAAATACAAAAAAAAAACGGGGAAAATGAAATACAACATTAAATTCAAACCACAACAAATAATTTCATTGACATTCAGAAGCGGAACCACTACAATGACACCTTGGTGAAATTGATGTAAAGTGGATCATTGTATGCTATTCACATGAAGAATTGAACTTTTTGCCCGCTTTATCCTTTTCAATCCGAATTTCTCATACCACTTGAGCGGAGCAGAGGTTGTCGATCATTAACGTAACATATTCTAAACAATGTTGCATAAATTCATTATGCGTTGCTTAAACGTTCGAAGCATAAAGAATAGATGAAATTTGTCACAAATTAATAGAAAGCAACACAATGTATTTTAAGTAATAATGAATAAAAGTTATTTGTGGCTGAACATAAATGCTTTTACTTTTGGGCAAAATTTGAAGAAATTAAAATCGGCCAAATATTGTTTGCATGTTGAAAAACAAACAAAAACAGAAATCACTGAACTGAGTGGCGAAATATTTCACAACGAAGAAGAGACAATTGACATGAGTATTGTCCATTGGCATATCGATCACGTGACTGTTTCTTTTTCCTTCTTTCTTTTCTTCTTTTTTTTTTTGGTGAAATGAAAGCTAAACGATTCAATGGAAACAGATGCAAATTAAAGCAAAAACAATGCTGGATACTCTTTTTTCGGATGCAGTCGGGGATAAATGGTTGATATGCAAATCTCCGTTTGGTACGCAAATCGACATGTGTGACTTGCAATACTATGAATGTTATTGCGGTCCTTTTTTCTGTGGCCGTTCAACACGTTGAACTACATTTCATTTGACTATCAATTTGGCTTTCGAGATGTATTCTCAAAATGGGCATTTACATACAATGGCAACTCTTTTTTTTCTTGTTCTTTCTTTTTGAGGAATACAAATACGTACAGTATTTGATGTAAGACCAACAATTACCCATGCTCAGCGTAGATGCACCAGCATTGTATATTGATTTCTTTTCCTGGAAAAATCAGTTTGAATAGGCTCGCTGAAGTTTTCCTTCCAAAGTAAAAGCAAATCTACGGCATTGATGCACACATTGTCGACCCATCCGTTTGCTCGTAAATCCCAGCCCATTGGACATACTTTGCATACGCATTGCGGTCACAGATAGCAAAGAACAGATACAATATTTTTTTTGATTACATTACCATTGATCGGATCAACTGGCTGTAAAAGCAAGGCCATTAGCTTGATTTACCTGATTTCGATAAATAGATCGCACAATCAGTTTGCCGACATATTGTGCCATAAGCAGATGATATTGTCTTCTGTGTTTGCATCGCGCGCGCATATTTGCGTCCTTTCGGGCATACACTTCATCGCTCTGTGCATCGACGACATGTAAGTGAACATGTAAGTCGGCTTTTACGAAGCGTTTCGGTTCAACAAATGAAGAGTAGATGATCATCTGTATGTTAGCTTTTGTCAACTGTTCGCTACAATGCCTCTTCTTCTTTTTTTTTTTCGCGGGCATGATCTCTGATTAAATTGAACGCAAAACTCTAAGGAACAGGACAACCGAAACGGAATCCCTTCACTGAACTATCGACCGACCATTTTTCTCACGATTATATGCGCACTGAAAGTAATGAATTGCTTCTTTGTTGATATTCACTTTGATTTCCCGACTCACAGTGACATCGGGTGACAACCATAGATAAACGTATTTTTTTGAATTTGCCGCCGAGATTTAGACGATGCATCTACCGTCTACACACTTATGCCGAGATGCATCAAACGAGGAAGAGGAATGCCTAACGAATGGAACTATGTGAAAGGCCGAATGGAAATTTATTTTAGTCGAACATATATCGAAGCAACAAACAGAGTCCAACTAATAGTGGCGCTAATTATGATAATTTTTCGCCAAGTTTCAATCCACACCGCCTTCTGAGTTTTCATTCTGAGTTCACTGTCGGTAATCAAGTAGATTTTCAATTATGAAATTGATTCTGCTGCATTCGAAATGAGAGAAAACAACGACAAAGGCGAAACAAATTTCTGAAACGTATCTATACTTTTGGCTGTATTTATCAAACACATCGCTGTGCCATACTGCCCTTTCAAGTACTACATGAAATGTGGGGCTATTGTTCCGACGTTTTCTTCGTATTCTCCATATATTGATTATTTGAAATAAAATCAAGTCATTAAAGATTTAAACAGTAACGAACTGAAAATGCATCAAATCCTTGCTGAAGAAAATTGAAATTTTATTCGCCTCTTCTTTCGAATTAGTGCGAATTGCATTGTTTGCTGTGCAGCATCGAACTAATAACAGAATATTTGAAATACACAAGAATGCAGCACGGTCTTGTTTCGCATATCCTACAGCTTCACAATGTTAATGTCTACTTTGCCCACTGCTTGTGGCTGTGTGTATCAGTATTGTCTTGCGTGGAGAACATAGCGCACAGCAAAATCGTGATGTATGCCTGCTCGTTTTACTAATTAGCCTACAGCAGTTAGATCTTGAATTTAATTCAGGTAGAAAAAAAATAGACCGATAAAACGAAAACCAATTTTTCCCTTGCCCAGATTCAACGTTAATAAGCGTTGATTAATTTTTTTTTCACTGTGCCGTTTGAATATCAGTTCTTTTCAAATGCTATTTTGTTCAAGTGATTCACATTAATTGAATCAGACAAGCGTAGCCATGTATTGTTTCAATATTTGTTTCTTTGACTTTTCCTGCCATTTTTGCATTTTTCTGCGTGAATAGCACGTAAATTAGACTTGAGCGAGACCTGTGTGGGCGATGCTCATGTCAACTAATTAAATAACGACCGAAAACAAATTGTAAAGAGCAACGATTTTTTCATAGTTCATTCTATCATGTCCTACCTTTTGAAATACAATCAGTGCATACAAACAGATTTTATTTATGTAATTAGAAATAGTCTCTTATTATTCTTTATTTTATTTTTCAATCATTTTGTCCTTTTATTTAGACTCTTAATAGTCACGATTTTCAAAATCAATCCATACAAATCTTATCGTTACGTTCGCAATATAAAAGAATTTGATTTTCAATTTAATATTTTGCTACGCGAAGATTTTGGATATACCACTTTTGCGAGAAACTTTGAATAAAGTACAGCGATTATTCACAGCATTTTGGTTGTATTATTACAATTTATACCATTTTCTGTGAATTACTAGAATAGACAAAATATTGCTTTGTTCTGACATGGGGAAAATGACTGAACGAACGTATCGAATGAAAATGATGCATGTAATAATTCGCATCTACATTTAATTTCTAAATTTAGTCAATTTTTAATTGACTTTGAATCAGAACTAATGATTTTAAAGTGTATTTGTGCGACAACTTCTGCACGAAACGAATGTGCCAAAATGAAAACATAAATTATTTGATATAAAGCATCGTCCAATTGGTCGCTTTCCCCCCTCTTTCTCAAGATCTTGAGGCGTATTACTAATCAACGTTTCTGAAAAATTCAAATACAAACCACATCGTTGTCGTCGTTGTCGTCGTCATCGTCGGCGGTACCTTTTGAAATCATATTGAATAATTTACTTCGGTTTGTGTGCCGCTGACAAAGCCATTGTTGAGCAGTATCTTTGAAAATGTTGCATTGAAATCAAATCGTATAAATTCGCCGAGACTTGTAATTTATAATCAAGTTGTTTATTGAGTATGGTTCGGCGCAAGAAAAAGCGAAGTAAACACACAACATAAATTTCAAAGCGGAGCAAATGATATTAGTTGTTTAAACGTTTCGCTTCGATCTTGACACTTTTCAAATTGAAATGCCGTTTAGTTGTAGCTGTTGTTGTTGTTGTTGTTTTTTATTTTTCGGGAAGGTGCATTGCATCAGGTAATTGCAAAAGGAAACACAAAGCAAGATTTGTGAACGGTGCTTGGATTGCAGAATTTATTGGCAACATTTTTTTTCTCCAACGTTCACAACTACATACTCGAAATACAATCAAACTACGAAATTTTTGATGTAGATTTGTTCATTCCTTCAAACTAAATGGCATCTAAATGTGTTTATTAACATACAATAAATTATTAAAGTTCATTGTTGATGCCTAATATGAAGCAAAATGAGCCAAAAAAACACACACACAGGAATTACCAACAAAAGATGGAAAATATATTAAGTTTCTATCTGCAACAACCTAGGGGATTCACGCCAAATTTTATTTAGCAAAATCTATTTGTATTATTTAAATCATGTAAAATTCACGCTAGATTTCAAATATTTTGTATTATTTCCCGAATGCGTTGTTATTGTTCATATTCACCTTGAGAATTATGTTCCGGAAGTGGGTTTTGGTGGATCCTCAGGATCGTTCAAAACTGCTCCCGGTTCTGGAAGTGGGTTTTGGTGGATCCTCAGGATTCCCAGTCTAATCCATCCTGAAGATTCACCAAAACCCACTTCCAGAATTTTTGAAGCGATAATGACGTCAACAGATTGGACGTGGTTCTGCCGACAGTCGGTTTATTGAACAAAATTGAGCAAAATTGAAATTATGCATACATATCTGTTTAATATGTTGAAACATAAACAAATTCATATTATTTGTTCATATTTTAAATATGGAAATTGGCGTGAGGCCCCTAGGCAACAACGTAACGAATGAACGAGCAACTCGCCATTGTATTTGTGGCGGAGTATAAATAAGAAAAATGAAATGGTTTTTCTACCAAAATTAGATTGCATGCAATTGATTCTAGAAACATTTCACTTCGTCTCGTGTACTGCATGTCAGTGAGCTCACTTTGCATTTATGATAATAAACCGATTCGTTTTTTTTTTCTCGTTTCGTTCACTTCATTTTTTTATGGGATCTTTTCTGCATTGGCAATTGTATTCTAGTTTTCTATAGTAATATTCAATTCGTTATTTGCCAATGAGAAAAGAACGTTTGTCGGTAGAACAATTGAAAATAGCGCTGTTTGCAAACCAACCACACCGCCGCGCCATTTTGAAATTACAAATAAAATTTATTCTATTCGGTGAATGACACACGTCAAGTAGATGCAGTCGATTTATTGTGCAGTAATATTCTTGTGTGTTGGTGGTTGATGTGCTTTTTTTTATCGCGCGATTCGCGAAATGTCATGATTAGCTCCGCCCGCCTGTTCATTTGATACGTATAAAACATTTCTTGATTTTTTTTTTTGGTTTATGTTTATTGTTACATTTGGCTCCTGTTCCTTTTTCTCACCAGCGTTTGTAAACATGCGGTGGATACAATTTTTTTTTCTTCTCGTTTGTTTGTTTGTCATCCGCAAACTGAAGAGGCACAACGTGGAAATCCAACGTGCAATTGAAAGCATTTGCGATAAAAACAATGATGACAATGGCACCAAGCCACCGAGAGTCAACAGAAGAACCGATCGAAAAAACGATCAACCATACCTGACAAAAGACGGCCGTTCTTTTGACTCTTTTCTGTTGTTGAAAGCTTCCTTTCATTGAATTCAACATAAATCGCAATTAATCTTTCTTGTTCGGTGGAATTCTGAGGCGCATGCATGCAAATGCTAGACACCGAATTACGTTCCCTTATATTTTCGGTTCTGTTTGCATGAAGCATTAAATATTGCTGTGTGTGTGTGTTTTTTCGGCCTTTTGCATCGAATGAGTGCATAACATCAGCGCGAACGATGACTGCGGAGTATATTTGCAAACGGCTTTGCAAAATAATCAAACAAGATAAAAGGCCACAGTGAGCTTTACCGCCATGTGTGCATTTACATACAAGTGCATTGTTCTTTTTGGCGGCTACCTTTTATTTTCGCCATGAAAACGGTGCATAGAAAGGGGGAAAAAAATTGAGAGATGATCTCTCCTCATGTGAAATGATTTAAATAAAACAATCTCCATCGTATCACAATTAGATCAATGCTATTGTCAATCGAAAGTGATTTGGCTGATCAAAGGAAATTAACAATTGAGCAATCGCTAAAGAATCATCGAAATCAGACGGATGAATATGACTTATGATCAACAAGTCGTTCGAATCCAGCACGTACATGTTGTGTGAATTGCGAACGGTAACAGTTACCACGCCTTTTGACATTATTCTCGTTCAACAGCCAATCAAATGTTTCGCCATGTTGTGCAGGCGTTACCTAGCCATCCATCAAGCTCTGATGACTGACAAACAATCAAAAGTTCCGCTATTTCCCGGTACGAGCACAACAATCGAGCAATTGAAATTCCATATTTCTAACTCATCGGTTTTACATTTCCTTCGTTTATTTCAAGCCGGTCCAGCGATCGAAATGGCCAATCAAATTGCTAAAAGAAGAAAAAAAAAATCACAAAACCAAAAGCAGCAAGAGCATTAGCGTCGTAACCAAATCCGAATTGAAGCCAACAAAGTCGCAAATGATGGACTGAGCGAATGAAATAAATAAAATAGTTTGTGGAACGGACGGAATATCATTGAAACTGCTTTGATCTTCGTTGACATTGTACAGATTTCGGCGATCGGAACATTCAATGCAAACGGGTGTGCTGCTGCTGTGGCTGTGGCTGTGCCAAACAACGAATGACGCGAAAACAAAAGGAAAACCGCACCATTCGGTCGCTTAACATTGATTTGGAATGTTGCATTGAAATTGTGCCTCCTGCTTAAATTGACAATTATGTTCGAATGACAATATAAATTTATTATCAACTTTCAGCTCACTCGTCGCAATCTTGTTTGAATTGCGCTCTGCTTCGCCCTTTTTCCATATGCACTGTTTTACAGCATTTTATCAACATTGCCGACAATTGTTGTCTTGCTGCTCAAAAGGCTTTTGACTTTTTGGTCGGACAAAAAACATTGATGATGGCAACGATGTGCATACATGTTTTTTCGGTGTGCGCTTGCTGGCGTTGTGATACTTTTTTTTCCTCACAAAATGAACACATATCCCTTTGGACTATTCTAACCAAATATGTAGACACATTTGTGAGATAAGTGCGATGTCCTTAACAATTCGGAAATTGCGATTGAATTAGAAAAAAGCTTTGTGTATCCAAAGAGTGGATGATGAGCATAACTTTTTGATGTGCATTTCATTTCGTTTCCATTTCAGCTGATTTTGAACAGTGTTCGTTACGCTATGCCTGTTGATTTGTGCATTTCTTTTTGATGAATGCGACTAGGCGTTGATTTTTGTTGATGCGTTACAAATTTTGAAATCCAAAACGAGCCATATTGATAAGCTTCTTTTATTTGAATGCGTTAGTAGTCACGACAATGCAAGCACTTGCACGAAGCAAAAATCAACAACAATCTGAAACTCTGTTCACAGAGGAAGAGTAGGGAAGCACAGAAATGAGTGTTTGCGATCGCGATGGATATAAAAGTCATTATTTGCGAGAAATGCAAAAAAAATTTGAGAACGAGGAACAGACATGACCGACTCACAGGTGGGAACAGCACATCATCGTGCACAAAAACGACAATATCAAACGAGAGCGAGAGAGAGGGACAGAGTGAGAGAGCGGAAAAAACGACAACACTCGAATGGAGTACATTCCGTTTACATGAAAATTGTGTGAGGATTATATTTTACAAAAAGGCCGCCTATGAAATAATAGCAGCTCGAAATCGAATTGGAATGCAAACTTGTGTTGCGACCAAAGTGTAAAGGAGATCGTGGTCTCTACCAAAACACTAGGTTTTATCAGTACAATGTAGAAAGTAGCAAAATTACAAATGTGAACGAGAAAAATTGTACGCTGCGAAATGAGCAGAGGAAAAAACACACACAAAGAGAGGTTGAGAGAGAGAGAGAGAGAGAGAGAGAGGGAGAAAGAGAAGAAATGTAGGCAAAAGATGCAAGACGCAGTCGAAACTTGGAGAGGGATGGTGCAAAATGGAAATGTACGGGCGAAATCGAATAAAAACGAACCGCACAAGCAAGCAAATAGAAGAATCGAGATGGAGGGACTGAGAAACGGCAAAACAGAGACGGAGAGCGTCAAACTGTCAGTCAAACTAACTGACAGTTTCAAACGTAGGTATAAAATGTTATACGGAAAATTAAAGTAGAATTGTATCTAATAAAGCGGTTAAGCGATGTATTTGTATATTTTTGTCGGTATTATATATGTTATTATACAGTGAAATCGAGGCGAAGCGAGAAACTGTACCGAAAATAATCAGCGGCAGCGGCAATGGCAGCAGCAGCGAAACCAAAATGAAAACGGCACAACATACGTATGAATTACAATTTATTCAATGCAATGCATGAGAAGTATGTATTTATAATCATCCATTGAAGCCTTCATGGAGATTGGCTGCGTGCATGCTTGTCGTCGTCGTCGTCGTCGTTTTTTTCGCCTCTTCTGTTGTTCGTTTTGAGCTATTCCTCATAAAATTAGAACTCAGCCAATGATTTGATTGATTCTGGATGTATTTACAGAGAAACCCTCTCCTTAGCTCTTGTGGTGTAACAACGTTGCCGTGTCCATCGCGTTTCATGTGGATGGTGTTGAATACAGTTCGGAATATGACATACCATCGAGAGGCTTTCTAGTTAGATACTGTTGGCCATTGAATGGCACCGATTAAAAAAAAAACACCAAAGAGAAAAACACCATGTCTAATGTTATGGTATTAAAGCATTTGGGAAAAGCATGTGTGTGTATTTCGGCCCTGCCTCGATTTTCTGTTTGTATTCGGAACGCGACGTTTTTATGCGATTATCACAGATATCATTTTCTGGATTCATTGTTAATTTTCTATGGCATTTTGTTTGTTTGTTTGTTTTTTCTTCCCTTTTCGTCTATTTCCTCTGATTATTATGACGATTATTGTGTATGTGTGTGTATGCGTGTGCGTGTGTGTGTTTGCTCTTTTCAATTTTCCTATTTTGCAGCACTGTGTTTTCATACGTAGCCAATTCTCTGTGTTATTCGAAAACTTTATGAATAGAATTACGATTAATTTAAGCACTTCAACACCGAGAAAATCCACATGAAGTGCATTCAAGCAACGACAACAATAACAGCAGCAGCAAATACAATGAATATTGACTTTTATTTAAAATGAAGAAGAGAAACTAAATGAATTTCACACAAATGAACGCTTTAATGGAATTTAATTTAATATAGAATGGTTAAATCAGTCTTGGTCGGCGGTGTTGTGGACTTTGAAGAAGAATAAAAAAAAATAGAAAAATTTCGATCCCGGTAGTTGGTATTTTGTTACAAAATTATTGTACGAACACGTACTCCAATGGCAATAAATAAAACTGGTTCATTTGCTGAATATGTTGATTGTTATTGAACCATCCCGTAGTCATTTTTTGGCTGCTCACTGTAAATAATGAGTCTGTAGAAAGATTAGTTTGCATATCTATTAGCATGCCGGTCTGAAAGACGATAGACGTAAATGACATTTTAAGCGAATACATCAGTGCACACCATTTTCATGTCAAGTAGTAGAACGGTAAAAGCAAACGATGACAACCGCAATAATATGAAAACTAGTGATGAGTAATGATGTCACCTAGGTGATGTCGAAATAGACGCGCCAAAAAATTTGCAACATTTTATATGTCATCTTGATTGTTCTTTTTTCGGTTCGTATTTCTCAGAGATCTTTCATGAGAACGTGTGTCTTAATGAGCACTTTAAATTGAATATTCACGACATCTTAGACAAAGTTTATCATTCTCTTGTAATGCTTACACTCAGCTCTATTCGCGCGAGTCGCTTTTTTCGGTTTTTCTGTTTTGGAGTATCTTAATCCATATATACATACTGTACATTTTGATTTATGGTCATCATTAAAGTCGTGTATCGTTAGTTGCCGCTATGGTTTTTTTCTTCTAATTCTTCATCTTCTTTCCAAGATCTGTTCTCTCTTAATTTTTATCTTCAACGACATTTGTGTGTTAAGCGATTTGAGCTAATCTGGCGCGCACGTCAGTAGAAATAAACACATGCATCACATGAAAATGAAAAAAAAAAAACTAACAAAATTTGAATAAATTTTATAAAGCAAATAGTTGTAACCGTACAAGAAAATGTTTCCAAGTGGACGGACTTTGAAACTTTAATCGTGCATTAAAATTGTAATTTTATTTTTTGCACATTGTCTATGAGTTCTTTGGAATTGCTTTTGATTCCGCCCATTCTCTAACTGTGAGCTTACTTGTTTATCTGCATCTCACTCTCCCTCTCTCGCCATGCGAAGGAGGCCAAACAAATTGAAACTTTTAATGCCAAAGAAAACAAACCGAGAAAAAAGAAAAAAAAAGAATCCCATTAAAGATTTGAAGAAACTCAATGGCTTTTGTTTTTCTTGACTTTGCCCGTATCTCTGTGTATCATCGTCTTTTATTTGCTTAAAAAAAAAAAATTTGGAATACAATGATTAATAAATTTTCCTGAACAGTCGTTTCAGCTACCGTTTGACAAACAATGTCATATTATTATGTACAGCACACAATCTGATTCTGTATGGAAAATAATGTCTCGAGAAAAATTCATTAAACAATGGAACTTTTCATTGTTTTTACGCAAATTTTTGGACGGGTTGAATCGTGGCATTTAAATTGCACTTGATAAAATTCGTTTGTTCCATTCGAATCAGATTTCATATTGCCGGGAATGGTTGATATTTACGGCTAGTTTGGGTCGATTTCGATTTTGGCATTCCGCGTTGGCTCGTGTCTCTGTCCAACCATTTTCAGATTGATAAATTTTGTAGCACATAATTAATCACAATTTGTGCGATAAATTTGTTAATTTATTTTCAATGTGCGAGATAGAGAGAGAGAGAGAAAAAGAGAGAGGGCGAGTCTGTGTACATATGTGACAGTTTGGTTTGAAAATCAGTTTTTAATATTTCGAAAATTGTGTCCATAATCTGGATGACAATCGCCAAATTGTGGATGTTTATCAGCAATATCGATTTAGAGTTAATTTTGTGATTGTGTTAATTTCTCCCCGATAAATTTTTTCGCTCTACTGTATCGCTTGAACTTTTTTTTTAAAATAATATGTGCTATGCTATAGTAGGTACGATAGCGGTATGGTAATGATCAACACTAAAAAAAAGACGAACAACAAAAAATTACACAAAGAAAGAAAAATGAAGCGATGGCCAAATCTGAAAATGGCAAAAATTGAAAAATTGAGCTCACACGGATACATAATCGTTTTGAATGGGTGGGAAACGGGACAACCAATCGCAATAAACAGGGACTGCCACACAATCATCATGAAAAATGACATGCATAATAATTAAATTAACATTTTGAATTACGTGTATGGACAAATGTTGAACAAATGTTAAGTGATAATTAACAAATTAATATAATTTGAATGAAATCAAGCGAATGTGATACGAAAAAAAAAATCCATACTCACTATTGTAACAGCGTGCGTTGGTGAACATTATGGAATTATTATCAAAATGTGGACACTATTTTCAACGGAACTCGAACTTTTTTCCCGCTACATTGCCAAAAGATTCGATGCGAATGAATATACATAAAATTAATGTTGGATTTGTTTATGACGATTTGCCATGATTTCCAGTTCACAATCTCTTTAATCCTAAAGATTGATTGGAATTCACAAGCATTGAAAACTAAAAAAGTCGCCGTTTTGTCAAGTGGAGTGATTGTTTTTGTTGTATTTTTTTTTTGGATGAATTTCGATTAAGTTTAATTTGGCAAATGAGTTTACCAATCTATAGATATGTCAACCAGCGTGACAGACTCAATCAAATCCATTTTCCCAATTTAGTTCATTACTAAATGCATTTAAGAGGTGAAAAAAGCTTTAGGTTCCAAAAGTAACAGGATTTTGATTGATTTTATAGCTTTTTGATCAGTTTGTTAATGAGAGTTTTTTTTTGTTTGTTTTGGGTTTTAAAGATAAATTTATGCAATGAAGTAATTTCAATAGATCGACGATAATCTAAATGGCTGGGCTAACAAGTTAAGGTTGAATTATTTGTTTGGTATATTTCCATCGTAGCATGGGATCATTGTGTGACGATCGCATCAAGACAAAAATCCGAACCCGAAAAAAATAGGATAGACATCGTCATTTCCAAGAATTAATAGATGAAACAATATTTTCACACAGTCAATGAAATGCACGCTAAGTGCAATGCTTTCAAATGGGTGACCACATCGACTTCATGCTTGAAATGTTACCGAGTTTTACATTGTATGATAAATAGAATGAAACGAAAGACTAATTGAAATCATTTTAAGAGAAATGAAAAGCAATGAGATAGAAAGAAATGATAACCTTACTTCATCAAGATTAAGGTGTATAAATACACGCTCAGCCCAGAGCCAGAGACACAGATTGCACAAAATGTTTGAATAGATTTGAGACATTCGAGAGAATATAAAACAAAAAACTAAGAATCAAGAAGAGAATCGGAGAAGAAGAAAAAAACAACAACCACAACCTATCCACAAAGAAAGACGCCTGGTAGAGAGAAAAAAAAAAAAAACGAAACGCACATCAAACGGAATTTAATTTTCCAATGAGCTTATGGCAGGTACTGTATTCATCACACCGGCGGTGTGTATAATTTTTATGGTGTCATGCATGCTCAACCAATGAATAGCCGATAGTGGTAAAAAAAATTATGTGATTGATATGACGTTTAGATTGTGTTTGGATCTCTTTTTTTCTCTCTCTCTCTCACTCTTTCTGTATTCGTTCACTTTCTTGTTTTCTCTGAAACCTCTTCTATCGCTCTGTGTGTATTTTGTTTTGTGTTCTGATCCTTCGATTTGGTTGCCTTGATTTTTATTTCGATTTCAGCAGCATGGTCACAACCATAACAGACATATTTTGTATTTTTATTAAACTCTAAAAATTTTTTATAGTTGTGCGGATGACGTATTGCGTATTAAGTTCTGTCTAAATGCTTCATTATGTTCGCGCATTCAGTGGCTTTTGACAAGATTATAAAGAATTTATGGAATTTCATTTTTGATTCTTCTCCTGGGTGTTTCGTTTCGTTTTATTTTTCATCGATTTTCTTCATCACATCGAATGCAGCGTATTACAAATACAAATACTACAGCGAACAATATGAAATAGCTTGTGGGCAAACTGAGATCATATATGCTCTAATGACACTATTCGACAGCAACAATTTTTTCTGTCTGTTCAGAATCTAGAGTTGTTTTCTAGATTGAATGGATGTTCATTATTATCGTAAAAATCACCTTGGATACTGCTTCAGCGCAGCCTGATCCATGTAGTACTTCTGCGTTGTCAAAGTCAAACAATTTTCGCAAGGTGACTCTTGTTATAAATTTCTAATTTAGTCCAAAGAACGATAAGCCTGTAATTTTCGATGAAGAAAGGTTCACGAGAACCAATTTATTGATATTTACAAGTTGGATAAATGCTCAAAAATAGGAAATTTTCATTTGAATACTACGAAATCTAATTCTGATGAATCTTCTCCACCTGGATATAGAAGCCGAAAGTTGTTGGTGCTGAGGCTAATTTCGTAAAACTATCGAAGCAACAATAGAGGAGATTCAGTTTGTGGAAATTTCAATTTGTGGCCAAGATTTGAGTTTTATTTGGACCAAATTGATTTTAATTCTACAATTTATCTACAATTTTTTGGAACCATTCTTCATTCGAAAAAAAATTCGATTTGTGGAAAATACGTTTTTTGAGCAAGATTTGAGTTGTTCCATTTTTTAGGAGCTTTTCGACAGCCGATTACTCAAAAAAATTGTTCCTACATAAAAAAAGTAAAGACACTACATTAAACTATATAAAATCTACAATTGAAATCGCCCTACTCAATAAAAAAAACTACGCTACAAATATACCGCGTGTATTCCCTGCGCACGCTACGTTTATACCATTTTCACGCTTACGCTTATTTTATACATAGTTTAATACAGAGTCGAAGGTATATTTAAGGCATATTTTTAGCGTGAACCGCATGCAAAGCATACGGATAGAATACGCTAAGTCAAAGTATTCTATCCGTAAAAATATGCCTTAAATATACCTTCGACTCTGTATTAAACCATGTATAAAATAAGCGTAAGCGTGAAAATGGTATAAACGTAGCGTGCGCAGGGAACACACGCGGTATATTTGTAGCGTAGTTTTTTTATTGAGTACCCGAAGTCATTTCGGCAAATTTTCCAAGATTTGAATATTCATCTGAAAAATGAGCTAGATGCGTTATATTCAAAAATCAAAATTATGTTTAAATTTAAAATAATCATCCGTCTAAATCCTTTAATCGACAGAAGTTTGAAAAACTATTTGACCTATTAGATAGCTTCCTTTCTTTCTTTCTTGGTTTGAGTTCTACTATCGAGATTGGAAGATGGAGAAGAAAAAAAGCTTCTGCTGTCACACAGTGTAATTTTTTGAACGAATAGATAAATGTGTACCGAAGAAGTAAAGAAATAGAACAATATTCGAAATCGAAGAGAGAATTTATTTGAGATGTAATGATGTATAGATGAAAATAGCGTAAACATTTCAATGTCTTATTTTCCTTGAACATATTCGCCGAGAATTCGTTGCCATAAAATAAATATGATGTCTGTTCGCGTCATCACTCGGTCACATTGCTTTTTTTTCATGTGGTCGTCAAATGCCTGTGGATAAATTCATTTAGTTTTAAACTATGGCGAATATCAAGCTAATTTTATATATATATATTCATACTCAGATCATAATCCAAGCTTTTCATTAGGTTAACGGAATTGGTTCCGTTTGTCACTTGTACTGAAATTGTTTCATCGTTTTTGATATTTATTTGTTTTGTTCACTTTTTTTTTTGTTGGTGCGATGCACATTGATGCCAATGCGGAAGGGTACGACTAATATTGGACTGATTTTGTTGAGATCCGAGAATGGATTCTCGTCAACGTGACATCTTGACGTGCATGTCACACATCAGTGACATGCCGGCAATAATCAACATGCTTAGAATTGTTTGTACAAAATTCGTATATTAAATTTACGAGCGAATGAGCAAAAGGCCTCGGCCTAATGCCAAAAGATCGATAAAACAAACTGTTTTGAATATTTAAACACGAAGCTTGCACTTTCAGCTTCAACTCAATCCCATTTCGGCTGTTTGTATCCATTCGCAAAATGTGAGAATGGAAAGTACGACCTTGTTTCTGAGGTGAAAATTTGGAAAAGACAATATCGAAATCATTTAATTGTAGATGAACCGCTAGGTTTTGAAATTCAATCCTTTCGTCTAGCATAGTGATGCTTCTGTGAAAATTTCTCATGTATTCAATTGCTATCAATTCTTCGTTTCAACTGAATGAATTACAAAACCGCTTCTTAATAATGAAGTTCAATTTGTGTGTGTGTGTTTTTTATTATTCACATTCAACTATATTAAAACGCAGGTTTCAAATCAATTGGTCTCATTGAATTCAGAGCAAATAGCCACAAGCGTAAATCAACCTAGCCTGCCATTTTTGATTACCTGTCATATAATCATCATTTGGATTACTTAAAGTTCTTAAACGTACCGAATAGTCCTCATCTGAAATCGAATTGACATGCAGAAGTTTACAAAGAACACGAACCAAGCTAAAAGAGCTATAAAAAAAACACACACAAACATACACACTACATAATCATGTTTGGGAATATAACGAGTGCCGGTTGGTCCTTCAATCACGAGAGAGAAAAGAACCAACCAGAAAAGAGCAACACAAACGTTATACCGGGTACATATCGATTAAGAGGAAAGATGAAAAGCGGTTATTAGCTGCGAGAAGCTAATAGCACAACACCATTTTTAATCAAGTAATTCATCGGATTGTTCAGTGTGCACCCTCTCTTAGGGAGAGAGCACTTTGATCTTTTATCGTTAATCGTTTACAAGCATTGATTTCAAATTCGATGGTTGAGTGTTTTTCCTCCCAAACCATCTGTCACATAATCATGTTTCGTTTGATTCCACGTGACACGGTCTTTTTGCCACGATGCAGAAATGCCTAATATCCAGATGGATTTCACATTCAATATAACATCCGTTCAAATGTCTCACCACCATTACGGAAATAACAATCAGCTTTTGGGTTCATGGTTTGATTTCATTTTTGGCTATTTGATTATCGTAACAGTGCCAATGTTCCGGGAACATTTCTATTTAATCGAATGTTTATGGCTCTATGACGTCCAGCACATTTATTTCTATTTCGAAGGCCGTCGTTATACATGCTGATTTCTTCAATTTCGGGGTAAAACAAAACAAAAGTTCACAAATTAAATGACATAACTTCGAAAGTGAACGAAATAAATTTGAAATGTTTGAAATGATCATAAAATATTTTTGCTCATGTGATACAAGCACGGTAGTCGGTCGAGATGTTTGTACTGTATGACTACCAGCAGTTTGGTTGTTAAAACTTGTACGTTTACATTGGATGGGAATTCTGCGGTTCGGACGATTTGAGCTTGCAATCGGATGGTGACAATAAGGAAAGTCATTACGATCCACTGGCTTGTAAAGTTGTAAAGTATGCACAGTAGGGTGTTTTTGCCATCAAATAATCAAGAAATGGTAGTTCTGGATTGAAAGAGTGAACAATTCTGAGTCGATTGCATGTATTTTTACTTTAAAATAATCAAAGATGCCACTTCCCGAGATCAAAACAGAAAATCATAGAATTTTGAGGTTATATTTTTATTCACTGAAATAAAGTAATATTTTCGACTCTTCCACTTTCAATCTCACTGCCATTGGTAAATTCACGATGCAGAATTTCATTTTCATGCATTTTTCGTGGAAAAATCAAGGAAATCGGTGAAATATTACACATTTTCCATCGCATCTTTGACGGCATTTTCGATTGAAGAAATAACACTAATAGAACTATTTTTTTCACCGGAATTCAATCAATGCAGTTAGAACACACGAAAAATTATCTGAATTCATCAAAACATCCGATCGAACAAATCCAGAAAGACCAATTTAGAGCGAACGAAAAATGTAAACAGAAACGAGCTGTCATCATGAAATTCGGGCTTGTTTTGATGTTTGACAAGACCGTAACACAACTGCGCGAATCACTGTGTGCGAATTACTTGTTATTCATTCGGGCAAGTGTATTGGCAATCCGTTATAATGTCAAATGAGTCCAGATTTCGTGATGACAGCTCACTTTTGTTTACATTTTTCGTTTGTTCCAAATTGGTCTTTCTGCACTTGTTCGATCGAATGTGTTGATAAATCCAGATAATTTATCGTGTGTTCTAACTGCATTGATTGAATTCTGGTGAAAAAAATAGTTCTATTAGTGTTATTTCTTCAATCGAAAATGCCGTCAAAGATGCGATGGAAAATGTGTAATATTTCACCGATTTCCTTGATTTTTCCACGAAAAATGCATGAAAATGAAATTCTGCATCGTGAATTTACCAATGGCAGTGAGATTGAAAGTGGAAGAGTCGAAAATATTACTTTATTTCAGTGAATAAAAATATAACCTCAAAATTCTATGATTTTCTGTTTTGATCTCGGGAAGTGGCATCTTTGATTATTTTAAAGTAAAAATACATGCAATCGACTCAGAATTGTTCACTCTTTCAATCCAGAACTACCATTTTTTGATTATTTGATGGCAAAAACACCCTAATGCACAGTATGTGCGCATTGCACAGAAACTGCATCGCAAAGACACACACACACACACGTATATGTATAATATATACACCCAATGGATGCAATGCACATTGCACATGCAGTGCGATATGCACTGGTTTCGACGAGAGCTGAACAGAAACCTATTTATAATATGCGGCCACCGTATCATACCTATAACCTGACAACAATTATAACTGCTGGATAATAATAAAAAATAAGCCAACAAAACCAAGTTGTTTGTAATATGTCAAGTTACCACTATGAATCCCGTGTTATTCGTTCACTACCGGCGAATAGCGAAGAGAGCACAGAGTAAAAGACCCAACTTTTCAAAATGATGTACACTGAAAGAGATAAATTTTAAATGGAGATCCATATGCGCAATAAGAGGAGCGCTATGCTGTCCAGAAGAAATTACCACAAACAAGTTAAAACAACATGAAGCGAACGAGATTAAAAATGAACGGCACAAAGCAAAAAAAAAAAAACGTGTAATATTATGGAGGTCCTTTCGATTGATCGCGATAACCGTTAGGGTCTTTCTAAATCTTTAGGTCAAATCAGCAATAATCCTCTTGCAGTTTGCCGTACCTCATTCGCACTTTTTGCACCAACTGAAAATGAAAATAACATAAAATAAAAACAATAAACTCAATTATTTATGACCAGTGACCACTCTTATTGCATTTGGATTTTTTTTTTGGGCAATCATCAGACCATTCGATTTTCTTATTCAAAACAAAAATGTGGTTTGAGCGTTCTTATATTTACTTTTGTTCTGCAATTTAGTTCGCTGCTTGCCTCCTGTTTGCCCAGACTGTTGCACGTTTCTACAAATATAAACGCACATTACTTGCGTTATAACTGATTAACGTGATTATAATAACTAGCTGGTATTTTCATGAAGCTCAAGTGAATTCGTGGAATAATACTCTTTATTCGCTGACGTGTGTTCATTGAAAGGTGAAATTATGCAATTTCTTTGTTTGCCAACTTGTAAAAAAAGCGCAAATGATTTGATGTGTGCGTGTGACAAACAAATGCAGCCAGCGTTAAGTTTTCACTTAAATTTGCCCAGTTTAAATCAATTTCCTTGAACTCATCTGAATAAATAGAACCACTTAATTGTTCAAAATATATACAATAAATAAAAGTGATTATTTGCATCATTTTTTTTTACATATTTCCGGACGCAAACAAAATAGACCAAACAAAACGTCCACAGTATTTCTTTCTCACTTTCTTGACCATATAAAATTTTCAGAATAAATTTATTAAAAATTGTATTCAAAAAATTGACCGATGCAACTCAGTCGAAAGATTTCGCTTGCATGTTCGTTTTAAAATGCCACTTTTTTACACACATCAAAATATAATCATCATTTTCTTTTCTGATTTTTCGATGCGGATCTGTCATTTGATTCCAAAAATGTGCCATGTTACATGAAATAAACAAATAATTAGGAGAAAATCATGCGAAATATCATTGAAACATATCAGTATCAATCGAGTACTCGGTATCAGTGCATGTATTGGTGGAGCGGTATATGATCTGCCCAAGCCCACTGACATTTAAAATTACTCTGTCATGAAATTGAACATTTTACGAGGCACAACTACTGATAATTTCACCTTTATACGTATGGCAATGCGTGTCATCAGAGCGACGTAAAACCATACACGCCGATTACCTAAAAAAAAAACTGAAACCGTGCAATAATAACAACAATAACATAAAGCAGCACAGCCGATAAAACTTTTTAAACTGTCATTTGAAAGTGTTTCTGGACTTTTTCTGTATTCTGTTTAATTTCTCTTTGTATATGCCAAATGAATTTTACGATTTTTTGTTCGCCATTCATCGGAAATGAAAATTCCCACCTCACTCCGATAATTCGATGAAAAATGAATGATCAGAAGCTCTGTTTGTTTATTTCAAGAGTGGAATCTTCAAATCCTAATTCCGAAAATGTTCAAAAAATTTGAGTGAAAAATATGCAATAATTTCTATTATGCCATATTTGGTAACTCACAAAATTGTTTACATACCCTAATTTCTTCGACAAAATATCATTAATGCAAGAATTTGTGTAAAGATTGAATAATATCAAGTGATAAATTTTGATAAAGACAACATGAGTAAGATTCTTTTTATACCTCAAAAAAACTTGTAAAAGTTGGCTTTCTTCAGTAAATATTTAATTTCTTTTTTCAATCACCATTTTTTTTAAATAATTTTAGCTGTTATACAAAAATTATGGACAAAATAACACTTGCTATGAAAATGGTCAAATTTGTGACTTTATCGCTTAACATTTTTTTTTTCACCCTATCTATCTCACCCACTGTGTGGATTGTGCCACATTCATCGAAACAAAAGTGAAATTTTTCTCAATTTCTCTCAAACTAGTTTTGCAGAAATTCCTGGAAAAATGACAGTTTGTTGAAGAAAAAATTCAAACAATTTTACAAGTGAACGTTCAAATGTCAAATATTTCAACGCGAGTGAAGCAAATGTATGGACAACAAGTTAAATTGAATTAAAGTTATCGTTAACGAATCTGGTACTAGTTTGTAATGATATGGAAGCGATAGGTTTTTGAATTTAACTTAGCACCAAATCAAAATCAATGCAACATGTATTTGAACGAGAGAAAAAAACCAACAAAATCCTTTTATCATGCGTATAAAAGTCAATATAACAATAAAAATTTAATAAAAACCTCTGCCGTGCCGTATTGAGGGAAGCATGCAGCAGGGCCTGCACACAGCAGTCAACAAACGAGAGAAACGAACTGCGCTAATGAATTATTCGTTTGATTGATTTGTTAAAAACGCAGTGTTGTTTCCTCACTCCGAACCTAGTAAAAAACATCAACAACAACAACAACAACAGCAACAGCAACGGTGCGAAAAAACGGTGAAATTATGAATTATGCGTCGCGTCACATGTGTTGCATATCATAAGAAATTTATCACCCCAATATTAACATCGTAAATTTTATTATTCGTCAATTTTCACTTGGTGGTGCGCATTGTTATGTGCACATTGTGTTATGTGTGTGCAGTTTTTTGCCCGTTCTTTGTTCGGCCTGATTGTATTACGAGAATATACATTTAAATAACAGCTAAAACTGAACAAATGGAATAATTATATTTATACTGAATACTGAACATAAAAAGCACCCTCTCTGCTTTGCTCCTTGCTTCTCCGGTGCCCGTTCTCGGTTTCTCACTGGCTTTCTCTCTCTCTCTCTCTCTCTCTCTCTCTCTCTCTCTCTCTCTCCAAATACCGTGTCGGTAGTTAGGAGAGGAATACCGCAGCAAAATTGAAAAGAGCAACAAAAGTCAAACGAATAATTCAAATTCATCATCATCGAACATGAAACAAATTCACAGCCAAAGATGTGAATAGAAAAAAAAGCCAAAAACCAACATTGATGCATGTTTGAAATCTCGTTGTTATATCTACATTATGATTTTTATCATACGAAGCGAACAATTGTTGCTCAACCGTGTTCCGTGTGTGTGAAAATAAAAGAATCAACACAAAACTTGTTTGTTCTCAATAGAGAGAGAGAGAGGAAAAAGACATGTACATCACAAGAGAAAATTGGTTACGTTCGAATGTGGAAATTAGAAGAACCATCCGCATGTACAAACGCACACACACACACACACATAATCCTTGGGCTGGTGTCGAAAAATATTTTAATTGAACTTTGTTTTTTCAAGCATTTAATGCCACTATTCATGCTATTTTGTTAAATCAATTTCGTTTTGTTCACCAATTTGTATTTTTCCGTTGTTGCTACTAACTTTCATTGTTGTTCCGGTTTTGTTATTCAACGACATTGATGCACATTTCATTGGTTATTTTTATCTCTTAAAATCTATTATCCGGTGATTGGTGTAGCATCAACCGCCATTGAATGCAGCACATCATAACCAAAAGTAAGTACTTAAATTGTTGTTCATTTTTACCAAGCCGATAAGAAGTTGTGTGTTTGAATAGGGATTGCGTGCATTCTCCATCACCGTTCTGCCCTGAAATCACTTGTGCAAAACTGTGTTAATAATTACGCAAACAAAATGAATGGGCATGTCGTGTAGTGAAGGAGAGAGAGAGAGAGAGAGAGAGATGAGCACCCAAAAAAGAGATGGAATTAAAATGAAAATGAAATAAGTCAATCAAACTAACACCCGTAAATTGAATGAATTTGCTCGTTGTATTGTTATAAATAAGCTCCTTTGACACAAGGCTACCGTTTGCTGTTAGGTAACTACCACTTTTCGAAATGACAGCTTATATGCATGGCATTGGCAATATGTGATATGAATACTTTGTTTGATGTAACCATCGCATCAAATTGGTTTTTCGATGTGATCAAATAGAGGACATATGATATGATGATCTCTTTTTGGCCCTTCTATCTCTTCTCTATCTCTCGCTGTGTGTATGCCAACACTCACCATTTCTCTCCTTCTCTCGCCCTCTCGCTCTCTCGCTCTCTCGCTTCTAGCTCTGGTTCTCCTGATGCTGTAATGAATTCATTGATGTCACATAGTCGATGCGTTCAAGGATTAAATCAACCCGTGAGATGCATTGACAAAAGGGACAGAAACAAACCAAACAGTCAAGGATCGGATGTACTTGCCTCTGACTTGTAGCTTGTACACAAAACACGGACCATCGAGCACTGCACGTAACGCATTTATAATGAGAGATGTTTTTCGGTCGCAAATTTGCTGATGTGATTGAGCCGCAATCCTCTTGTTGAGACTTCCACTATACGCAAGTGATAAATACAATTCGTATTTGTCAATTTATACGCAGTTTGTCAATGTTTTCTTGTCATGTCTTTTCCTTGTCAATTCGGTAACATCATTTTTGGGCGATATTTGCACACCCGTTCGCAAAAATTTCGCCTTAATTTTCATTCCAAATTGGACTGCGACTGCAAATGAGAATGAAAAGAAGAAAGATACACAATTTGAATTTTATATTTTCCCACTAAAAAAAATCAAGGAAATACCACACATACTAATTATATGTTATCCACATGCACAGATTTTTTTAAAATCTTTTCATCTGTTGGCAATGTGCAACACAGTTCTTTTCATTGTGAAACCGGTCTGATCCGAGTGCAATCCGATTTACTAATCCTATTTCATGACCAGGTGATAATTAAAATCCTATTGTTTACGAAATTAACTCGAAATCAAATAAGTACTTTGGTTTTCGGCAATGCTGCCATCATGCAAACAAATGCACATTCAATGGCATTCAATTGTCCGTAATTGAAGCGTAAGCTTCAATTGGAAATTATTGTTATACATGTTATTTCAATAAATTTCGTACAAAAGAGAGAGAGAGAGAGAGAGAGAGAGAGAGAGAGAGAGGGAGAGAGAGGAGAAGAGGAATAGAAAGTTAATAGAGACAAAAACACAAATAAGAAACACGGCGAGGCTGTGTGAAGATAGTAGACCAAGAGCCGAGAAGCATAATCGCTTTTCACATTCAGGCGTTGGACTAAAATCGGCTCAAATCACAAGTAGTAATGATAATGCATGTTGTAGTAATACTGACAAAGCCTTTTGGCTAGTTTATGTACATCTTATGATTTTCTCGCAAAACCATAAGACTAACCAAAAGCATTGAAGCTCTCTCGATTGGGGTGCATGGTGTCGAAAGAGGAAAATTGCAATTATTGTTCCTGAGCACATTGCACTGGCCAAATACTTCATTACTTGATCGGTGAGCATGTACGCCAGAGGTATCATACCAGTCACAAGTACAAAATGTCTGCATATGTATAAACGCGTTCGATGCAAACTATTTCGGCCCATCCGAACTGAATAGATATCAGAGCATCGCACATGTTATTAGTGGCTGGATTTCTTTCATTTGTGTGTTGTCCTGGTAATAATAACACCACCGCCACCAACAGCAACAACAGCAACAGCGGCACAACAATGTGATGTTCTGTATTCTTGTGCTGTGCTCAAGTAAACGATATTCGACTCGATTACATTTAGCTAAAATACATTTACATTCAGCATGGGCTTAGTTGGGCTAGAGTATATGCAGATGCAAACGCAAACGTGCACACAAACGCTCCTACCACATGGTTGTAACGAGATTATTTCATCATATTAAATGTGAGTGGAAGAGAAAATCTTAAAATCGGATTAATCCTTTTATTCACAAACCATTTGACATATTCGTAAGCCCGGCTAGTCAACCAAAAATAAGAAAGGCGGCATATAAATAAATCCAAACACATATGCTGCCCGAGCCTGAGCTGACTCTAGCTTCAGTGTTGAAACTCGGCCCCGAACTGTAGTTGCATGTGGGCAAACATACGAACTGTATTGCAGTGGAATTTTATGGAGACGATTTTCGGCCGTTGAATTTGCAACTAGTCGAAAGTGGTGCACATTGCATTGTTTATGGATTATATTTTGATCAAATCACTCATTTGGTTCACTATCAAGGGGCTTTGTGAGCTGATATTCAATGCAATCAAGTAATAACTGGATTTTCAATCGCAATTGTTTTCAAAAAGGATGCGATTTCGATTCGATTCGATTCGATTCCCATAAATCATATTGATTTCACTTTGACGTTAAATTTATCCACTTGCGTTTGCTTTGGTTTTTCTTGTGCACGATATGATGTTGAGAGCCCAAAACTGGATGTCCTTTGAATTTTTCGTTTATACTCGCCGACTCTACTCTAGCTGTGCACTGTTCATAATAACAATGCTACAGGTAAATATTGATATGTTGTCATTGCGATTAGGATTGTGAGTTCGAGACAATTTCTAATCTTTATTCAGTTACTGAAAATCAGACTTGGGATGTGCATGTGCTGTGCACACCAACAACAAATGAACACATTAGCCCAAAAGAAGAAGAAGAAGAAGAAGAAGAAGAAGAAGAAACTGATGATGAAAAAAGGCAATGCCAATTGTCTCTTGCGAACGAAAGAGATGGAGGAAGAGTGTGAGAACGAATTATTATAAATATGAGAAACCACATTCAGACCTGCTATTATTCAGTTTGAAGTCAAAAAATTCTTGAATGTTGATATCAATGCCTCATTCTGGCATTTGCTTCCAAGACTTTTGGTGCACAAAACGAAAATAATCTTCTCGGAGGATCGCAACCATTTTGCCCTTACTTCTGCTCTCTCTTTTCTTTTCACATAAAAGAAAACTGAACAACGACAGCGCAGCACCAAAAACCTTTCTTCGAAAGCGAGAAAAAGAGCTCGAAACCAGGCAAAATGAAAAGAAGATTTCAAATCGATCTTCTCACTCTCGCGCTGTGTGTGTTTGTGTGTCTGTTGCCTCGTTTTTTTTTTTCTGCATTTTCAGGCCAAATGGTTGCCGGCCCGGTTGGCTTTCTGTTACTTCGTCTTCTCGCTTTTGTGTACATCGTTGTCGTCTCTTTTTAAGGCCTAGATGACCGCGACCGGCGTGACGACTTGACCTTATCTACTCGGATCGTAGCAGGGGTTCGCCGCAGGAGGTGCAAAGCATATTTCAATGGAGGATATGTGTCCACAGTACAATAACACAGAGAGAGAAGAAAAGAAATCCGAAACGCTTGTATTTAGATCGCATTCGGTGCGAGCAAATGCAATTATTATGGATATTCGTGTCCGCATGCATGTGTAGTACGCACATTCCAACTTGGACACATATCTATAAAGATAATTTGAATTTGTGCCTTGACGAAATCAAACTCTCTACGGGAAAAGATCGAAACATTTTGAGAAGATCAGAGAGAGAGAGAGAGAGAGAGAGAGAGAGAGAGAGAGAGAGAGAGAGA